>NC_039364.1:205801044-206118716 GCF_003573695.1 Papaver somniferum
CATGGATGTGGCAACACTTCTGATGTGCGTGTGGCGGATTTAAAGCGACCTGATTGGTCGATGGAAATAGGGTCAACAAGTATGGGCCCATCCACAACTCATGTGTGTGTGGCGTGTTTAAGGCGACCTAATTGGTCGACAGGAAATAGGGGCCGGTTGAGCAACATGGGGTGTGGCCACTTGCAAGTGGCGCTGACTGGCCTACGACATGGCCACACCTTCCTTTGTTGCTTCTCTTATTCCGCGACTCCTTTTATTCCTTGTTTTCTGATTTTAAGTAGGATTTTGCACTTACTAATCCATGGCGGATTAATTACCTAGTCCGCCTAGGCTTAATTTCGACAGGCAAGGTCTAATATACTGCGCATGGCGCAAAAACCCTAATTTTTGCAAATTAGTCAGGGTAATATCTGAATCTTGTGAATTATCACAAAATTGACTGAATTCTATGTGTTGACACAGAGTTCTTCAAGTTCATTTCCAGAGAGCGGTATGCTTTCCGATTAAATACTTTATGCAAGGACCTTAACCTTGATACTTGGAAATTCATGCTACTATGCTGCGAGTGAACACAAGTTATCATGCCATATCAACATTAAGGGTTCATCCGGGGAACATCGCACAAAAAGCGTTCAAAGAAACTTATATTAACTGAGTAATACAGGCAAGGTGCCAAAATTTACAGAATATCTGGGATTGTTGCTACATGCACCATTCTGGATAAATTTCATGTGAATATATGTTGCTTAATAAATGCGCCAGTGAAGAGTTTGAACACTCATTACTTTTCATGGCTCCGCTTGTTTGCAGAATGACGACACGAGTTTTACAATTTTAACCCTGAACTAAAAATCACCATCAACAATAAGACATCGACATAATCGTTTGAATGCTATTGTGATTATGTATGGGTATGAGGTGAAGATTTCATCCTAGGAAACGATGTTTTACATTCGTTTAAAGGAAGTAAATTCATGAACTTGTTTTGTGAATCGAAAGGGAAATCGCTAGGCTTATTGGTATTGTTATTCATTGCATATCTTTTGAACTACCAATATGTGTGATTAGTATAACCGCTCATGACTTTCTTATATTCTTGGTAAAACTATTCACAAGGCCTGACTTTTGTATTGGTATGTGTTGATGGTGGTTTTTAGTTCAAGGGCTAAAATCGTAAACCCTGTATTTAATGCGTTGTCATCCTGCAAAGGAGCAGAAGCCATTTAAAAGCAATGAGTGCTTAAGCCTCTTCGCTCACATATGTATTGATCAATTCAATATATCTGTATATATGAAATTTACTCAGAATGGTACGTGCAACAACAATCCCAAAATATTCTGTGAATTTTAGCTTCCACCGGCATTATTCACTAATGCATTGCCTGCCTAGCATTTTCTTATGCAATGTTCCCAGCCGAACTCTCAATATGGGCATGACATGACGATTAATGTTCGCTCGCAGTGGAGTAGCATGAATCTCCCGAAGTGTCAGTATTGAGACCTGCATGAAAACACTCACATAGGCCACACCACTCTCTATAAAGAGATCAGCGTGTTTACACACTCTTTAATTAAAAGTTAGCACGACCGAACACGTTTAAATTCCTTAAGGAAAATCTAGACTGTCCATATCATTCTTAAAAAACGATCACGGCCACACGATTTGGCCACACAATTCAACAGGCCTAGCCTACTCCTAGCGGAATTAGGTGATCATCATGATGACCACCGACGGGCCTACTAACATCCTGACCGAATGGATTCCATCTAGTACACCCGCAAGCACTCCGAACGTTAACCCTAATATGGATGTTCGCTCTATTTGAAAAATAAGCTCAAACGAGCTATGACAGGCAAAAATGGTCTCAAATACATCATGACCGTCCAACTGAGCCAGCCTAGTTGGACGGCTGAGTTCTTCCTTGGAATGATCAAAGAGGCGCCAGCATACCCATTGGCGTCCCAACTTCTCCCTTGGTCGATCGACCTGCCCGCGTCAGATCGTTTGCCCAAACTAAGGCGAACGTGCTATTCCAAAGCCCTAATTTGGGTTGCGACAGCATACAACTATCGCAAATCATCACATCCATCCAACTTAGCCAGCCAAGTTGGACGGCCTAGATCGTATCCCGCACGATTAAAGAGATGCCAATGGGTTCACCGCCGACCCAATTTCATTCCCGGTCGATCGACTTGCTCATGGGAAGTCAATGACGCATCTAACTGTTCGATCGAATTAGGGTGGACGCGGCCGTTTTAAAACCCTAATTTATATTTGCGGTAGTATGGTACTGTCGCAAATAGATCATGACCACCCATCTTCGCCAGCCGAATCGAGTGACTTAGATCTAATTTTAGATGGCCCAGGAGATGTCAGCGTGCTCACAAGCGGACCATTTTTGCACATGGTCGATCGGCCTGTTCAAATCAGCGCCCAGCTCTTTGATTTGATGAGCCAAACTAGGGTTGGCCGCATGGCTTCCAAACCCTAAATCAACAAAAACAAGTAGCTGCCGCAAAACCATATCGTCTGTCCAACTTCGCTAGATTGGTCGGACGGCTTAGATCGGATACTATATGATCGATGGGGTGCCTCTATGATCACCGGCCACCCCCTCCCGTAAGTAGCGTTCGACCGAGCTACAGCTCGCCCGTGCGATCCCAAACGATCGCCCAAAGATGCCCCTTCGCGCTGCTTCAACAATAGTCATTAACTACCGCAAATCGTCTCGGCCGCTCAACTTGGCTAGCCGATTTGAGCGATCCAGATCTAATTTAGATCAACTAGTAGGATTTTAGAATGGCTACCATCCGCCACTCGCCTACAGGGAGCGATCGACCAAGCAGTAGCTCACCCCTAGAGCTACCAAATGATCACCCAAAGTTTTCCGGTCACGCTCTTCTTATTAAGACGATCGATACGCGACTAATTTAGACAAGCTCTAAAACAACGATGTTCCATGCACATCGATTATTTTGAGCTGCTTGCTTAAAAGCGATGCTTTATGTGCATCGAATACATACGATGTTTTATGAATATCGACTTCACAAATAACTTAGTTATTTAACCTAATAGCGACGCGTGCTATTCTGTGCGGAAAGTCCCACAACTTGACCCATTCAATCGATACATCAAACGTGTCACAAACTGGGGGATGCTCACTGGGGTATTGGTCTGGCAGTTTACAGCGTGCGGCGTGCAACGCGCCCACTACGAGAAAGTGTCGGGAAAGGACGGACGGTTAACAACGATGAGAGTAGTGGGTGAAGGTGTGACCAGTCTTCCCTCATAATGGAAACGTGATGATCACCACCTCTTACACAACCCCACTACTCCACTACTTAATCTCCTCAACTTCCTACGAGGTCAGGGTGCGCTCAATGATTTGTATAAATAGGTTTTCAATCTATTTCGACAGTAACAACACAAGTGTTATCAACACAAGTATCCAGAAACCATATTCTGATACAAGTTATAAAACAACCACACCTTCATAATTCAACATTCTGATCTCAAACACCTTCTTCGCTTCCCTCCCTAAGATCAACCCTTCTCCTTCACTTTGTGACCGAATTGAATCTGGAATGACCATTTCTTGGTTTAGGCTAGAGTCTTACAGATTGATCTCTCGAATCTAAAAGTACTCCCGTGCAGTGTATTTGTTTAGGGTTGGAATTCGTTTCTCATCAACACACCCAAATATACCAAAAACAGCAGAATCAATTTTTACCCCAAAACAACTGGCGACCACAGTGGGAGATTGATTTCTCGGTTGCAAAATCAGTTTTTCAATATTCATTCCAGTTTTCTCAATTTCAAAAGGGTGGATCTTAGATCCAATTCAATCATTAAATTCAATTTAGGTTCAACAACCAATTTCAATTCCGATGTTCCATTCGCTAAGAAGCTTCACAAAAATGATTTTTCAAGCAATGCTACTGGAAATGCTTTGGATAGCTGAGCACCAGTAAACCTCCCAGATGAAAGGACCAGAAAGCCGCGTGGAGACACAAGAAGACGTGACTACTACTTAGAATAACGCAACGGCTTCTCTAGAGATCCGGATGGAGTAACCGTCTTTTCTGTAACACCACAAGTGTTGTATGGAGCAAGCTAGAAATGCCTCAAAGGGTCCAAACCCAGAAAGACAAAGTGAAGATTCGTGTAGCCGTTGTTCCAGTATGGAGATAGTCGACAAGAAATCTCAACACTAGTGGAGTCTTAGGAAGACACCTGCAGAGATCACAAAAGAAAAGGTCTATTTTTATTCCACCACTGCTGCCAATTTAAAGTCAGGAGTATCCTCTATCACTTGATCAACAAAACGTGTAGATCCAGAACATGGCGCAATTCCGAGAATTCGTACATCTACAATAACAAAGGAGGCTTGAAACATCTTCAAATCATCATAAAGGGTTCGCCTATTATGTCAACCCGGACAAGAGCGAGCCCGTGACATCTTCAGATCTACTGGAGTCGACACCTCAAGAGAGTAGCCTCAAGAAGATAACGATGCCCGCGTCATCATGTCGAGAAAGAATCCACAACCGAGATAACCTCACGCAGAGGAGATCTGAGAAATTGTTGCACCAAAAGGACTCGCGTCTCCCACATTTCCTTTGCCTATGGAAACGGGTAATGTTGAAGGAGAAATATTTCTTTGTGTCTGGGAAAATCACTCTATCAGACTCAAGAAGAATGTTTCAGTGAAGCAACGAACATCCAAATGATTATGTAAAGAGGTTCAGAATTCAGGCACTGGATTGTCACGATCCAAATATGACTTAACAACGGTTGGTGGAATTATACATTAATAGGATGGTACCCATCTATCGTGCTATGCTGGAGAATCTGCACTTTCAGGCATCCTCTGAACTTCGTGAAGCTGCTAAATGCTCAGCTACAATAATACCTGCGCTTCTAGAAAGAACCAGGCCTGCCAGGAATGAAAAGCCTCATGATATTCGTGGAAGCATACATCTCACCAACAGGCAATACAACCTTCAGCCTTCTGTAAGCAGTTTCACTGAAGCAGCAAGAGGAAAACCACCGAGATACAACATCTTGCGCGTCCAAAACCGCCAACTCCAACTACAGTATACCACATGCACAATTGTCACAATGATAAAACAACGTCCAAGATATACCATATCTGGCTTGACGGCAACAACATCGGTGAGAGACGCTTTCAGAATTTTGTCTCCCGTAGAAGAAGTAGTTGCATTACCGAAGGAGGTTGCGCCTGGACTTGAGAGGTACATACGGAATCTCCATGTCAAGAGCTTCATCATATTTACACAACCTGTTAATTAAGTCATTCGCATGAGGGAACTTCCCTACTCCTCAAAGACATGATCCAAAGATGATAAAGGCAAAGGAGTATGGCTGGGGACTGCTCAGCACTACCCATCTCAAATATGTTGAATTTAGAGAGACGCAAGCACGCTATCATTATGATTCCAAGATGTCCAAAGACGAGGACATACTCAAGAGAGAAGACGTATTGTCAAAGACCAGCAATATGCCTGGACGTCTATGAAACGCAACGTAGATGCAAAGACGGCCTCATGATCAGTAAATCGTACGATCCTCATCAACATAGGGTTCAACTCCAACTCTCATCCAAATTATTTCCTCAGAAACCCAGCGTGAAAACATCTATCAAGTCGAAAGATCAGTGGATACTCGTGGGCAGGGGACTATCTCCCTCTTTTCCATTCCATGAGGCAACATCAAGGAGCTATCGTCTCCATCATTAGCTTCTCCCTCTAATAACGAGACAAGCTCTACCACTAAATGAAGACTTCCAAGTTCGTTCCTGTAGTTATCACGCCTCTCCCTGCCAGTCTCTTCTGATCACAGCTGCTTCCAAGAACCGTTGTTGCTCGTTTGTTGATACCGGCCCGAGCTTCACCATAGCAACAACCACTACGGACAAAGGTAATCCGAACTTCTGCATATTTTATTTTCCCATGGAGAAGTAATAGAGTCCCGGAGGCGAGATGTCGATATCTTTATTATGGTAAACCCACCAACCATACAAGATAGAACCATGTAAATCACGCTTGGGGACCGAGGCTCAACACGGAATCCCTTCACTGTCAAGTACCTTTTCAACCCAGAAGACACGGTCAACCAAGAAGTCATAACCGTGACAAGGTTACCACTTTTCAAAGATGCAGCGTAAGAGTATCATCACCTCCCTGTTTGGGAGGCGCCTGACCGACAAGCAGTATTTGGTTCAACCATCCATAAACATTGTTATCAATGAAGAATCAAAGAGGAAAGTCGCGCCTCAGAAAGCCAGACCAACCAAATCATGCCTTCCACAGAAATCAGTGACGCCTACCCAAGGCTTGCACGAAGCTGCGCATCAACAACCACATCGCCGACAAAGTCAGATTCGGTGTTTTTAGATTTCCAATTTCCTATGGGAGAGGTACATGAGCTGCCAAAAGTTTGGATAAAATAAAGATCTATCAAGAGCGACTCCCGCCCATTGATCAACAAATGACGAATCCAAAAGATTGTCGCCTTCATCAATTCTTCAACCACCTTACCGGAAAATACAGTGGAAGTACGTCTTTCAAGAGAAAATAAGCTCAGGATAATTACACCTGGGGACTGCCAGCACAGTATGCCTTCACGTCCCTCAACCGGTTTATTTCTAATATCAGCATCATCACTGTTGAAGCTTTACGAACCGCAGAAATTTTTCAACATGAAGACGTACATGTGCATCAAAGACTCCAAAAGTATAAGTTGGAGATATTTTCACATATCCATCCACGCCATCGAATCTGAAGTGTAACCGGGGACTGATCATCGCATCCCATTCCATGCAACTATCCAAGATTCAGAAGACGGTTCAAAAGATGTCGCTTGGAACGAAGTCCTTGAAGGTATCCCAAAAAGCATCCTGCTTCAACATTGAGATGGTTTTCTCAACCACCACCTCTTTTAACTGACATGATCCCTAGAGGAGTTTCTGTCCATTTCATTATGCAATTTTCGAATTTTGGAAATCATTTCACGGTCTGGGAAGCACTGAATATGAAGGAGGCGCAGTACCCAATGACACTCCCAGTTTGCAATTACTTCTTCAGAAATCACGATGCACATGTCGTCAATTGAAGATAAGGCCTCTCATCCGTTTAGCTAACAATATGCGTCTTATTGGGTCTCTAGATTTGCGGCACAACGTCCATCTTCCACATACCTAGCCGGCACACCACAAATCTTCAAGAAGCGTGTAGTCTGCAAGGGGAATATCAAACAAAAGAATGGGAGAGATCAGATTGCAAAATCATGTACACAGGCTCTACTATAACCTTACTGAAGAGCGCTACGTCTAAAGTTTCAAGATATTGCGAGATCTTTCTAAGAATTTGGATTTCTTAGTCGGGAGATTTCATTCATTCATCCAACTGGAAACATAAAATCATAAAAGCAACATGAATGAGGGATTATTATTCGATTAAGCCCTGGCTCCAGCCGTATGAAACAAAGACTACTAAACATCAAGGAAGTGTCATCAACACTAGGGCCAATGGCGCCTTCACTAGAGTCCTCTCCAGGAGCTGCTTCAACATCCTCTCCGGAAGTCGCATCAACATCCTCTCGAGATGCTTCAACATCCTCTCGAGCCGCTTCAACATCCTCTCGAGCCGCTTCAACACCCTTTTCGGAAGCTACATCAACGTTCTCTTTGGGAGCTGCTTCAACATCTTTTTCAGAAATTGCTTCAACAGCCTTTTAAGGATATTCCTCATGATAGGGCTCGTTCACATCAGAGTCGAGGATTATGACGTCGTCATGAATAGGGTATTCATGTTTATCTAGGAGTTCATGTTATGCTCCACCCTCCTTCACTTTAGCCGGGCACCAAACCTTTCAGCCCTAGCATTTGTTAGATGAGATGCTTCATAGCGCCTCCACTTTTCCTCCATGCTAACCGAAGCCAGGAAAGCTTGGAAACGTTCTCGAACGATACTCATATGTACAAGGGACTTGGAATGCAATTTGAGATCCCAACCAACCGTATGGCTAATCTACCTGGGGCCAACCGACATCATGCTAGGGGAACGCTCACCTGGACGCCTCTTGAACGTGACATGTTCCAAGGACATGCCGACCCATCTCTCCTGGTAACATCTAACTTTGTCTCATAAGTTTTATCTTTATTTGTCACCATCTAGTGCTTACCCCACAACAATGTCACTATTACGTACTAAGCAAGGGACTTAATGTTGATGGTGGTTTTTAGTTCAAGGTAAAATCGTAAACCCTGTATTTAATGCGCTGTCATCCTGCAACGGAACAGAAGCCATTTAAAATCAATGAGTGCTTAAGCCTCTTCGCTCACATATGTATTGAACAATTCAATATATCTGTATATATGAAATTTACTCAGAATGGTGCGTGAAACAACGACCCCAAAATATTCTGTGAATTTTATCTTCCACCGGCATTATTCACTAATGCATTGCCTACCTAGCATTTTCCTATGTAATATTCCCAGTCGAACTCTCAATATTCGCATGACATGACGATTAATGTTCGCTCGCAGCGGAGTAGCATGAATCTCCCGAAGTGTCAGTATTGAAACCTGCATGAAAACACTCACGTAGGCCACACCACTCTCTATAAAGAGATCAACGTGTTTCACACTTTTTAATTAAAAGTTAACACGACCGAACGCGTTTAAATTCCTTAAAGAAAATCTATACTGTCCATATCAGTCTTAAAAAATGATCACGGCCACACGATTTGGCCACACAATTCAACAGGCCTAGCCTACTCCTAGAGGAACTAGGTGATCATCATGATGACCACCGATGGGCCCACTAACATCCCGACGGAACGAATTCCATCTAGTACACCCGCAAGCACTTCGAACGTTAACCCTAATATGGGTGTTCGCGCTACTTGAAAAATAAGCTCATACGAGCTAAGACCGGCAAAAATGGTGTCAAATACATCATGACCGTCCAACTTAGCCAGCATAGTTGGACGGCTGAGATCTTCCTTGGAATGATCAAAGAGGCGCCAGCATACCCATTGGCGTCCCAATTTCTCCCTTGGTGGATCGGCCTTCCCGCGGCAAGTCTAGAGGGCGTTAGATCGTTTGCCCAAACTAGGGCGAACACGCTATTCCAAAGCCCTAATTTGGGTTGCGACAACATACAACTATCGCAAATCATCACATCCACCCAACTTAGCCAGCCAAGTTGGGCGTCCTAGATCGATTCCCCAACGATTAAAGAGATGCCAATGCGTTCACCGCCGACCCAATTTCATTCCCTGTCGATCGATTTGTTCATGAGAAGTCAATGACGCATCAAACTGTTCGATCGAACTAGGGTGGATGCGACCGTTTTAAAACCCTAATTTATATTTGCGGCAGTATGCTGCTGTCGCAAATCGATCATGACCACCTATCTTCGCCAGCCGAATCGAGTGGCTTAAATCTAATTTTAGATGGCCCAAGAGATGTCAGCGTGCTCATAAGCGTCTCGCCTTTGCACATTGTCGATCGTCCTGTTCAAATCAGCCCCCAACGCATTGATTCTATGAGACAAACTAGGGTTGGCCGCACGTCTTCCAAACCCTAAATCAACGATAGCAAGCAGCTGCCGCAAAACCATCTCGTTCGTCCAACTTCGCTAGCTTGGTCGGACGGCTTAGATCGGATACTACGATGGGTGCCGCTATGATCACCGGCCACCCCCTCCCGTAAAGAGCGTTCGACCGAGCTATAGCTCGCCCGTGCGATTCCAAACGATCGCCCAAAGATGGTCCTTCGCGCTGCTTCAATAGCAGTCATTAACTGCCGTAAATTTTCTCGGCCAGTCAACTTGGCTAGCCGATTTGAGCGATCCAGATCTAATTTAGATCAACCGGTAGGATTTTAGAATGGCTACCATCTGCCACTCGCCTATAGGGAGCGAACGACCAAGCAGTAGCCCACCCCTAGAGCTACCAAACGATCGCCCAAAGTTGTCCGGTCAGGCTCTTCTTTTTAAGACGATAAACTCACGACTAATTTAGACAAGATCTAAACCAACGATGCTCCATGCGCATCGATTATTTTGAGATGCTTGCTTAAAAGCGATGCTTTACGTGCATCGAATACATACAATATTTTATGAATATCGTCTTCACAAATAACTTAGTTATTTAACCTAATAGAGTCACGTGCTATTCTGTGCGGCAAGTCCCACGACTTGACCCATTTATTTGAGACATCAAAAGTGTCACAAACTGGGGGATGCTCACTAGGATATTGGTCTGGCGGTTTATAGCGTGCGGCGTGCAACGCGCCCACTACAAGAAAGTGTCGGGAAAGGACAGACGGTTAACAACGATGAGAGTAGTGGGTCAAGGTATGACGAGTCGTCCCTCATAACGGAAACGTGATGATCACCACCTCTTACACAACCCCACTACTCCACTACTTAATCGCCTCCACTTCCTACGAGGTCAGGGTGCGCTCAGTGACTTGTATAAATAGGTTTTCAATCTATTTCGACAATAACAACACAAGTGTTATCAACACAAGTATCCAGAAACCATATTCTGATACAAGTCATAAAACAACCACGCCTTCATAATTCAACATTCTGATCTCAAACACTTTCTTCGCTTCCCTCCCCAAGATCAACCCTTCTCCTTCACTTTGTGACCGAATTGAATCTGGAATGACCATTTCTTGGTTTAGGCCAGAGTTTTACAGATTGATCTCTCAAATCTAAAAGTACTCCCGTGCAGTGCATTTGTTTAGGGTTTGAATTTGTTTCTCATCAACACACCCAAATTTACCAAAAACAGCAGAGTCATTTTTTACCCCAAAACAGTATGACTTTTATTAGTGAAACCGATCTTAAGTGATGGTATGATCGATTTGTTATAATTGGTATGACCAACTCTAGGCAAAGGGGAACCGATCCTAGTAAGAGGTGCAACCGATCACAAAGGGGAATCGATCCTTTTAAGAGGTGCAACAAGTTTCTAGATATTGGGAACCGATCCTATGAACGTATGCAACACATTTTTATACATTGGGAACCGATCCTATGGACATGTGCAACAAATACAAGTTAGATACCATATATATGTGGGAACTGATCCTAGTACCTAGTCAACCGAATTTTTGGAAAGCTAGTGTGACTAAATCCAGTACCCACATGGAGGTAGAACCGAAACTTGTTTTGGTAGAACCGTGAAACCCATGTTTGGTGATTGAGTATTCTTAATCAATAACATAGTTCTTGGAAGTTATATGAACCAATTCTAAACTTGTTTGGAAGTGTGGAAAATCAGTTTCAAGATTGTAAGTATGAAAGAGGACTTACAAAGTTAAGATGTCGACATACTTTGAACATACGCAGTAATGCTTATCTTTTATTGTTCAAAGATATTCCTTAATAGCTAAAGGAAAAAATCCCGGATCGAAAAATAAATTGAGAATCCTTTAATTAAGGTTTTTAATTTTATTTTTGGAAAATGAAAATTAGTAATGTGCACTTACTAGTTGGAGATTTTCTAAGAGATTTTCGGCCAATGTTTGGACAAAGCATTTCCAGGAATTATGGAAACCGAATTTGGAAATATATTGCATATCTTGAGAATATTTTCGGTTTTGGAAATTCCTTTGTGTCCAAACTTCCCTGGTCTATAAATATTAAAGTTTGCATTTCGAGCAAACTAATTCTCAAGCCAGCAAAACTACCTAGTTGTGTTGTTACTGGTAGAGACGCTTATTCGGAGAGGAAAGTAACCTAATTAGGAAAAATCTCTTACGACCGCTCGGTTTAAAGACTTCTTTGGGATTGAGAAGCTCTATTAGTACTGTTGGTGGAAAACTAGATAATTGCGGTTTATTATTAGTTTTCGATTGATTTGATTGACTAACGGTTGTTGACCTTTGATTGCACCTAGTTTGTTTATGCTTGAGAATCTTCTCTTCTGATATAAGATGCACTCAAACTAGATCGAAGTTTCGACGGGTATCTTTAGACTGTTTGTAGATCTAAAGACGTCTTGCGATAATCCATTGTTAACAGACTCCGTTCTGTGTGTGATTGATCACAAGAGATTCAAGTTGATTGTGTGCAGGTTTTTATTGAAGATCTAAGAAGATTTGAAGACAAAGAAGACTTTGAAGATTTCTTATTTGGGTTCATAATCTTTGTTGAGCATAATACTTGTTTCGGTTAAAGAGGATCCAACTATAATCGGTTTATCCTTGTGGTAGATTGGATTGATTAGTTGAGTAGATCGACATCAATACAATTCTTTGTAATTCAAAGTATTGATTGCAAAATCTTGACAATTACTTTGGTAGTTGTTATTAGATAAATCTAAGAACCTGACAAAGGAGTTTATTGGGATAAACATAAGAACCTTTTGTCGAACTCACATCACTTGGTTGAAAAGAGTTGTTACCAAACAGATTTGTTGTTCCTTTACTGTTTGGAATACGAACCAGAGGAATTGTTCCAAGTATGTGACTTATTACAAGTTGGAGGTGTGGGAATACATACGGAACTAGGTGAACTATAGGTTTAGTTGCTTGGTCTCAACTATACGAATTTGGTTTGATTTTATATAGCGGCTTATCCCGAGAGTATTCAATTCTAGACAAGGTCCCGGGGTTTTTCTCCATTTGCGGTTTCCTCGTTAACAAAATCTTGCTGTTTCTTTTACTTTTCTATTTCCGCAATTATAATTGTTTTTATTATAATTAGAAGTAAAATACACAAACGTTAATTCCTATTACTTGATAGTAATCCTATTATGTTTGGTTAAGTCCGAACCTTTTATCAAGTAAACATACTTCGTTGTTGTATTGTCTCGATCTCGTATCCATAGACGATCACACGAAGTGTGAACCGATTAGTTGTATTGTCTCGACACAGTCCATAGACAATCACTTTCGGAAAAAGGACTTATAGGTGGAAAACTTTTAGATTGAGGTATATTTGGGTACCCTCGTCTTTTCAACAAATATCAGAAACCGGAATAATAAAAGACTTCAATCTTCAAAGTAATTGTTGCACAAACATCTTGATTTCACTATTCATCGGTCACACACAGAATGAGGTCTGTCAATGTTAGATGATCGATAGTTCTATCTACAGATCTTGAATCACTAGATCTGCAATAGTCATTCTTTAAACAAACCTGAGTGTCCTTATGTCAGAAAAGTACCTTAGAATAAATAAGTTTGATCTATCAATGATAACTATACCGTTAGTCAATCAAATCTAAAACTAAAATAACAATACGATTTAATTCCCACCAATTGTACAACTAAAAGCTTCTTGATCCCAAAAAGACTTTGAATGAAGTCAACTGAAGATGTCTCACCTAATTAGATTACTCCTATCTATCAATGAGTTGGATTCCCAAATAATTAATTAATCAATCAAGTAGTGTGCTCAGGGATGAGTTTGTAATAATACAAGCTCTACTATTTATAGGGTTGTTAGAGCACTACTCTGTCGAACTCACAAGTTTTGTTATACCGGCCTGATTATCAATGTTATATTAACAAAACTATATCTTTATTTCTAATCTACTTAAGTCAAGTCTCGGACTAGGATTAGATTTTGGTAGTTAGAGTATCAGACATCACTGAATAACCCTCGAAGAATGAAGACTGAATATCAAACGAAGACATTTGGAAAACTTTATCAACAGAAAAGTATGTGAAGATTGAACCATTCTATTTACTCACAAGTATTACCATTCTATGTATGTCTTGTGACTTCTGGTAGATTTAATATTGCAAAGAAGAAGTTTTGAGTCAAGCTTGTCTTGTAAAACATCTCGAAATATGATTCAAGCAATGAGTGTTCATTGGTCCTTAGAAATCATAGTTTGAAACAATTTATTCTTCAAGAACTATGTTTGTGGATCATTTGGAAATTGGCCAAGAAATTATATTTATATCTATGGCGATCAAAAAAGAGAGTTTTCAGAATTACTGAAATCTGGACTCATGGTAGGTATGCATACCATGAAGATCTGATGTTTCAGAATATAGGTAGGGGTATGCGCACCATGGTGTTCTGAATTCGTGAACATGGGAGGTACGCATACACAATACGCGTACCTCAAGAGCCCGAGTTCGTGAATAACCCTAGGTTACGCATGCCCAATTCTGGTAACTTGGTCATATGAGTTCACGAACTGGTTCATCTGTACGCACACCCTTTAGCATACCTACCAGTACAAATTAAGCAGATGCTCATGAACTATTTTCACAAATATGTTTAGCATTTGTACAACTCTCGTGGGCACCTCTAAGACATATTTGATCACTAAAACACCTTGTGGATGTGTATTATTATTCAAGTCTTAAGTGTTTAAATAAACATGATTATGCCTTAAGAACTATCATCGGTTTCAAGTCCATATTTGCCACGAGCTACCATTATACACGGTTCGGGTACTCTAGACCATAGTGTATATTCTTCAATGTAATTTCAAGATAAACTTCTCAAATTCTTACATGAAGTCCTAACAAGGGTTTTATTTAAACAAATAAAGTGTTTGCTTGAATATCAAGTTATCTTAGCTTGAATTCTAAGCAACCCTAGTCTAGAAAGTCTATAAATAGAAAGACTCAAACAACCAGGAAGTTCAATCCCTGATACTTCTCCGTCCTAGTCTGACTTTCTTTGATAGTTCGTGTATCTAGTTCTCTTAATCTTGAGGAATCTCAAACAAAGTATGAGGTTTTAGTAATCTCTTTATAAAATGAGATAAATAGAAATCGTAAATTTCTCTTAATCTCAAAATTTGTGATTCCTCAAGATAGATATCTAAAACTCTTCTTTATTGATCGGTTTAAGATTGTTTTTGATAGGTGGTTAACAATCCAAGATTCCCAGCTAACTGACTGCAACTGTTCCCGATTTGTGAGGTTTGCTAGCTTTGTCTCTTGAAAAAATATTTCCAAACCTTGATTTATTCTCTAAAGGGAAATCAAATAGGCTTATATGTTAGAGGATGATTGGTATCAAAAGTCTTCACTTAGGCTGAAGCAACTCTTATAATGTAAAAAACGTCAACTAAGGGAATCAATTGCATAGTGCCTTGCGAGGTTCAAGAGACGTAAGGAGCACGACTGTAGATGAATTGCTTGAATGGTGAATTCAGTCTCAACTATAATCCAGTCTGAAGTCTGATAATAGGCTAGTGTCTATAGCGACTTAATAAAGTTTGATGCTCAAATATGGACGAGGCCCCGGGGTTTATCAGAGTTGCAGTTTTCCTCGTTAATAAAACTTCTGGTGTCTTGTATTTTTCCTTTTACGCATTATATTGTTTTATCTTTATAATAGGAATATCACAAGTAGTACCTAATCAATCCTAGTAGATGAGTCCATATTAATTGTGATCAATGACGAGACTTGTTCTTGTAGAATACGTATCTTTAAAGATAGATAACAAGTTTCTTACTTGGTAGAATTTATATTTGATTATTTAAATACGACTAGATTGATCTTGGATATTGATTTGTTAGATCTTCCAAGTACTTTTCCATACAATCAAGTTCGCAGACTCTATTGTCTTGACTTTCTTATTGTGAAGAAAAATAGATATAAACTCTATATACATATATTGTCAAGGATCATTAAGTAGGTCTACTTGCAATTGTATTAGGTTTGGTCCATACAGAATGCTGAACGAAAAAGTTAGTGGTGTACTTGGTACCCTCTCATTTTCAATTGGTGTCAGAGCAGGCAAACACCTTTAGACCTAATAAGTCTATTTTTGTAGTGATCTACATCTATGACAAGAGTGCAATATCTATAAACGTACCACCAAGCTTTGATGACACAAATTACTTATGGTGAAAATAATTATTCACTCCTTCTTACAAGCTCGTGATATCAAAATATGGTTTCTCGTCGTAAAGGTATAATCCTCCAACGGTTGCTTGAGGCGATACAACTGTCGCGAAAGATATAGCTACATTTTGAAATTATGAAATCAGTGATGCTATGCATAATTCTGATGGAATGAATGCTATCATCCATACCATAAGCCACGATCATGTGTCTACATGCACTATGTTGAAGCAAGCTTGGGATATCTAAGAAATAATATTTGAAGGGAACACCGCAAAGAAAGAAGCAAAGCTTCAAAACCTAACTTCTGACTGGGAAAACCTTCGTACGACTGACGAAGATTCGTTTTAGGAATTCAATCACAAATTATCCAAGATAATGAAGGCCTCTCATGCTTTAGGTAGAGCTATTTCTGAGAGGGATATTTTGATGAAAATTTTGAGATCTTTTCCAGCTTGATACGAGTCTAAGAAACATGACATCACTATAGGAAACGATCTCACAACACTTTCCATAAGCACTTTTGTTGGAAAGTTAAAGATGTTTGATCATGAACATTAAACTAAAGTTGGAATATATATTACCTTCAGAGCACTCAAAAACAATGAAGTAATTGATAAAAGTGAAAGTATTGTTATCTCTAAGAAAAATCTTGTTGTTGATCATGAATTATCAGATGAAGATCTTGACAATTCTGTATCTCTTATCACAAGACAGTTTAGAGATCTTTTTAGGAGGAGAAATAAACGTTTCAACAGAGAAAAACCTCATCATCAAATAAGCCACATAATCATGTTCTTCCAAAAAACAGGGATTCTAACGATAGTGGTGATTAGGATATGCCTCAGTGCTAGTGTAGAGGACTCTGTCTCTTTGCTAATGAGTTTCCAAGTCTCAAAAAAATACATTGGCAACAAGAGACTTGTTGCGACACTTGATACAACATCTAATCATTATGATTATGAAGAGGAAGATGTCTCAAGCGTAACTCTCTTGGCTGAAGTAGTCATCTTTGATGAATGTAGCGACACTCATGTCAATCTTGACAACTTCATTGATGATCCTTCATCAAATACTTTGGAGAATGTAATTGACTTTTCACTTACTAATGAAAAATCTATAGTTGAAATTTCAGTACCATCTCAATTGTGCCTGTCTTCAGAAACTGGTGATGTTGCCGAATCTTTCTCCAGCCAAACATGTCTTTACTGTACCACTGAAGGTCATGAACTCAAGCAGTGCTTCAAGTACAAACAAAAATTAAGATATGTCAACAAACTACAACGGAGGTCTAATCATCTGATAAATGTGCTTCAACTCTTCCAAAAGTCAACTCTATCCAAGGTATGTAAGGTTGTTCATTTTTCTCCTATAAGTTTGAATGATTCTAAGGCAAAGGATAAAACTAAAGGAAATAAGAAATCTAGATCTAAACGATCAATGAAAATGTATGTTGACAAACCCATCCAGGAATATAGTGGTGAGCTCACTGATACTCACCTCAACACAACTTGATTGTATTGAAAAGTGCATTCTTGTCCCATGTGCCCTAAAGCGAGACAAGAACTATGCACAACAAAGGATTTGGGTAAAACTATATTTAATTTGTATCTCTAATATTATTACTTGAATTTCCTGAAAAAGTGGGGGTCTAACAACCTCGCCCAATATTTCGTTCAGACAATCTGTATGGACAAACTCCAATATAATTCCAAGAGAATCAACTAGACAGTCAGACTCAATCAATGGAAATATATCCAAGAGTTGTATCTCTGTTTCATAATGTAATCAACAATTCAAACATATAGAAATCCGCGAGCCTGATTATTATGTGAAAAAACTTGAACGGTACCAAAGACCAATGTTCAAGTGTCAATCAATTTATATCAACAACCAAAGGTTGAATTTACCTAATTGATTGAACTACGCACAACCTGTGATATTTCAATTATATAAACAAATATAATGCGGAAAAGAAATAACACAGACACCAGAAATTTTGTTAACGAGGAAACCGCAAATGCAGAAAAACCTTGGGACCTAGTCCAGATTTGAACACCGCACTGTATTAAGCCGCTACAGACACTAGCCTACTCCAAGTTAACTTCAGACTGGAATGTAGTTGAGACCTAACCAATCTCACACTAATCAAGGTACAGTCGCGTTACTTACGCCTCTGAATCCGAGCAGGACTCTGGGCACTTGATTCCCTTAGCTGATCTCACCCACAACTAAGAGTTGCTACGACCCAAAGTCGAAGACTTGATAAACCAATCCGTCTCACACAGAAAAATCTATTGAATAGATAAATTTGTCTCCGACAGAAATACCTATGAGTTTTGTTCTGTGTTTTGATAAATCAAGGTGAACAGGAACCAATTGATACACCAGACTTATATTCCTGAAGAACAGCTTAGATCTGTTGCTGACCGGGCTTGCAACAGATTTTTTCCGTTGCTAAACACCATGTCACAGTTTTTTACAACAACTCTAGCTCTGTTGCTAATTTCGGTCAGCAACGGCAGTAGCAACAGAAATCAGCTGTTGCGAAATTAAAATATAGAAACAAAAATAAATAGTTCCTATTTAGTTGTTAATTTTAGAGTTATTCCGGGATATATTTTAGTAGAACAGGATATAGATGTTTTGCTTCAGATTTAGCAACACATTTTTGTCGTTGCTATTTTTTTGCAACAAAAAAAAGGTCAAGTCTTCGTTGACCTAGTCAAAACTGATTCCCCCCCAATTTATCATGCAATACCCCAGTTCCCTGCAATACCCTGATTCATTTTATATCCAGCAATTCAATCTGATAGTTCTCATACTCTATATTTACACAGACATTCTCACAGGTTTAAACCTTAAAGACATTCTACAAAGAAAGGGAATCAAATACAATAAAAAGAGGGAACTCATGACATCAAAGACATGTTACAGGTTGCATTAAGAAAGATTGAAGTGCATATGTAAATATGTTCTTGTTTCTTACATTGTGCTGGTGCAACTATGTTTGTTTTAGCTTTTAAGGATTTCATATAGAAATAAAATGTTACAATCTCTTACAGTGAGTAATCTGAATGCAGCAGATTATTGTGGCTTTGAGAGGATGATCACACAAGGATGTTGAATTCTCGTCTTGTAAATATGACCAAGATGATGAAGAACCTGTCACAGATACATATAGTTAGAGATAACAAATAAAGAAAGTAAGGATACTTCAGAATTCAGGGTATATACTCCATTGCTAATGATTTGCTTATACCTGAAAGATACTAGAGACCAATGAGACTCGAGTAAGTGTTGGGATTTTTGATGAGTGAAGCTCAATAGTTGAGCTAGTTTGTTTCCAGAATTGAACTGATCATCTCGGCGATATTCTTCAAACTCTGAAAATTTTTACAAGCAACCCAACTTAGGTTTCACAATAGGACACACATAATCTAAGAATCAGTAACTATAAAAGAAAACAGAACAACTTCATTCTAAAACAAAAAATGGACATAAATCATGCAAGATTTTGGCGGTGGAAGAAATTACATATTCAGACACACAAGTCACTTCATTTATTACCTAAAAAAAATAGCGACCTGAATAAGTGTATCACTTACCCAATCGCTGGCACCACGGACCCCCTCAATTCCAATAAACTCTCAGCTACAACCTGCAAAGTGCAATATCAGTCAATCAACTTATGCATTTATGTATTTCTACTGATAATAAAATAATGCATGTAAGAGCATGACAACCTATGGCTAAGGAACAACTCTGCAGAAATCATCTGCAGATGTACACAGACTTGTTCCAAGTACCACCCTCCTTGCACATCTTCTTTAAACGCAACAAGAATGGGTTTTATCATTATGGTTGGCAGTAGCTACAGAACATAGTATAGTCTATTATATGAGTCATATGACTGGATAAGTAGAAAAAAATGGTTCTGTAACAGAATAGTACATTATGAGGAAGTTGAGCATAAAACCTTATAACAACTTGACAGTTTGCAATTAAATCACTGCAGTTATAATCTACATTACGTGGAATAGGATAAAATGTAGAAGATGAAGAACCACAACTTGAACCAAACTGAATTATCATAGGGCTTTACCAACAAATTCCCTTAAACAATTTCTGCACCTCCCATCTTTTAGGTATCTTCTTCAACTAACAATGAAAAGATTTCAAGTAAATCAGACCAATTTGGTAAACAATGAAACAAAGCCAATGTTCTGATTATTGTTTGTATAAAATGTTTAAAACCTAAAGAAAAAAATCGTCCAACAACTTCATATGATTCATAGTCCAAACACTAAATATATGGATTCAAATTGTAGAAGAATACATACCCGATGAATGAGAAATGATGATACATGTTCCCAAACAATTCCACAAAGTCTTCTTGTGAACTGAATCTGAAGAGGAGAACATAATGTCATAATCTGATAAGAAGTTGTAACTCTCGGAAACTGAAAGTATTTACTGAAGATTAATACCTCAAGTTGTCACCAACAACATGCATAATCCCATAGCAATATCATCATCAGCTCAAAAAATATATTAACTGAAGGTTAATATCAATAAATTTCAAAGTAATAATATAAGCATCACCAATTGAAGTACTTACCAGGGATTGATGTTCCCCCGACTGGCCACTAGAAATTGACTCTAAGTATAGTCACCTGCCCCATCAAATATAACAGAAGACAAACCACAAAACATTTACATATACAAAAACCACACACATAGCAAAAAAGTTGATTCATAGAATTCCGGTTTCTGTTCACATAGTCACATCAGGTAAAGCTAAATATTTCTTATGCACAACTGCATAGAAGTCTTTCAAAGCACAACTGCAAAAAAGACATTCTTATGCACAAGTGCAAAAGAATCTACATGTTAGCATGTTAACCACATGTAAGTGTGAACATAAGCAAAAAAAAGTTAAAATCCATATATGTTTATCGTTTATAAACGCGATAGATGATGCCTGAGATATCATATCTCCAGAAAATTAGAGCGACCAACTAATCAAATTTGATGCACATCTTTGGATGCACCACATATCCTCCAATTTCAACATCTATGAAGGTTTCAACAAGCCTGTTAGCTTTTATGGTCTTCTCAAATGGCATGACAATGTCATCCAACAACACTTTCCCAAGATGAGGTGGTACAGGTGAGCCGTGAGCCATTTCCTCTAATTCACCTATGCAAAGTTTACCGACACCAATTATTTCACCATCCATGTTGAACAATGAACACTTTGGCATGTCAGGACGTGCTGCTGATCGAGCTGGTGATATGGGCTGAGCAGGTGAAGGTGGTTGGCCAGGTGAACTTGTATTAGCAACGGAAGCATCTCTAGTAGGTGAACTGTCCATGATGTTCGAGCCAACAAATGATGGTGGAATTGCATCTCACAATGTGGCATAACGTTCCAAAGCCTTCGAGCAGAACCTCTATTTTTCCACCTAGATCTTCCACCTGATGCTTAATACCTCCATCCTTAGACTTCATTTCTTGAACTTTAGCACGCGCAGGACCAAAATATATAAACTGTGTACGAGAAACAGGACCAACAACACGAACCTGTCCCCTAGAATCCTTTCCAAAAGCTTTAGTCAATGCATCTAATTCTCCTATAAAAATACCCGCAGCTTGTTTCTCCTTGATCTCTTCTTGCGCCTTCTGAAGACCCTCCTGCAACGTCGAGCATAACGCTGAGTAAAATATAAAGATGACTGGTACATATTTTAGAAAGACATGATATATATGAAATGCAATCTGACTCAAAAAGTAAGGCTGTACACTAGGTAGAACTTTCCCAACCTCTTGAGTATGAACTTTAATCCACACATCAGAGGTAGTGACTTCCACTCCAGGATTCTTGCGCTCTTATGTTTTAAATTACCACGAGTCGGTTAACATTAATCAATCGACAAAAGTATGAGAGTAGTCATATTGTCCATAAATATTGATATTCCGAATTGAGAGAACATATGAAATAATTACTTACCAGCTCAGCTCTAACCAAAGAATGAGGTTTACGACCAAAGTTATGAGAGTAATCATACTGTGACCTTATCCTCTTGTTTTCAGCTCTACGTTCTTTTGCTTTTTCTTCCTCTTCATTCTTGAAGAATGTAGTCCATTCCTTTTGTTTTACACCTGGAGGAATATGAGAAATCCTTGCTTCGAGAGGGGATGTTTATCAAGATAGTCTTTTCGTAACTCATACTTACGTCTCCTCCATGGAGCAGACATCCCCTTAATCATAGATACCTTACAAATATCAGGTAAGTGATATGATTTCTGAAACAACATAGCAATGTTTTACTAACTGAGCAATGGTAGATGATATGTGAACATGAATCAGATTTAAATAAGTATTTGTACCTGTAGTTCAGTCCAGATATCCTCTTTGAAAGTTTCAGTCACATGCTTCCAGGTTTTGAATGAAATAGGGACATGGGTACTAATCAACGCGCCCTTGAAGTGGCTGAATGTTGTTGTGTTGTCTGAAATGGGAAGTCCATTTTTATCCACCTCAACTGCTGCCATAATGACCTGTAAAATAACATGCAACAAACATCTGTGTGAAGCAAACTAAATCGATAACACCCTTTGTCACTTTCCACAAACACATCAATCAAACTTCTCAAATAATAAGAACCTGTCAAGATTATGCAATTGATAAACAAAATTATCATAAAAAGGGAAGTCACGGACTATAAGATAGACACGATAAGTAACACATAGAGCTGATGGCAGACACGCTATTCTAAACTACAGACTCGACAAATATAAGGTTTTCTAAACTCTCATTGTCAATGAGAAATGACTGATAAATAGTAGGATCTTCTACATGATCAACACAACTAGTTAATCCTTGTCGAGAATGCAACACAATATACCAACCAGCTTCAGAAATATCCTTTGAGTAGAACACTTGTGTTGCTTCGGATGCAAGAATAAAAGGCTTATCCACAATTATACCAATTCTTTTCATCTTCGACAAGTTAACCTTTATCATGTGTGAATTTGGATCACCTTTGCATCCATTAGTCTTATCTTCAACCCTGACCCAATCACAATAGAAAACTATTTCTTCAAATTTTACATAATTCAACTTTATAATCTGCTTAACAATTCCATAAGAGGTTATTTCTGCTTCCTTGAAATTTTTGTCCATGGACTTGGCTCTATGCATTGTAATAGCTCTCATTGACACACCACTTTTCTGTGATACATCCTTTCCCTCGTAGTCTTGTGAACATAAATCGAATCCATTGACTTGGTATCTCTTATATGACTGCGCCTTGAAGAGAGGTCCCTGCACTAGTTGCCAAAGTACCGAATCCACATCATTAGCTTCTAACAACTGCAAGTTGTAACGTGTGAGTCAGTTACTTAACCAAGACCATAATTTTTTTTTACTATAAACTAGAATGGAAGCTAGTATATTACCTCGTCGCGTAACCAAGCCATCCAACTCTTTAAGGTATCATTGGACGAACTATTTGTCTGATCAGTAGACCTGGCGCTGTCAACATACAAATCGTACTTCCTACAATCAAACATAATTCAAGAAATCAGTCTCTTAGTCTCGATTGTGGAAACAGTAACAACTACACATTAATTGTGAAAGTAGAAATTGCACTTTTTCTATAATTTAGTTTATTCTCAGGCTTAAATAAAGCTAGTGACTATGTGAAGCCACTATCCATGACCATATTTGGCCCAACTCAAGTAATACAGTGCAATTAAGTTGCAATACATGCTCATCTTACTATTTTTTACGCATATAGAAACTGCGACTAAATTCAAGAAACATGATTATAAGTTGTTTTTTGTTCTATGATTTACTTCATCCACAAAACAACAGATCAGAGGTGTGAAAGTAGAAATTGTACCTTTGCCACTCATCCAATTCGACATACTTAGAGAGAATCCACTTGCGAGCTTGTTCAAACTGAACTTGGGTTAAAGTAATATTCTTAGCATTACTTAAAGCCATCTCATCAGCAAACTCATCGTCATCATCTAAAAAGGCTTGTCGAGTATGCTTCTGAGTACCATCACCATCTTTGGAAAACTCCTCCATACAATACAAGCTAGATTCTCGCAGTATATATCCTCTTGCAATGCACCCGTCAATGTACCTTTTATTGCGCACTAGTCCCTTGAAACCTTTCATTAACCTACAAATATCAGTAAGAAAAGATAACAGATCAGTTACAAAAACATTCAAATCATAAAAATAAAATAAAAAACAAATTCAGTTGTGGTGATCACCTCTCAAAGGGATACATCCACGTGAATCTGACCGGACCGCTGATCAAAGCTTCATCTGTTAGATGAACCATCAGGTGAATACTGATAAAGAAGAAAGAAAGAGAAAAACATTTTTCAAACACACACATTGCTTCAATCATACTAGCTTTAGCTCTCAATAGATGTCGTCGGTTGATAACCTTCGCACACAGAACGTTGAAGAAATTACTGATCCGGAGAAGAGAAACTCGTAGCTCCTTAGGTAGTGAAGTTGCAGTATTAATCAGCAATGGTAACAGATGTTGCATAACAACATGGTAATCGTGAGACTTAAAGTTCTTTAGCTCGGAAGGATTCACGTTGACACAGTTGCGAAGATTGGAGGAGAATCTGGAGGGAACCCTTAAGTTCTTCAAAATAGTACAGAATTCAACTTTCTCCTTCTTTGTCAGGGCAAAAGTACCATTCTCCATAGACGTTTTACCAGTAACATCATCCTTTTTCAGCCAAAACTTCTTTTTAACCTCCATTGCTTCCATATCTTTACGCGCAACATGACCATCTTTAGACTTGCTATTTCCCATCAAAGTGTTAAGTATATGCTCCATGATGTTCTTCTCTATATGCATAACATCAGTAATATGTTGGATCGTGTTTGAACCCCAATTCGGCAAATCATGAAGAATAGACCTCCGTGAAAACAATGAGTGGTCACTGACCTCATCTTCTACATTAGCAACGTCTTCATTTTCCCATTCATCTTTTACGCTCCAGACTTGATGCCGATGGTTGTTTCCCCTTACCATTCTTAGTTCTGATACTACGAACAATCTCTTGTATTTGCAGACCTGTTAGTGGCCACGGTGCTGGACGATGATCTACCACTCCATTAAAATTCTTTTTATCATCGCGATACTTATGCTTTGACGATATCCATCTACAGTGTCCCACATAACAAATTTTCTTACTGAATGTTAAATAATCAACATCTGTTTCTTCTCCACAAGTAGGACATGCATAGTAGCCATGGGTTACACATCCAGACAAAGTCCCCAACGCAGGAAAATCATGTATATCCCATAGTAATCTTGCTTTCATTACAAACTCAGTTTTAGTGAATGATTCATATGTTAATACACCTTCATTCCATAACTTCTTCAACTCATCTATAAGAGGTTATAAATAAACATCTATGTCCTTAACAGGTGCTCTAGGTCCTAATATCAACAACACCAGCAATGAAAATTCACGCTTCATACACAAGGAATGAGCAAAACTTAAAGGTTGCATAATCGCCGGACAACAATTGTGAGTGAAAAAACGGGGGTACAAGAACTACACCCAATATTTCGATTAGCAATCTGTATGGACTAACTCCAATATACTTTCAAGAGAATCAACAAGACTCAATCTTAATAAAGTATATCAAAGAGTTATACTATCTCGATCTCTCAGTTTAATTCTTACTCAAGAAAATAGAAATATGCGAGTCTAATTAAATACAAGAGAGATAACTTGGATGGTACCAAAGACCAATTTCCAAGTGTCAATCAATGTAAATCAACAACCAAAGGTTGGATATTCTAATTGATTGAACTTAACGCACAACCTGTGATATTTCAATTATATAACAAAATATAATGCAGAAAAGAAATAACACAGACACCAGAAGTTTTGTTAACGAGGAAACCGCAAATGCAGAAAAACCCCGGGACTTAGTCCAGATTGAACACACACTGTATTAAGCCGCTACAAACACTAGCCTAATACAAACTAACTTCAGTCTGGACTGTAGTTGAACCCCAATCAATCTCACACTGATCCAAGGTACATTTATTCTCCTACGTCTCTGATCCCAGCAGGATACTACGCACTTGATTCCCTTAGTTGATCTCACCCACAACTAAGAGTTTCTACGACCCAAAGTCGAAGACTTAAATAAAAAAATCTGTATACACAGAAAAGTCTAGGATAATAGATAAATTTGTCTCCCACAGAAATACCTACAAGTTTTGTTCCGTCTTTTGATAAATCAAGGTGAACAGGAACCAATTAATAACCCGGACTTATATTCCCGAAGAACAGCCTAGTATTCTCAATCACCTCACAATAATCTTCATCGACGCGGTGAAAGAAGATATTATGGAATCACAAACGATGAGACGAAGATGTTTGTGACTACTTTTATATCTTGCCTATCGGAGATATCAATCTCAAGCCAATCATTACGATCGTACTCAATACGATAGAAACAACAAGATCAGATCACACAACTACAAGAAAGTAGTATCGGTCTGGCTTCACAATCCCAATGAAGTATTCAAGTCATTAACCTACAGAGTCTCGGTAGAAACTTAAAGTTAAAGGAAAATCGACTCTAGCTAATACAACTAGTATCACATAGGAGGTGTGGGGATTAGGTTTACCAGTTGCTAGAGTTCTCCCTTATATAGTCTTTCAAATCAGGGTTTGCAATCAATGTTAGCTTAGTAACAAAGCATTCAATATTCACGGTTAGATGAAAACTTGATTAGATTCAAGATAATATCTTTCAACCGTTAGATCGAAAACTTACCTTGTTACACACAAATGAAATGCACGTTTTTAGGTTTGTGTAACCGTACCCAAACATGTACATTTGTTGGTTTAACAATAGTTAACCAAATGGTTAGACATATGAGCACTTTCATATTAACCATATTCTTCTTCAGTATAACTAGTTCAGATGACTCAAATGAACTAGTTAGAGAGTTGTTCAATTTCTTAGATCATATAGAAGTATACAAGACACAATCGAAGTAAAAACGATTTGATTCACTCGAATCGATTCATGAACTTTATATCCACGGTTTTCAAACTTGCATTCCTTAGTTAATATAAGTATAAGTTTACGAATAATCGTTTTTAGATATAACCAACCTAAGTACGCGGACTTATGTACCCGGAATAAGCTTGTAACAAGTTTACAAACTCCTGCAGATTTTCTCGAGAAGAGAACCTCCGACAGTACGCGGAATGGGTTTGCGGACTCTTGTTCCGGTTTTCCTGAGCAGAAAAGTAAGCATACTTTGGTTCAAGGAATAAGGACTTATACATGTATGCGTTTCCACACAATGCTTATATCCAACAATGGTTATATAATCTAAACTCTCCTTTCAATCATTGAAACATTCTTAGAGGACGTTATATAGTTGTTATTCACAAACCATTTTTCGTCAAAGCCATTTTCAAGTGATTGAAACATAACATGACTTTCGTCACTTGGTAAAGTTGAACTTGGCCAAAGCGAAAGCTTACCAACACATATTTCGAGAAATAGATAAGCGAGATAAACTCGACTCGAAATAGCAAATGTGTATAATCAAAGTCTACATAGCAAAACGACTTTTGTCACAAGATAGGAGATAGAGTAGATACACTTTTGAGTGATAGATAAGTTCAAGTCTCCACATACCTTTTAGTCGATGAAGTTCCACCAGTTTCTTGAGTAGCTCTTCGTCTTGTATGATGATCGCCATGGAGTTCTTGAGATCAACTACACTTTCTATCCTAGTCCGAGAATTAGCTATAGTAGACTAGAAATCAAGACTTATAGTTTTGATAACTAACATCGACAAACATGCTTGAGATAGCAACGCATGCGAGTTCGACCTAGAAGTGCTCTAACAATCTCCCCCTTTGTCAATTTTAATGACAAAACTATCAATACATACGGTATACAAAAATAAATAAATAAACTTTTGTATCTCCTATTCCACATGCCTAATCTTCAACATTACTCGAAATCTTCGTCACTTCCAAGTACTCCAATGATACCAAAGGTTGTAAGTTTAGCATCATTGTTGTTGAAAATCCGTAGCTATAACAATGAGAAACAAGAATTCTTGATCATTTTTATACAGTATCATAGTATTATTATACAACATCAAAGTTCAATTATATCACAACTTCTGTTAGAGCATTGCTCGGTCGAACTCGCATGCAATGTTAGTGATAAAACTATAAGTCTTGATTTCTAGTCTATTATAGCTAAGTCTCGGACTAGGATAGAAAGTGTAGTTGAGCTCAAGGACTTCATGGAGATTCATCATACAAGTAGAAGAACTACTCAAGGAACCGGTAGAACTTCTCGACAAAAAGGTATGTGAAGACTTGAACTTATCTGTCACTCAAAAGTCTATCTACTCTATCTCCTACTTCTTGAGACAAAAAGTCGTATGCTATATATATAGACTTAGATTATACACATTTGGTATTTCGAGCCGAGTATACCTCGCTTATTTATATCTCTAAATATGTGTTGGTAAGCTTTTCACTTCGACCAAGTTTATCTTTACCTAGTGACGAAAGTCATGATATGTTTCATTCATCTTGAAAATTGCTTTGACGAGAAATGGTGTAACAACTGTATAACGTCCTCTAAGAATGTTTCAATGATTGGAATGAGAGTTTAGATTACATAACCAATGATGGACATAAGCATTGTTGTGGAAACACATTTATGTATAAGTCCTATTCCTTGAACCAAAGTTTGCGAACTTTGTTGATCAAGAGAAACCGGAATAATGGCTTGTTGCCAAGAACGCGAACTCAGTCCGCGAACTGCCGAAGTTCTCAAACCCGAGAATTTCTGCTGGAGTTGACAAACTAGTTGCGTGAGTACCAGTCCGCGAACCGGCGGAAGGTCCCTTGCCGAGATCTTCTGCTGGAGTTTGTAAACTCAGCCGGTTGCTTAAGTCCGCGAACCTAGTGTGCGAATTTAAGAAGGTTATATATCTGAAGATGATTTCTGAACTTAAACTTTAAAAAGACTAAGGAATACAGTTTGCAAACCGTGGCTATGAAAGTTCATGAACCGATTCAAGGGAATCAAATCATCTTTGCTTCAATTGTGTCTTGTGTAGTTACATAAGATTTCCTTGCAATTGAACAACTCTCTAACTAGTTCATTTGAGTCATTTGAACTAGTTATGGTGAAGAAGAACATGGTTTATATGAAATGCTCATATGGCTAACCTTTTGGTTAACTATTGTTGAACCAACAATGTACACGTTTGAGTACGGTTAACAAACCTAAAAGCGTGCAGTTCATTTGTGTATAACAAGCTAAGTTTTCGATCTAACGGTTGAGAAATATTAGCTTGAATCTAAATCAGGTTTTTGATCTAACCGTGAATATTGATTGCTTTGTTACCAATGCAAAACCCTGATTTGAAAGACTATATAAAAGAGACATCTAGTAATGTGCAAAACTAATCCCCACACCTTACTGTGATACTAGTTTGCGTACTAGACTCAGTTCTCCTTTAACCTTTGGTTTTCTTCTTCTAAAACCAGGTTAACGACTTAAAGACTTCATTGGGATTGTGAAGCCAGACCGATACTACCTTTATCGTAGTTGTGTGATCTGATCTTGCGTCTTCTATCGTACGAGTACAATCAGATTGATTGGCTTGAGATTTGATATCTCCGATAGGCAAGATATAAGAAGTAATCACAAAAATATTCGTCTCATTGTTTGTGATTCCACAATATCTTGTTTCGCTACCATACGATTAAGATTGTTGTGAGGTGATTGATTAATCTAGGCTGTTCTTCGGGAATATAAGACCGGATTATCAATTGGTTCCTGTTCACCTTGATTATTATCAAAAGACGGAACAAAAAACTTTAGGGTTTTTCCGTGGGAGACAGATTGATCCTTTGATAGACTTGTCTGTGTGAGACAGATTCGTTTATTGTCAAAGCCTGCGATTTTGGGTCGCAGCAACTCTTAGTTGTGGGTGAGATCCGCTAAGGGAATCAAGTGCGCAGTATCCTGCTGGGATCAGAGGCGTAGGGAGTACAACTGTACCTTGGATTAGTGGGAGACTGATTGGGGTTCAACTACAGTCCAGTCCGAAGTTAGCTTGGAGTAGGCTAGTGTCTGTAGAGGCTTAATACAGTGTGTGTTCAATCTGGACTAAGTCCCGGGGTTTTTCTGCATTTGCGGTTTCCTCGTTAACAAAATTTCTGGTGTCCATGTTATTTCAATTTCCGCATTATATTGTTTTATCTTTATAATTGAAATAATACAGGTTGTGTGTTAGATCAATCAATTGGAGAATCCAACCTAACGGTTGTTGATTGATAGTGATTGACACTTGGATATTGGTCTTTGGTACCATCCAAGTTATTCCCTGTTTGAGGAAATCAAATCAAGAGAGAGATATAAACTCGTTGATATACTTTTAATTGATTGAGTCTTGTTAATTCTCTTAAAAGTATATTCAAGTTTGTCCATACAGATTGCTAAGCGAAATATTGGGTGGTGTTGTTAGACCCCCGCTTTTTCAATTGGTATCAGAGCAGGCAAACACGTTTAAGACCTTACAAGTCTGTGTTTGTAGCGATCTGACTCTATGGACAGAAGTGCTATCTCTATTAACGTACCACCAGTCTTCGATGGCTCTAATTACTTATGGTGGAAAATTGCTATGCGAGCTTTTCTTTAAGCACGTGATTTTCAATCATGGGTATATGTTGTTAATGGCTATGATGCTCCTGTTGTGGCAGTTGGAGATGTAAACGTTCCCAAACCTATTGGTGAATACACCCCTACTGAGATAAATACTGCAAAGCAAAATTCCGACGGTTTGAATGCTATCATACATGCCATTACCCCAAATCTTCAGCACCATGTGTCTAATTGCACTCAGTCTAAAGATGCTTGGGATATCTTAGAAACCGTATTCTAAGGTAACTCCAATGAAAAGAAAACTAGGCTTCAAAACCTTAATTCTGATTGGGAGAACCTTCGTATGGCAGATGAAGTTACGTTTGATGATTTTAATCACAAAGTGTCTGAGATTGTTAATGCATCGTTTGCATTGGGTAAGACTATTCCTGAAAAGGACATTGTGATGAAAATTCTCAGATCGCTGCCATCTAGACGAGTCTAAAAAGCATGCCATCGTTGAGGGAAATAACCTTGATAATCTTTCCAGAAATACATTGGTTGGAAAGCTAAAGATCTTTGATCATGAGCATACATCCAAAATCGGAAAGGATGTTGCCTTTAAAGCACAGAGGAACACTAAATTACTTGATAAAAGTAAAAATATTTATGTCTCTAAGGATGATCAGTCTGAGGATGATTTTTCGGATGAAGATCTTGACAAATCAGTCTCCTTGATCACAAGACAGTTTAGGGATCTTATATTGAAGAGAAGTAAACGGTTTTCAAGAGACAAACCTAGGTCGTCAGATAAACCTCACAATCGCGTCCCTCCTAAAAACAGGGATGCTGACGAGGATATGCCACAATGCTTTAAGTGTAAAGGTTTTGGTCATTTTGCAAACGAGTGCCCAAATCGTAGAAAATACACTGGGAACAAAGGTCTTGCTGTAACACTTGATGAGATATCTGAGATCTATGATTTTGATGAAGACAGGAAATCAAGTGTCGGTCTTCTATGTGAAAACATTGATTTTGATAATTGTAGAAATACATATATCAACCTTGATGGTTTCGGTGAAGAGGAGAATCCAATCAAGCTGGAAGAATCAATTGACCCATCCTTTGGAAACGCTGGTTTTAATGTTTCAGGATCCACTATGTGTCTAGCTGCGTTCACACCACAGATGCCTGAATACTATCCAAGTTTGACGTGCTCATTTTGTTCTCAGAAGGGTCATGAACTATCAAGATGTTACAAGTACAAGCATCAAGTGAGGCACGCCAACAAACTTCAACGAAGAGCAAATCGATTGGCAAGGAAGCTTAAACTTTCCCAGAAGACTGCTGAGGTATGTAGGATTTTATCTTCGACTAAGAAGTTGGTTTCCAAAGACAAAATTAGACCATTAGAGAAGAAAGTATGGTCAAATTGTTTTGATAGACAGAAGTCAGAGGATTCCTCTCAAGAGGAAAACGGTGGACAAATTGTTGTTCACCACATCACAAATTAATTGTGTTGTTTGGTAAATCTTGTCTCATGTGCCTGATCAAAAGAGATGAGATTGTGTACTGCTCAGGCTTCAGAAAAAGTTTTTTTTCTTAGATTTGTGTTTCTTGTCTATCAAATAAAGTAAAGGGTTATTATCGACAATTCTACTCTCTATAGGGTTTAAAATTGGGTATCCACGAACCTGTGTAAAAGGTTGCGAACCCTACATTCCTTTTTCCTCTCTGATATCCTTTATATCTTAAGACTGCTTGTTGAGATTGTGAATTCCACTCACAAAAACCAGTTGTTTATAACTGTTCTCCAAGCATCATGTCTTTGGATGGAAAAGATGTCAACATGATTGTTAAGCCATCAATCAAGGAAAAAGAGAAATCTCCAGTAACTCCTTCCCTGAAAAGAAAAAGGAGAAATATAAGAAAGCCAAGGGATGTCCATTCTAACTCTCGGAAGTTTTCCAATGTTCTTGATGAGTTGAAGGAAGTAAGAAACGAGATTAGTGAAATAAAGGCTTGTGTTTTAAGATCTTTGGAAATTCAGAAAGCCCTGGTTCGACATCATCAGCCAAGACGGTTTGTTGGTATTGACTCCTTCCTCCACGAACCTTATATTCCAATGGATGTTGACGACAAGGAGTTCGGGAATGATAAATAATTTCTCAAAGACATTGTTGCCTAGTATATGTCTTCTTTTTGGTTTAGTTGGAAGAATAACTAGTGCTTGAATAACAATGATTGTGACTACACATAGCTATTATTCTTCATCTTCTTGTATTATTTTTTAGGTTTATTGGTTTTAAATTCTAAAAATATTTGGAGGATGATGTTTTTGCAGTATTAATCTTTATGATTTGTTATATTGCAACTTGTTATGGGATATGTATGTTTGCGTCCGTGAACTTGAAGGTCCCATACTTTGTCAAAAGTAAATTCGTTCGTGTTCTGTATTCACGTACTGGTAAAAGGATGAATGGACTTTTGACAAATACAAAATATAAGCCTATATTGTCAATTATGTTGATGGAAGATAGGTTAAAATCTTTTGTTTTCAAGGATTATGTCTATTATTATTGTTATGCAAATAATGATTGAAGATAGAATGAATCCTTGTGTATTCCGCAGTATTGATCATCCCTGATCCATATTCGTATGTATTACTGTGAGGCTCTGTAATGTGTCTTATGTTGAGCACGATACAACCAAGTTGATTATTTTTGATTAGCTTTGTTGGTTGTTCCGTAAGGTACTTTATGTTGAGCATTTTAAACTAAATTAATCATCTTGTTTGGTTATTTAGTTATTGCTCCGTAAGTTTTCTTATGTCGAGCAAAACTATTGACAATTAAATTGATTACTTTTGTAATTAGTTTGGTTGTGTATTCCAATTAGATTAATTATGGGTTCTGTTGTAATTAATCTAGTTGAGTATTTTTGTATCTCCATGAATTTTCTTATGTTGAGCACAAACAATTGAATTGATCACTTTTTCTGTTTGATTTGATTGTGTATATCGATTAAATTAGTCACGGGTTTTACTTGTGATTAATTTGATTGAGTTTTCGGATATAAAAAATCATTCTTATGGTTTTTGGTGTCCAATAAAATCCTTATTCTCTTTTGAAATTAAGGTCGCTCTTGTTGTTCTTTCGGGAATGACATCAAATGGGGGAGATTTCTTTTGAACTTGTGCTTAATGGTCATATCTTGAGGGTTGTGCGGTTGTGGAGTTTTAGAGGGGTTATCTTGTATCTTTAAACTCCTCGATGAATGCTATTAGCTTCGACTGTATGATTGCATCTAAATAAGATGATGTGTGTTCTTTCTTTTTAGTCATGAAATGTCTCTTACGAAAATTTCATTTTATGATCCCGTTCTTGTAACTTTGCCAATATTGTTGACAAAAAGGGGGAGAATTAATATGTAGTTCACACTACAAATACATATGGTCTTCGGGTCATTATGTAAGGGGGAGTGGTTTCCATGTGAGATGGAGTATTGACTAAGGGGGAGTGATAATATCACCATAGTATTATTGTTGAAGTTGTGATACAATTGAACTTTGACGCTGAGTAATAATACTATGACACTGTATAACAATGATCGAGACCGATGCTTTCCCATTGTTATAGCTACGGATCTTCAACAGCGGTGATGCTAAACTTACCACCTTTGGGATCATTGGAGTACTTGGAAGTGAAGAATATTTCGAGGAATGTTTAAGATTAGACATGTGGAATATGAGCTACTTAAGTTTCTTTATCTTTTTGGTATTCCATATGCATTGATAGTTTTGTCACTAAAATTGACAAAGGGGGAGATTGTTAGAGCATTGCTCGGACATCTCAAGCATGTTTGTAAATGTTAGTGATCAAAACTATAAGTCTTGATTTCTAGTCTATTATAGCTAAGTCTCGGACTAGGATAGAAAGTGTAGTTGAGCTCAAGGACTTCATGGCGATTCATCATACAAGTAGAAGAACTACTCAAGGAACCGGTGGAATTTCTCGACAAAAAGGTATTGAAGACTTGAACTTATCTGTCACTCAAAAGTCTATCTACTCTATCTCCTACTTCTTGAGACAAAAGTCGTATGCTATATATATAGACTTAGATTATACACATTTGGTATTTTGAGCCGAGTATACCTCGCCTATCTATATCTCGATATATGTGTCGGTAAGCTTTTCGCTTCGACCAAGTTTATCTTTACCTAGTGACGAAAGTCATGATATGTTTCAATCATCTTGAAAATTACTTTGAAGAGAAATGGTGTAACAACTATATAACGTCCTCTAAGAATGTTTCAATGATCGGAATGAGAGTTTGGATTACATAACCAATGATGGACATAAGCATTGTTGTGGAAACACATTTATGTATAAGTCTTATTCCTTGAACCAAAGTTTTCGAACTTTGTTGATCAAGAGAAACCCGAAAAATGGCTTGTTGCCAAGTCCGCGAACTGCCGAAGTTCTCAAACCCGAGAATTTCTGCTGGAGTTGACAAACTAGTTGCGTGAGTACCAGTCCGCAAACCCAGTCCGCAAACCGGCGGAAGGTCTCTTGCCAAGATTTTCTGCTGGAGTTTGTAAACTCTGTCGGTTGCTTAAGTCCGCGAACCTAGTGTGCGAACTTAAGAAGGTTATATATATATGAAGATGATTTCTGAACTTAAACTTTAAAAAGACTAAGGAATGCAGTTTGCGAACCGTGGCTATGAAAGTTCATGAACCGATTCAAGTGAATCAAATCATCTTTGCTTCAATTGTGTATTGTATAGTTACATAAGATTTCCTTGCAATTGAACAACTCTCTAACTAGGTCATTTGAGTCATTTGAACTAGTTATGGTGAAGAAGAACATGGTTGATATGAAATGCTCATATGGCTAACCTTTTGGTTAACTATTGTTGAACCAACAATGTACACGTTTGGGTACGGTTAACAAACCTAGAAGCGTGCAGTTCATTTGTGTATAACAAGCTAAGTTTTCGATCTAACGGTTGAGAAATATTAGCTTGAATCTAAATCATGTTTTCATCTAACGGTGAATATTGATTGCTTTGTTACCAAGGCAAAACCCTGATTTGAAAGACTATATAAAGGAGACATCTAGTATTGTGCAAAACTAATCCCCACACCTTATGTGTGTTACTAGTTTGCGTACTAGAGTTGGTTCTCCTTTAACCTTTGGTTTTCTTCTTCTAAAATCAGGTTAACGACTTAAAGATTTCATTGGGATTGTGAAGCCAGACCGAAACTACTTTTATCGTAGTTGTGTGATCTGATCTTACATCTTCTATCGTACGAGTACAATCAGATTGATCGGCTTGAGATTTGATATCTCCGATAGGCAAGATATAAAAAGTAATCACAAAAATATTCGTCTCATTGTTTGTGATTCCACAACATCTTGTTTCGCTACCATACGATTAAGATTGTTGTGAGGTGATTGATTAATCTAGGTTTTTCTTCGAGAATATAAGACCGGATTATCAATTGGTTCCTGTTCACCTTGATTATTATCAAAAGACGGAACAAAAAACTTTAGGGTTTTTCCATGGGAGACAGATTGATCCTTTGATAGACTTGTCTGTGTGAGACATATTTGTTTATTGTCAAAGCCTGCGATTTTGGGTCATAGCAACTCTTAGTTGTGGGTGAGATCAGCTAAGGGAATCAATTGCGCAGTATCCTGCTGGGATCAGAGGCGTAAGGAGTACAACTGTACCTTGGATCAGTGGGAGACTGATTGGGGTTCAACTACAGTCCAGTCTGAAGTTAGCTTGGAGTAGGCTAGTGTCTGTAGAGGCTTAATACAATGTGTGTTCAATCTGGACTAAGTCCCGGGGTTTTTCTGCATTTGCGGTTTCCTCGTTAACAAAATTTCTGGTGTCCATGTTATTTCAATTTCCGCATTATATTGTTTTATCTTTATAATTGAAATAATACAGGTTGTGTGTTAGATCAATCAATTGGAGAATCCAACCTAACGGTTGTTGATTGATAGTGATTGACACTTGGATATTGGTCTTTGGTACCATCCAAGTTATTCCTTGTATTTGATTAGTACTCGCAGTTTCTGTTTGAGGAAATCAAATCAAGAGAGAGAGATAAACTCGTTGATATACTTTTAACTGATTGAGTCTTGTTGATTCTCTTAAAAGTATATTCGAGTTTGTCCATACAGATTGCTAAGCGAAATAGTGGGTGGTGCCCCACTTTTTCAACTTCGACAACAATACTATGGTGATGTGTATCACTCCCCCTTAGTAAATACTCCATCTCACATGGAAACCACTCCCCTTTAGTCAATACTCCATCTCACATGGAAACCACTCCCCCTTACATAATGATCCAAAAACCATATGTATTTTTAGTGTGAACTATACATTAATTCTCCCCCTTTTTGTCAATAAAATTGGCAAAGGTACGAAAACGGGATCCTAATGAAAATTTCCATAGAGACATTTCATGACCAAAAGTAAGCACATATCAACTTATTTAGTTGCAATCATGTAGCCGAAGCTAAATGCTTTCATCAAGGAGTTTATAAAGATACAAGATAATCCTATAATATTCCACATCCGCACTCCCCACGAAGATTTGGCAATTAAGCACAAGTTCAATTAAGAACTCTCCCCCATAATATGTCATTCCCGAAGGAACAACAAGAGCGACCTTAATTTCATAAGAAAAGAAGGATTTCTTTGGACACAACAAATCACATACGATTATGAATTTGAATCCAAAAAATATTCAATTAGATTAATCACAAGAGAACCCATAATTAATCTAATCGGAATTGCTCGACATAAGAGAACTTATGGAGCCTCACAGTATATACATAAAATATGGATCAGGGAAGATCAATACTGCGGAATAGATAAGGATTCATTCTATTTTCCATCACTATTTGTACAATGACATACAATAGACTTAATCCTCGTAAACAAAAGTTCATCCTATCTTCCATCAATATTTGCATAATGACACATTAGGCTTCAAACTTTTGTGATAAGTTCATTCATTCTTTTATCAATACATTCCTATCGACATATGAAAGACTTAACTTTTGACAAGGTATGGGACAATCATAGTTCACGGACGCAAACACACATATCCCATAACAAATTGCAATATATAAAACCATAAAGATTAATACTGCAAAAAATCATCTTCCAAACAAATTTTTAGAATTTAAACAAATAAATCTAAAAACATGAAGATGAAAACATTGGACAAAGCTATGTGTAATCACAATAATGGCTATTCCAAACTCTAGTTATTCTTCTAAACAAAACAAGAAAATAAAATTCTCATCCAGTCGTTGTAGATCTTTCTCAAACCATCTACCGAGAATTCCTTCTTATTATTGAAAAACCCATTGATTATGGGATCGTTCAATTCCTCTAAATCTTCAAAAATATATGTCAACTCACTAAGTTCTCTTTTTAGCTCACGCAAGGTGTTTTTTGTTATAGACAACATTCGTTCATAGTGAGTTATCTTTTCTAAAGACGAAACATTTTGAGATTTTAAATTGTTTCTTTTGTTGATGAAATCTTTCACCAAACCTCTGAAGTTATTATCAAGCTGATAAAAAGACAAGAGGCGGTTAGAGGAAGAACCTTCTCCATTATTTGTAGCCCTAACTTTCTTTACCCTTGAGGAAGAGATTCCTTTACATAGATACACATTAACTGCTTTGACTGCATCCCTGCTTGTGGTGCCTCTAGTTACAGGAGCCATGAAATTGTATATTTTAGGAAAAAAAAGAAAGTCTACAAATGATTTTATGAGAAGACTTCTGATCGTCTAAACCCTAGAAGAATGTAGAACAAGTCTTCCGTGGTTTAATGATCCATTATCTAAAATCGTTAAGAGAATATTTTCTTAACAAAATAAGAAAACTGTATAACTACATTACTTGAGACACAAGGATGCAAACCTCATCTTCTCAAGTTAAACATGAGGATGCAAACGTCAATGATTTTAGATAGTGGCGTCATAAGCCAAACACTCCCCTCTTTTACCACATAGTGGTTTACCAAGGTTTGTTGTATAAACAGATTTTCTACCTCTTCTGACTCTGGAAGCACTGGTTTTAGGAGAACCATGTTAATTACCCAGATTCATCTTTTGCATGTTCTTCTGCAGTTTGGCAATTCTATTGTTGTTCCTTTTGAATCTCCAACACGTGCTTTGAACATGATTTGCATTTCCACAAAACGAACAAGTCAAGGATTCTTTGTCTTGTTGAATTGCCTTCTGTTTATCACAACCATCATGAGAACAACAGTCATCTACCCAAGACATGTGTAGAGGCTTCACTTGTGTTGGAAATAACATTGAATGCAGATGTTCGAACAAAACTTTGATCAAGAATTTTTAACTTTCCAACAAGAGTATTCTGGAAAGAGTATCAAGGTTATTTCCTTCAACGATGACATGCTTCTTAGAGTCGTATCTAGATGGCAGCGATCTGAGAATTTTCATCACAATGTCCTTTTAAGGAATAGTCTTACCCAATGCAAAATATGCATTAAAAATTTCAAACACTTTGTGATTAAACTCATCAAACGTTTCTTCATCTTCCATATGAAGGTTTTCCCAATCATAACTAAGGTTTTGAAGCCTAACTTCTTTCTCATTGGTATTTACTTCAAATACGGTTTCTAAGATATCCCAGGCTTCTTTAGACATAGTGCACATAGTCACATGGTGCTGAAGATCTGGGGTAATGGAATGTATGATAACATTTAAGCCATCAGAGTTATGCTTTGCAGCAAGAATTCTTCCGGACTATATCTACCAATATCCTTAGGTACAGATACATCGCCTTCTGTATTAACCGGAGGATCATAGCCATTAACAACACGTACCCATGTTTGAAAATCACGAGTTTGAAGAAAAGAACGCATAACAATTTTCCACCATAGGTAGTTTGAGCCATCGAAGACTGGTGGTACGTTTATGGAGATATAATTCTTGTCCATAGAGTCATATCGCTACAAATACAGACTTGTAAGGTCTTTAAACGTGTTTGCCTGCTCTGATACCAATTGAAAAAGCGGGGGTACAACAACCACACCCAATATTTTGATTAGCAATCTGTATGGACTAACTCCAATATAATTTCAAGAGAATCAACTAGACTCAATCTTAATAAAGTATATCAAAGAGTTATAATATCTCGATCTCTCGATTTAATTCTTACTCAAGCAAATAGAAATATGTGAGTCCAATTAAATACAAGAGAGATAACTTGGATGGTACCAAAGACCAATATCCAAGTGTCAATCAATGTAAATCAACAACCAAAGGTTGGATATTATAATTGATTGAATTTAACGCACAACCTGTGATATTTCAATTATATAACAAAATATAATGCGGAAAAGAAATAACACAAACACCAGAAGTTTTGTTAACGAGGAAACCGCAAATGCTGAAAAACCCCGGGACCTAGTCCAGATTGAACACACACTGTATTAAGCCGCTACAGACACTAGCCTACTACAAACTAACTTCGGTCTGGACTGTAGTTGAACCCCAATCAATCTCACACTGATCCAAGGTATAATTATGCTCCTACGTCTCTAATCCCAGCAGGATACTACGCACTTGATTCCCTTAGCTGATCTCACCCACAACTAAGAGTTGCCACGACCCAAAGTCGAAGACTTTAATAAACAAATCTGTAGCACACAGAAAAGTCTACGGTAATAGATAAATCAGTCTCCCACAGAAATACCTACAAGTTTTGTTTCGTCTTTAGATAAATCAAGGTGAACATGAACCAATTGATAACCCGTACTTATATTCCCGAAGAACAACCTAGTATTATCAATCACCTCACAATAATCTTAATCGACGCGGAGAAATAAGATATTGTGGAATCACAAACGATGAGATGAAGATGTTTGTGACTACTTTTATATCTTGCCTATCGGAGATATCAATCTCAATCCAATCATTACGATTGCACTCAATACGATAGAAACAACAAGATCATATCACACAACTACTAGAAAGTAGTATCGGTCTGGCTTCACTATCCCAATGAAGTCTTCAAGTCGTTAACCTACAGGGTCTCGGTAGAAACCTAAGGTTAAAGGAGAATCGGCTCTAGCTAATACAACTAGTATCACACAGGAGGTGTGGGGATTAGGTTTCCCAGTTGCTAGAGTTCTCCCTTATAAAGTCTTTCAAATCAGGGTTTGCAATCAATGTTAGCTTAGTAACAAAGCATTCAATATTCACCGTTAGATGAAAACCTGATTAGATTCAAGCTAATATCTTTCAACCGTTAGATCGAAAACTTAGCTTGTTACACACAAATTAAATGCACGTTTTTAGATTTGTGTGACCGTACCCAAACATGTACATTTGTTGGTTCAACAATAATTAACCAAATGGTTAGCCATATGAGCACTTTCATATTAACCATATTCTTCTTCACCATAACTAGTTCAGATGACTCAAATGAACTAGTTAGAGAGTTGTTCAATTGCTTAGATCTTATAGAAGTATACAAGACACAGTCGAAGCAAAAACGATTTGATTCACTCGAATCGATTCATGAACTTTATAGCCACGGTTTGCAAACTCGCATTCCTTAGTTAATATAAGTATAAGTTCACGAATAATCGTTTTTAGATATAACTAACCTAAGTACGCGTACTTGGTACGCGGACTTAAGTACCCGGAATAAGCTTGTAACTAGTTTACAAACTCCAGCAGATTTTCTCGGGAAGAGAACCTCCGACAGTACACGGACTGGGTTCGCGGACTCTTGTTCCGGTTTTCCTGAGCAGCAAAGTAAGCATACTTTGGTTCAAGGAATAAGGACTTATACATGTATGCGTTTCCACACAATGCTTATACCCAACAATAGTTATGTAATCTAAACTCTCATTTCAATCATTGAAACATTATTAGAGGACGTTATATAGTTGTTATTCACAAACCATTTTTCGTCAAAGCCATTTTCCAGTGATTGAAACATAACATGACTTTCGTCACTAGGTAGAGATGAACTTGGCCAAAGCGAAAGCTTACCAACACATATTTTGGGAAATAGATAAGCGAGATAAACTCGGCTCGAAATAGCAAATGTGTATAATCAAAGTATATATAGCAAAACGACTTTTGTCTCAAGATAGGAGATAGAGTAGATAGATGTTTGAGTGATAGATAAGTTCAAGTCTCCACATACCTTTTAGTCGATGAAGTTCCACCAGTTCCTTGAGTAGCTCTTCGTCTTGTATGATGATCGCCAAGGAGTTCTTGAGCTCAACTACACTTTCTATCCTAGTCCGAGACTTAGATATAGTAGACTAGAATTCAAGACTTATAGGTTTGATCACTAACATTGATAAACATGCTCGAGATAGCAACGCATGCGAGTTCGACCGAGCAGTGCTCTAACAGTGAGAGGCACCGAAACATCCATTCGGATTGAACCCGTCAGTTGATATGACAAGTGTAACATTCCTCGGTTCATTAGCAAACTCAGGAGAGAAGCTATCTGCATATCGCCAAGCTGAAGAATCGACATGATGACGCATAATGTTTATATCTGACTTGGCTCTAGAATGCCAAGTCATTGCCTCTGTTATCCATGGTTCGCTATAAAACCTTTGCAACCTTTTAATCACAGAAAAATGCCTTAACGTCTTCTGAGCAACCGCGGTTAGTTTCCTCTCATCATTAAAGAGCTTCTTATACCTAGGTTCTTGACAAACATGACACTTTACTAATAATGCATGATCCTTCCAATATAATATGCAATCATTTGCAGGCATCGTAAGTAACATAGTCCATTCCTAGCTCTTGGATCATGTTTTTTATATCTGCGTACTTAGAAGGCAGTGTGTTTTCTCCAGGAAGCAACTCCTTAATCAATTCTAAGAGCGCAGTGCAACCATTGTCTGAAAACCCATACTGAGTCTTAATGTTATTCAGCTTTACGGCAGCATACAATGCGGGCTTACCTTTAGGATAAAGGGTATAACGGTGCTCTAGCAGGCTCATACAAAAATTTCTTTTTCTTGCTTCTGTTGGTTCCATCATCAACATGAGACCTACTATCTATCCCAACATTCTCATTTGCACCTACAGCAGAATCAACATCCTCTGCAACAACTCCTGCATTATCTCCTACATTTGACACATTCTCAGCTACATTGTCACCTATATTTTCCTCACTAGAGTTATCCCTATGTGCATGTGTTTCTACTTCTGAGCTTTCCCCATGAAAGCGCCATGTTGCATACATATGATAAATACCATACTTCACCAAATGATATGAAGTCTCAGTAAGCGTCACCAATCCTTTACTGTTTTTACAGTGACCACAGGGGCATGAGAACAACGCATTTGCACCACCTTTTTCCCTAGAAAACTGTATGAATGACCTAACACCTTCTATGTACTGCTCTGATTTATTGTCACATTTCATCCACTTCTTATCAGGTATCAATGACATTTCAATACCCTACAATTGTGATTCCTAAAGAAAACATCTATGTTAAAATTTAGACAATATATATATCCAACATCTTTATAAAACTCAGCAATCATATCTATCAGTACATCTAGATCACATCAAATGAAAAATTACTGAATCTACTTCAAGTCTACCCATACAAATATTTTTTCAAGTTACATACTAAATCTGCAGTTTAATCTGATTTTTCAGTAGAGTTATAACTTAATAAGTTTTCACAAAACTAAAACTCACATTAAACTGCTAACAATTTATAATTTTGACAGAACTAACCAAGCAAATCAAACTTTATGCAGAGAATCTGAGTTTTTAGGTTTAAATTCTAGGTTACACCCAAATCAAAATCATATCGGACCCAAATACCATTCAAAATCAAAAATAAGAAACACCCAACTCATAAAAAATCAAAATAAATTAACAACCAAATCTCAGATACAAGCTATTGACCTAAAATTAAACTCAAAACATAAAAATAGAATAGAAAGATAAACCATACCTAGGTTAATTATGCTTAGAAAGTTCCCTCACAATGATGCTTCCTCCTGCAGCAATATAAGTGAAAGCCATTAAAAAAAATACCCAAACCTAACTGTCGATCTAACATAATAAAACCTAACTATTAAAAGATAAACCCTAACTATTGAAACCCTGCAATAATTAACTTACCTAACTTGCAGCTATACTTGGTCGAGTTTAATAGCAGAAGAGATTAATGGAAGCAGAGTTTTCTTTAGATCGAGAAGAAGATGATAAAGGAGAGAGAGGGTGAAATAGAGAAGATAAAGGAGAGGGTAGAGAAAAACATGTGGATAGAAAGAAAGAAGTTGTCCTGTATCGGATTTTTGGAGGGATAAATCGCGCCTTTCTGTAGTCAAGAAGTCAATTGGTCAATGGGTTAAAAGTGTTCCCTGCTAAGCATGTGACTCGCATGCATACACTCCAAATAGTTGCTAATCGCAACATCTAAGGAGCAGTTCCGTATTTCGAAACAGAACTAAGCTGTTGCTACACTTTGGAAACTGTTTTTTTGTGCTGTGAATTCGCAACTGCGCTAGAGCTGTTGCTAATCTAGGTTGTTATTCCCTGAATTTGGTGTAGTGAGCCTAGTAATATCAATCACCTCACAATAATCTTAATCGTATGGTAGCGAAACAAGATATTGTGGAATCACAAACGATGAGACGAAAATGTTTGTGACTACTTTTTATCTTGTCTATCGGAGATTATATCCCGAGTAAATCTTAGAGAAGATAATACTCAATACGATAGAATACAACAAGATCATAACACGCAACTACAGAGAAAATAGTTGGGTCTGGATTCACAATCCCAATGAAGTCTTCAAGTCGTTAACCTACAAGGTTTTGGAAAAACCTAAGGTTAAAGGAGAATCGACTCTAGTCGCAACTAGTATCACACATGAGGTGTGGGGATTAAGTTTCCCAGTTTTTAGAGTTCTCCCTTATATATTCTTCAAATCGGGGTTTGCAATCAATGTTACCTTGGTAACAAAGCATTCAATATGCACCTTTAGATGAAAACCTGATTAGACTCGAGCTAATATCTTTCAACTGTTAGATCGAACTTGGCTTGTTACACATGTAGTTGCAGGAAATCCTACAACACACCCCTTGTATTATCATGACTATAATTTCTAGATCTAAACTTATTTGATATGAAAATAAAGATAAAGATAATGAAAATAGAAAATAAGACACAAGATTTACGTGGTTCGATCAATTTGATCTACATCCACGGGGTTAGGTTTCACTATGATCATTGAATTACATACGAATTACATTGAGACTCCATTAATGAGTATTTGGAGCTCTCTCCCTCTCTCTGGTTTTTGGGTAAGAATAAGAAGATAATAATAATACAAGTTATTTTTCTCTCTCCTACCTTTCTCTTTATATAGGATGCTACCTAGTGGATGACAACTCATATACAGCTAAGATTTCCCCTAATTTCGGATCTGGATTGCGATGATATCGCAAGCTTATAAATGTTAATTTTGCAGATCTTCTAATCTTCGCAAAGTTATTACATTTTTCTTATGTTTAAGCTAATATCACCTATTGTGTCGTTTCTCAAAGTTCTCTGCGACATTTTTGTAATGCGTTGTTAAGAATTTCGCGAGCGTATTGTTGTCGCGAAATTCTGATCCTACATCTTGCCTCTCTTTTCTTGAATATTGCTTGAAGAGCGATCTTCAGGAAAAAAATCCATTGTTGTAGTTGTTGGAGAGAGATACGTGTTGTTGGATTAGTCTTTGATCTTTGTTGATGAAGGAACGAGCGAAAGAATACTGGACTTGAAAAGTACGTACTTGCCTCTATTCTTTTATGAAGTTCCGGAGCGTTGCGAAGTAAATAAGAAGTATCATCTCTTGAAGTATGCGAAGTATGAAATATCCTTGAAGAAGTATAGGAAGTACTCAATCCTCGAAATATATAAGAAGTATGAAGTATCCTTTGAGAAGTATAAGAAGTATTCAATCCTCGAAATATAAGAAGTATCCGTCCTTGAATGAGAATAATAAGTATTGCCTCTATTCATGCGAAATTATTACTCCATTTTTGGTGATTCTTTCCGAGAAGATAAAGAACATAAAATGTTTTCTTGGTAATCCATAGTTGCCTCTGTTATTTATCTATGAGGGTAGAATCCTTGAGAAAATGTTGAATGTGAGAATTGTTTCTTCATTCTTATCTTGCCTCTGTCTCATGTTTTGCGCTCATGCGATAGTATAATCTCTTCAAGTTGCTTATAATTGTGCGAGATAATCACATCATTCGAAATAATCACATTCTGCGAAATTCTGACACATTTTACGAAATTTCGAATCATTCTGCGAAGTTTTGAATAATCTTGCGAAATTCTGAATAATCCTGTGAAATTCTGAGTAATCCTGAATATTTCTGCTAAATTCTGCGATATTATTGCGAAGTTCTGCAATATTATTCCGTACAGTTTTGTAAAGTACTTGTGCGAATATAATGCTTATGTGATGATTATGTTATGAAATGTGTATGCGATGTTTATGCTATGAAATGCTTATGCAATGCTTTTATGATACGAGTATGATGCTTGTATGATGAGAATGCTTATCAATGTATAGCTAATGTTTGTGTTACTTAGCTCATTTTGCACGCTAAAATTGATGTAGCTTTAAATTGCCTCCATTCTCCATTTCTCTGGCTTTTTCTTTAGTGTATGCATTCCTCTTCGTGTAGTTATTGTTCCTCACAAGTTCTTACTTGTGTTTCATCTTTCCTTTTTCCTGCACTACTAGTATCTCATAACAGTGTGATCATAGTATCAAGTCTGCGGCATTTTCACTGCCTCAGTTTCATTTCCATATACATATTCGCAAGCTTATTTGCTTACATATAATCATCTTCGAAAGTTTATTTGCATACCCTCTTATGTGGTCTTATTTTGCCTTCCTAGTTAAAGGTCTTATTTTGCCACCTCTTGTCATTGCGACAAAATCGCAGGACGTCTTTGCACTTTCGTGCAAAAACCCATTGATCTTGCCTTAACTTTTTCGTTTGTATTATTGCCTCTTCAGGATTGTTGCGACAATATGACATGCCTAAATATTCTTGCGAAAATAAAGCCCCATGACATTGCCGTCTTGCGACGAAATCGCAGGACGTCTTCACACTTTCATGTAATGACCCATTGATCTCGTCTTATCTTTTTCTCTAGTATTATTGCCTCTTCAGGATTGTTGCACAAATATGACAAGTCTTAATACCCTTGCGAGTAAAAATCCTCATGACATTTGCGTCTTAAGACACTTATCAGCTCCCTAATGGAGGGTGCCGCCCTTATCTCCCCCTGGTTGCCCCTTCAAGGAGGCGTACTTCTACCATACAAGGTTAGCTCCTCCCATTCGGTCTTAACAATAACCAGTTGTTTTCGCAGCCTCTTGTCCCTTTTACCTATAGGGATTATGGTTAGAGACTGCACCCTAAGTGGGGTTTTCTTCGGGACGAGTGCAGTATAAGCCAAGACTTGTCAAGAATGACAAGGTACGCTCCAGACGCCCCTGGCACTCTTGACTCAACCGTGTACCTCGGCGCCTTGATCAGATTTTTCACTCCTTGGGAGAGTCCTTATTACCTTAATCGCCCAACCTAAGTCATAAGCTTAAGCTGAGAATCCAAGGTGCCTCTCCCGGATGGGCTTTATTGACCCCAAATCTCCATGACTCAGGTTCCGGTGGCGGTGTAGCCTTTCCCTGAACCATGCAACATGTACCCCCTTATATGACGTACTTTAGGTCTTACATTTTACTCTTACGAAATTGTATTCACGAACTAGGGTGTACGCCATAAAGGTTCGCCCCTTTCTCTTTTTGTTTCTGCGAAATTTTCGCGTCTCTTTGTTTCTGCGAAATGTTCGCGTTTCTTTATTCTCTCATTCATCTTTTCATTTATGTTCTCTCTTTCATTCATTCTTTCATTTCTGTCATCTCTTTCATTCATTCTTTCATTCTCATAATATCATATCATTTGAATCAAAGTTAATATTCAAGAGAAATTCTAATACATGGTAACTCTGAATTCTTTGTAGTTGTGAAATCTTTGTAATTCTGCGATTCTATCGCGTTTTGTAAATCAAATCAAAAATCTTTATATTCTTTGCAAAAGAAATATTCTAGAGAAACATATAAATTGAATTTTCTCAGTTTTCTGTAATTTTGAAATCTCGAAATCTCTGTAATTTTGAAGTCTTTGTAATCTTGAAATCTTAGTAATCTTTATAGTCTTTGAAATCTTGAAATCTTTGTAATCGTGCGATTGAATCGCTTTTTGTAAATCAAATCAAAAATCTTTTATTTTCTGTAAAAGTAAAATGTTCAAGGAAAGTGGTAGTTAGATTTTATGTGATTCGCTGTTGTTGTCAATCTCGCGCGAAAAATACGTTGCATGAAGTATAAATGTCGCTTAGCAAAAATAGATGCGAGAGGCAAGAATTGAACCCGCGACCTGCTACTTGCATATTCTCACACCATACCAACTGTGTTAAGCCTTTCTTGCGAAATAATCAGACTTCTTGCGAAGTAATCAAATTCCAACTGTGTGAGAGGCAATTCTGTATAAATTTCGCGCAACAAAAATAATCATGCGAGAAGCAAGAATTGATCTCGCGACCTGCTGCTTGCATTCATGCCTCCTGACCAACTGTGCAAGCTTCTTCTTTGCAAAATATCTCTGCGAAATTATCATCAACTCTCTTCTGTGCGAAATAATCAAAGAAATATCTGTATGAAAAAATACGCAGGTGTTGGGACTTGATCACACGACCATGAAATCATTAACTTCGCAGATGACCAATTGTGCTGCCTCTTGTTTGCGAGATAATGAAACAATATTGCGAAATTATTTATTTTTCGCTATCTGTAAAAAAAAAAAGAAAAATATGTTCGCAGGCAAATTCGAATTTGCGACCACGAACGCACATACTGCTCTCTGGACCAATTTTGCAAGACCCTCTCTGCGAAATTAACGCATAACTTTTTTCCTTATTCTTTTATTCTCCCATGCAAATGAGAAGAAAATGAAAAATATGTGTCTCTGCGAATTCGAACCCGTGACCTATTTGTTGTTCACTCAGCCTTGAACCATTTGTGCGAATTTCTGTTTGTGACAGAAATTACAGCGCCTGCCTCTTATCTTATCTTCGTCTTTCCCTTGTTTCTTCTCCTGAACATGAAAATCTTCCACTGAAACTTCCATTTTTTTCCTTAAATTTCACCACAACAACTAATTTTTTCTCTCACTCTTTTCATGTCTTTGAATTGTTGATGATGTTTACTCCCTGAAAGTGTGATTTCTTCCATAAAATTTCCATTTTTGAACCTAAATTTTGTAGATCTAGAAAAATATGAACAATAGCTAATCTTTATGGAAATTTCTTGAACCAACAAGTTACAGGAAGGATAAATCCTTTACTCGCTCCCTGTTTCTAGCGCCAAAAATGTAGTTGCATGAAATCCTATAACACACCCCTTGTATTATCATACTATAATTTCTAGATCTAAACTTATTTGATATGAAAATAAAGATAATGAAAATAGAAAATAAGACACAAGATTTACGTGGTTCGATCAATTTGATCTACATCCACGGGGTTAGGTTTCACTATGATCATTGAATTACATACGAATTACATTGAGACTCCATTAATGAGTATTTGGAGCTCTCTCCCTCTCTCTGGTTTTTGGGTAAGAATAAGAAGATAATAATAATATAAGTTATTTTTCTCTCTCCTACCTTTCTCTTTATATAGGATGCTACCTAGTGGATGACAGCTCATATACAACTAAGATTTCCCCTAATTTCGGATCTGGCTTGTGATGATATCGCAAGCTTACAAATGTTAATTTCGCATATCTTCTAATCTTCGCAAAGTTATTACATTTTCTTATGTTTAAGCTAATATCACCTATTGTGTCGTTTCTCAAAGTGCTATGCGACATTTTTGTAATGCGTTGTTAAGAATTTCGCGAGCGTATCGTTGTCGCGAAATTCTGATCCTACAACACACAAATGAAAAGTGACTTCATTTAGATACGAGTAACCGTACCTAAACATGTGCACCTTGTTGGCTCAACAATGGTTAACCGAAGTTAGCCATATGAGCACTTTCTTATCAACCTTATTCATCTTAACCATAACTAGTTCAAATGACTTAAATGAAACTAGTTCTAGAGTTGTTCAATTGTTTATATTCTCATAGAAGTTACACGACAATATTGAAGCAAAATCGATTTTGATTCACTCGAATCAATTCATGAACATTATAGCCACGGTTTGCAAAATATTGCATTCTTTAATATATAAATGTATTAGTTCATGAACAAACCGATTTTAGAACATAACCTACTCAAGTATGCGAACGGATACGCATACCTAAGTGGCCGGACTTAGTTTGGGTTTGCCAGTTTGCGAATGGGTACGCATACTTCCGAACTCAGTTCAATTTCCGGACATGAACTTTACGCCAGTACGCATACATGTATGCATACTAAGTTCCCGGACTTTCATTAACCAACCAGTACGCATACGGGTATGCATATTATGCTTTCCAAACTTGGACTAACTTGCAACAGTTAGCATACAAGTACGCATACTGTGTTATGTCCAATCATGGTTAATTGTTCCAAACTCCATTTTAATCATTGAAACATTCTTAGAAGACGACAATAGCTGTCTCACACAACCTATTAACTTCAAAGCAATTTTCAATTGATCGAATGATCAATACGAAAAATTCTGAGTCTACATCAAATGACTGTCTCACACAAATCATGTAAGATGTTACCAGGTGATTTTCACATGATCATATTTTGAATTTCGTCAAGAATATAAGATGAACTTGGTTAAAGCGAAAGCTTACCAACACATATTTCGAGAAATATGTAAGCGAGTTAAACTCAGCTCGAAATATCAAATGTGTATAATCGAAATCTGTATAGCTATACGACTTTTGACTCAAATAGGAGATAGAATAGATAAACTTTTAAGTGATAGATGAGTTCAAGTCTCCACATACCTTTATTGATGAAGTTCCACAAGCTCCCCTTAGTAGTTCTTCGTCTTCAATCAATGAACGCCGTGAAGTCTAATGCTCAACCACACTTACTATCCTAATCGGAGACTTAGCTATAAGTAGATTAGAAATCAAGACTTATAGTTTTGGCAACTAAACTTGACAACAAGATTGAGATATCAAATATTGCGAGTTCGACCGAGAAGTGCTCTAACATTTCCATTTCTTAATGTTTATAGGATAGTGTGGGGAATCTAGTTTTATGACCTTCTTTGTCGATTGTAGTCTTTAGTCAAACATAGAATTAACGATATTTTATATTGAGCCTTGTTCCATCGAAACGAGTCCAAAATACAAGTTTTGTCTGGTTTTTGACCCGGTTGCATACTGAAACGTCAAAATTTATTCCCAATGCTCTTTGATAATAAGTCTGTGACTTGATGCTACCACATCACAGAGAGTCCAAAATGTAATGACTATATGTGGGTATGAATAAATCTTATGCTCCTAGTATAAAATTCTCTCTTCCTATTTGACTCCTAAGCAAGAGAAGAGAACAGGATCCATCAGAATCTTTACTTGACTAGATAAGATTTTATGTATGCTCTTAGAAAAAGTTATCTAATCATACAAATTAAATTATTAAACTTAAAAATACTAGCATGGATTAACAAAGTTGTCATACTCTTGAGACGTATGCTTATCTCAATTAATCATCATCTTCATATGTCATTATTTTTCAAGTAATGGTATTGAAAAGACTTCCCCTTGTACAAACCTGAAGGAAGGCTAAAATTAATATTTCACCCTTCTAGTTTGAGTTTCATGAACGTAATCCTCTTAGGAATTTCTTTATTCCGAGACTCCTCACGGTTAGTTATCCTTCCTTTTTTAAGTCTTACACTATTTTTGGAACTCTCCAAAATATTTCTCGTGGAGTGTTATATATGTGTCTTATAAACACAAATATACGCAAGAATTATGGATCATCCAAGGAAGATCTCTTCCAGTGAGACATGTATTCCTATGGTTGTTGATAATCACACAGTCATGAAGTAATATGAGAAGTCATGTCCTAAGGAGAAATAATTTTTATTTAAAATCTTTCTTGATAAAGCCTAGAGCAAATTTCTCTAACAAATAAAGGTTTGCAACCCTTCTTGAAGAACTTAAGAAGACTAAGATGGAAGTACAAAGACTTATAGAGACATTCTGCAAAAATCACTCGAGATTCAAGAAGCACTTGTCAAAAAACAACCTAATAGGTTTGAGGGAGTAAACACTCTTATTCATAAACCCTAGCTACGTTCCGATGCTGATTTCGGGAATGATGAAGAATTCTTTAAGGATATATTTACTAGTTAACTCCTTGTAGGAATTTTATTCATATTATTTTAAAGAGGAACACTAGTTTTTGGAGTAGCGTTTATATGTTTATGCATTAGCTATTCCAAATATTATCATCTTGCAATCATTAAATTTAATTATTTATATTTTATTTTGGCGATGAATCACAATAGCTAATCATTATTAATTATATATATGTATTAGAACTTGGCCCGTGCCTGTAGATGGGGAAAAAAGGTTCGCATGTTTTTCAGGGAATTGAAGAGACGAGCGTGTTGTCGAGACTCCTCAACCGAGCAAAACTGTTCAACCTCACACAGATGCACTGCAAAGGGAGTGCTTAGATTCGAGAGATCAATCTGTAGGACTCCAGCCTAAACCAAGTCAATGGCCATTCCAGAGTCAATTCGGTCGCAAAGAGAGAGATGGGTTGATCTGTAGGAGGGAAGCTGAGAATTGTGTGGGATCAATGATGATCAAGGATTGTGGATGTGTTGAAGGTTTCTGCAAGTTTTCTGTGAACTGATGATTTCGAATAAGTTCTGGGAGATTGACGAATTCCTGAGAGTAATTGCTCGAGAAATTCTGTGTCGACGAATGTTCATGTCCTTCAATCATGGATTCAGAGACTTATTTATATTGTCAGAATGGTAAAACCTTGATCCCTGTAAGTGTGACGGTTTCTTGAGTGAAAGAGTGGGAAAATGGGAAATCGTGGTTAAACCAGTTCCAGGTCGTGCGGAGACTTGGTTAACCGTTCACCCACTACTTTGCTAACTCCTTCAACCGTTTGCACGACTTACTCACATTTCTCATCGTGGATGAATCCACGTGCCGTAGGCCGCCAGACCAAAACCCTAATTGATATCCCCCCATGTGACGTGATTGGCGTCTCACGAATCGTGGTGTCTGCACGACAGACATGTATTTTATTAGTCAGTTGTTGACTGTTTAGAAAATGAGTCTATGTTTTGTTGAATTGAGCATGAGTGAAGAGTGCTCAGGGATTCATTAATTCGATGAATTACTGAATATTGATAGTTGGATCAATATTTGAGCAACTGAGCAAGTATTGCTCAATTCGACGAATTACTGATAAATTACTGAATATTGATAGTTAGATCAATATTCGAGCAACTGAGCAAGTATTGCTCAATTCGACGAATTACTGATAAATTACTGAATATTGATAGTTGGATCAATATTCGAGCAACTGAGCAAGTATTGCTCAATTCAACGAATTATTTATTGGTGTCGTGACTCAATAAAATATTAATTAAAATATTGGTAGACTACCGAATATTGTATAATTAATCCAGATGTTGATTGCTGGATCAACATAAATTTATTAGTGTTTGAACTTGCTCAGAATGATGAATTCGCGAAGCGTTTGTTTGAAACCCTAATTTTTGATCAATCGTTCGTCAATTGATGAATTGCTGAAAGCAATTCATGAGTGATAGAGGGACCGACCACATGGGATGATGGACGTCCATGTGGTCTCCAAGTGCTCAAGTGAGCGTGCACCGGGGTCCTGAGTTGACCAGTTTGTGAAAGAATGGTGATTAAATGCCGGTTTCTTCATTTATTGAAAATAGTGCTCGATTGAGCATTAGGTGATAAAACCTAATTGTGGAAAAGTGAGAGACCGATCAAGAGGGCATGAAACCGACCCTTGGTGGTCGTGGGACCAGTTGATGGTCGTTTGAGCAAATTCCAAGTCGGTTGGAAAGAGTTTGGACCCAATATGAGCAATTGCACAAATTAGGTCAAAATTATGAAAACATGTGGGACCGGCTTGTTGCAAGCCTTAGGGCCGGTCTTGGTCGGTCAAGGAAGCATGCATGTGTCACTGATTATGTTTTTGATGTGGTTGTAGTAAATAGGATACGTTTCAGACTTGTGAAGAAAATGGAATTTTTAGATTTAATAAAATTATATATACAAAAATGTTAACAATGGGTGAGAGAGGTAACCAAGACACTAGAATCCACTATTACACATGAATGATGTCAAATATTTCATAACTCTAATTATCCTTTTAATCCTTTATTTCTTAATCCACAAATAGTCAAACATATTCTCAAAAATTATTTGTATCCCTTAAGCATAGATTATCTAACCAAAGCATAACCTATCTAATTGAATCACAACTAATGAAGAAAATTATGTAAACTTTTAAGAACTCTGCAAAAGCAGTGATTGAGTGAATTATAATTAAATATTAGAGAAAATAAAATAGTTACCCATTGTTCATGTGTGAATAGCTTCATCCATTGCCTTGGTTACGAGAGAATTAGCCGCTCATCATGTTGGAAAAACTCTCAAAGAATTTCATTGATGCTCAAAAATGGTTTACAAATGATGAGAATATGAGAAATACAATAAAACCGGGTTTGTAACAATTATATTTGTGACAAACCAGAGAACTACGACCCTCAGTGATAAAATAAGACTGCTGCAGCTGTGTCGCAAACGCTGTGGCAAATAAGTCTGCCTGATGTACGACCCACAAGTGTGAGTCGTTATTACTGTAGAAAAACGACTGCTGGTGCAGGTTCGTTCTTCGTGTTCTTCATGTTCATCAGCAGCAGCAGCAACAGAAACCGAGTTTGGGAAAACTCGAATTTCTTCTTCTCTGGCTCTCCTCAGCCCCCCAGACTCTCGGCACCTCTTCTATGAGTCCCCAACACTCTATATATACTCCACAGGATCAAGAAGTCTCGCTATAACTAGAGATAATTCTCTCTTAACTCGGTTTGATGAAAAAATATTCTGGGAATATTTTCTTCCCTGATTTAGCTTCTCACGCGTAGATTTCCATCCTGGTCACTCTATAAATGTTTACACATGACCCACAATGTTGCTAGATCCCTCATGCATGAGCAGAACACGCTCAAATCTTCTCCAATCCCGTGTTCAACCCGTGTTTCCCTGTTTTGCATTCCGTGAATTATCCAGCTAATTCTGGCCAAATTTGATCGAACCAAAAGCCCAAAACATGTTTGCTAGGACATATCACAACTTCCTACCAAAAATCAGCCATTGAATCGCCCTAGAACACGTTCAAAAATTCCAACAAAACATCTGCCAGTTGATAGTATTTTTTCCCGCCAATTTTTGGTTTTTGAATTTGGGAAGAAGATGTCCTCCCCCCTAACCAGAACTGGGGTGCGAATAGCAGCTGCCTTTGGGGTGACCTGGGGTGCCCCTTATCCAACGGTGAGAGTCCGAATAACACGTTTCCTCCGGGGCTTTTACCAACTTTTCGAGCCGAATTTTCCAAAAAATGTTTATTTTCCAAAGGTGCCTACAAACACATAAAACACCAAAATTAGTACAAACTCGAGTGCCAACAATATATAGTATTGAGATCAAATTAAACACAAAAATGTGTCTATCAAATACCCCCAAACTTATTATTTTCTAGTCCTCAAGCAAAATTTATTTTTGAAAAGATAAAAAGACTACACTTAGCACGTGCAGCAGGCCGTTAAACCGCTAGGTGGCCCTAACGACGGAGTGTTGTCTCCGGAGGGTTTACCATAGGTGTACCCACAAAACCTTTTCTTCTAATTGGTCACAAGTATCCAAAGAGCTATGAGGACATACATATTCTCAACCTATCTCCAAGTAAGTAGAATGCCAGAGAAATTAAAGGTGTCAGCTCTAAAGCTGATTGAAGAAAAGGGGAGACACATCCACACGACTGCTAGATAAAGAGATATCCGCTACACATCTAGATAAACATTGTAAGATGCGTCCGCTGCTTTACAGCTGGATAAGATTAGGAGAGAGATAAAAATGAGAGGTACATCTGCTACGTAGCTGGACTAATTACGTGTGATGAGTTAAACCAGTGCTAGAAAGATTTTGTGCCAGATTGAAAGCAGACTAACAAAGCAACCAAAATGCATCTTTCTTCGACTCTCTCACAGTGCTCAGTATAAACAACGCCTTCTTCGGTCTTCAACTGTTGATGATAAACTCTCGAACCTCATAGAACCTTGACAATTAAATCTTCTCTTCGATTTCTTGCTTGACTTATAAATTTCTTCTTCCCTATGGCCTTATTGAACAAAAAGAACGTAATGATGTTTTTTTTTTTTCATTTTTTTTTTTTTTTTGAAAACAAAAAATTACAAGACAAAAATTTACATGGCCATGAGAGAAGGACTTTCAAAACTTGGATCTTCGCAACTTGTGATGTCTTGGTATCATGGATTCTAACAACTTATATCATTTGCTCTTATAACTTCAACTTTGATTTTTGAATTATTTCTTCTATTGTTGCTTCTAAACCTAAAACGTCTTCAACTTTCTTCATAGATTTTGATGTCGCTCCGCTTGTTGATGATGATAAGTTTCTACTGAGAGAGAGTCGCAATCCAGTAACTAAGACTACATTGTGAGGTTGCTTTGTCTTTCTGGCATTTCCCTGACCTACTTGCCTTTCCATCATGTATGGTTAGGTCCATCACGGTTACCCTCTAAAAGGAACAAGTTCTCTCCTGAATTTCAAGGATCTCAATCTTTTTCTCTAATGTCTCAATAAGTTGTTATCTCTAGCATTCCAATTTCTATCTTTTCGGTGAGAAAATATGTAAACTTAGCTAACCGGATACCATGTGACGCTAGAAGTTTCAAAAGTGCAACTAAAAAGTTTCTCCCATACCCCAAACTTAAATCTAACATTGTCCTCGATGTTCTAAAGATAAAATTAAAAGCATGAACAAGGAGAAACTGTTACCAATGAAGCAAAAGAGATAAGGAGATATTACCATGTCGCATGAATATTGGGTTACCTCCCAAGAAGTGCTAAGTTTAAAGTCTTCAGCCAGACTAAGCAAGGATTAGTCACCACGTAGAATCATATGTAGTAGCCGGAATAACTGTGGGTCATCTGGATCAAAAAGTGTTACCCACAAGAAGAGGAAACTGCAACAGACCAAGAAGATACCGAACATACCCTTGCTTAAGACAACTACATCTAGTTGTGGTTCAGGTTCAGGCTCTATAAAAGGGTCTAAATAAAAGGTTTTCATCGGTTGGATTTCCTCAAAGCTAAGATCCGGTTCAGGTATTAGAGTCTGGAAAAACTCAACTAAGAACTTAGAAGCACATAACAACAACCTGAATAATTGGGGATCCTCTGAGTCAATTAGATTAGACTCACAAAGTTGACCATAATAATGGTCATTCTTAAGAAAATGTGTCGACCCTAATATCCTAAAGTAATTAGGTTTAGTCTCAAAACTTAATATCCGACACATCTGAAAATCATATGTTCCCACAATTGGAAGAAAGTTTTTGGTGGGAAAACAAAGTCAATCTTGGTATCATAGCCTGGGTTAACCATATCAACCAGAGGATGGGTTTCTAACAACTGAGCTTCTCTATGGACATCATTAGGTTCGGGAAAACATGTATGAAGATAATCTTGTAATATGGTTGAGGCATAAATGTCAAGTCCTACACGAGGGAACTTTCTAAGAGTTAAAGCACATGGAGAATGATAATCACCCCCAAACTTAGAGTTTTCTGTGTCTCTAGAAAGACTAGTCACAACTTCCCTAATTTCTAGGTCATCAGATTCCTGGAAATGGTCAATTGATTCTTCTAAGTCAGGTTCATCCTCACTCATCTCTACGAGTTCATCTTCTTCGTCTAAGACTATTGTTTCTAAATCGCTAGACTCTAAAACATTATTCTCAGAATAAACTCGTTCCTCTAAATCATTATCGGCTTTGTAAACAGGAAATACTACATCGTCTAAAACGAGGGTATCTCTAGTCAAATCCTCGTCCTTTTGAATAGGTGAATAATTATTAAAATTATTTGGATTTGAACTAGAAATAATATTATCATTGTAAAGCTCAATTGGAGTAACCATTTCCTGATCACTATTCCTACATAAGTATGATTCTCCATCAACACTATCCTCATCATAATAACATGAAAAAGATCGAACCTCATCAAAACAAGTAGTGCTACCAATTCTAACCTTGTCATCTTGATTATGAAAATAACTATCCTCATTTTTAAGGGTATTATTGGAAACACTATATTGGAAAGTAAGATTATTTCGAGCAAGTCTTTCGTTCGTCTCAGCCATCAGCTTGAGGGATTCCTCTATAGAAAGTTCACTCATTATTGTAGTTCTTTCGTCTAGAATTACACTATTCATCTCAGCTAACTTACGCGTCGACTCAGCTAACTCCCTGAGGGACTCTTCTAAAGGAGGAATAGGAACAGAGGGATCATAAAAAGGACTACTTTTCAATAGTTTGATTGTATCCTCTAGAGACGAAGAACTAGTACTATAATCTTCTTGCTCGTAAGACTGATGCATGTGTGTATAGTAATTGGGCTCACCAGGGTATGACCCATATCCTTCCAAATGATGGCGTTCCCAACCACTATTCCCAACATGGTAATAGAAAGGATGATGTCCATATTCAAATTCAGGTCGATAATCATTGTATTGGCTTCTATCATACCAGTTCGACATTCTTAATTGCAAGGGAATTCTACAAACAAGGCTGACTCGACCAAATCAAACCTATAAAATCTAGAAAACAACAAGCATGATGGCTCCACTTAGATTGTTTCTAGACCAACTTCTAATCCTTCGAAAGGGAATTCGTTACAATTTAAGCAAACCCCTCTGGAATCAATCCGAGTCAAAGTAAGTTGAATTGAGGTGAGGGAAGCTCAGTGGAGCTTTGATACCCAAGGCCTCACCGCTATCACAAGGCGGCGCAGTCACGCATTCAACTCACAGAAACCATCATGAACTTCGAAGTATGCTAAAAGAGTAACCAATATTTTTCGAACGACTTTCCTATTAAGCTCGTTACCCTATAGGTCTCTTTCTAGTCAAAATTTTAAGCTTAGGTTCGCGTTTGGTTTCGTTTTCCTAAGGCGGGCAAGAAGGAAACGGTGATGAAATCCGAGTCCTTATCTTAATTTGGCCAGGCCTTGCCCTTTACTAGGAAATTAAAACAACCGTATTCAAATCCTCAGCATATATTCACCTTAAGGCATACAATAAACCCGCTGACAGGGGATTCGCGGGTGTTTCGAAAGCTTACCTCCCGTACCAGACGGGCGAAGAACCGCTGAAGTCGACTCGGGCCACGACTCCTATGTCATGTGCGAACCCGAGGGGCCGAGACGATATTGTAATCGTCGTCCTTCCCTGCAAACAGTTTTATATTTAATGTACCCTTCCTTAGGGTTTAAAAAAATAATTGTCCAAGTCCAAAGTCCAAATAAAGTGCAAAAGAAAAAGAAAAAAAAAAAAATAATTACAAAAAATGGAAGGTCTCTAAAAAAAAAAATTCTCTCTCTTTTTTTTTTTAATTTTTCTTTCGCTTTTTTTTTTTTTTGCTTTGTCTTTTTCCTTCTCTTTTGGCTTTAAGCTTTGATTCCAAGTCTTTAGTATCCAACTTCAAACCTGTAATACAAAGACACACCCAAAGAAACGTAAAAAGAACAAATGAAATAAAAAAAAACCTAAAAATTCTACCTAAGCACAAATCCGCGTCGGCGGCGCCAAAATGGCGGTAAATAAGGATTCGTTGCTCGGACTTGTAAAGATTTAAAAATAAAAATATATACACAATATTTGTCACAGGATCAAGAGACACTAGGACACAGGATTCCACCATTAATCATTCACACAATTCATATATTTATTCGAAACAATTATAGCTCAAATCATAAGGACTCTCATTCTTGCCAAGGTAGATTTTTAGAATATTTATTGTATATCACTAGCATGACGCATCAAAAGCACTACGACCAAGCATACATCATCATACGATATCACAACCAATTAAGAAAAATCATAAATCGATTAATAAAAAGTGCAAGTAGTCAAAAAAAGAATTAATATAATTATCATATGCGTAAAGAACGACTTCCTCCATCATCCTAGTGTTGGGGTTTATCTAATCATAATAATCATGTTCTAAAAATATATATTTGATGCTCAAAGTATGATTAAAAGAGTCAAAAGTTATAAAACAGTGGTTCTGAGACTCACAAAACACGTCCAGAAAGAAACGATACCAGAAAACTGCAGCTAAACTGCGACACTTCTCCACTGCTGCTGGAACTGTTGAAGAACGACGGTCTTTGGCCGTTCGTTCTTCATGTTCTTGAGCTCCTCCTTCTTCTTCAGCAGCAGCAGGTGAACAATCCTGCAAGTCCCGATTTCTCGCTCCTCTAGGCTCTGGCTCGACCCCAAACTCTTCATCCCCTTATATGAGACTCGAACAACTCCTTTTATACCATCTAGCTCCACCAAATCCTCACCAAGAATCTCTTTTATCTCCCAATATTTTTTTTATTCTTCACGTAAAGTCTGGTATTTCTTTCCCTGTTAAACTCTCTTTACGCGTCAATGCTTCATCCAAAAATCTCTCACTGTTTACTGCGTACTATTCTAAAGATAGAAAAGAATCATGAGAAGATATTCTCCTCCAATATCACGCATGTAATCTTCCAACAGGACCCGATATTCTCGCAAAGATATTCTTCCTCTCTGTTTAGCTAAGTCCGGCTATTCTAGCCCAAATTCATCGATCAAAACAGACGTACAAGGCCTGTTAACTCCATTCAAGACCAGCCCAATGGTTTCCAGCGATTGAATCTTGCTCAAAGCTGCTCAAATTCGAAGTCCAAACTCTGTAACCGTCTGCATGCATTTTTCCGCCAATTTTTGAGTTTGAAAATTTGAATAAGAAAAAGAGTTCCCTTAATCCAAGAGTTGGACGCCTTTAGCAGCTGGGGTGTCCAGGGGTGCCCTTATCCAAATGATGGGTGCCTTTAGCGATTTTTCTGGGGTGTCTTCCGCATTTTTTCGGGGTCCCTCAGAGGTATTTCTGGGGTGCTTTCGGTGCATTTCTGCGGTGCCTTTAGTACTTTGTCCTGGGGTGCAAAACACTACTTTTCGAGCCCATTTCGCCGCAAGGACTTATTTCTCTAAAATTTCCTACAAAGACATAAAATAACACAATAAATACAAAATCGAGCACTAACAATACATACAAATGAGACATATTAGACACATAAATGCTTATATCAGTCACCATAATGTCCATGTCTCAGTCCTGAGAGTTTCGACATTTTCTGATGTGCGCTTGAGCAATATTTTGAATTTTCAGAAGAGATTGAAATTCTTGATTTTGCTCGAATGAGCGAGTAGAACTTTGCTCGTTTGATCAAAATTTGGAAAATATTAAAATAATAATATTTTATTATTTGACGTGAGTAGCCTAGTCGGTCTTGTTACCATTTTGACTTTTTGGCCTTTTCATGGTTTGAGCAATATTTGAGAAAATATGAAGAAACCATGATTTTGTTGAAACGGAGGAGTTTCATGAAATTAGGGAAATAATAATAACAAAATAAGGGTTTGGAAAGTGTGGGACCGGCCACCGCCAAGGCATGGTCGGCGGGCTAGGAGCCCGGTCCCATGACACTTTTCCTAATTTTATATTATTTTTCATGATTCGGAGGAAATTCCATGAAACCAAGGAGTTTCCATGAAACCAATGAGTTTTGTTGAAACCATGAAATTTCCATGAGATAAGGAAAATAATAATAATAAAATAAGGGTTTGGAAAGTGTGGGACCGGCCACGGCCAAGGCATGGCCGATCGGCTAAGAGCCCGGTCCCGCGACACTTTCCCTAATTTTATATTATTTTTCATGATTCCGCGAAAATATGGAGAAACCATGAGTTTTGCTCAAACAAGGAAAATTGCTAGAATAAAGGAGTTTTCATGAGTTCATGAAAATAAAGTAAAACTTTCTTAAAATAATACTCGTTAAAATAATAATCTCTCTAAAATAATAAAATTCTTTAGTCCCAATTAGGCTTGCACAGGTTAAATTTCTTCTCTCTAAAATAATAATCTCTCTAAAATAATAATTTTTTTCGGTCCCAAACCTATTATTTTAAAGAAGTTTTACTGTAATAGAATAACTAAAACAAAGGAAAAAGGGCGTGGGGGACCGGCCGGCCGGTGGGCCCTGTCCCACAGGCGCCACTTTATTATTTTAGTAATATTTTCTCTCTCCCATTCCGTGTAGGATTCCTCATTTGTCCATATTTTTTGAATGCTCGTTCATGCATTTTGGTGCTCGTTCGTGCATCATGGTTGAGTACACTTGCACAATTTTATGGGGCTTACTCAATGATAGTCCAGATGCCCGATTGTTTGAGTATTTGTTACTAATTCATGAAAATCAGTAGAGAATGATTCATGAAACTGAGTAATAAAAGTGAGTAGTTGTTTATTATCAATCCATAGGATCGGCCACGGATTCGACCATGAATTCGGAATAATAAAATGAGTATTACCATTCCATGGGATCGTGGATTCGACCATAGAATCAGAGTAATGAAAATAGTTATTACCATCCCATGAGATCAGCCGTGGATTCGATCATGAAATCGGAGTAATGAGATTATCTATTACCATTTCATGAAACCAGCCGTGGATTCGATCCTGAAATCGGAGTAATGAGATAAAATAGATCATCTTCTAGGAATTCAGTGGTGAATATCACGGTAGAATTAATCTATCACAGAAGGGATATTAGCTAGTTAAAGCGTCATACCCATTCTGAAAGGTGCATAGTCAGGAAACAGCGAGTGTTGTTGAAGTCCTGAAGGCGTTACTGCTCTCAATCTTATGGAGAACCGCCCGGATCTATACACGGTGTCTCTACATAGTCAGGGAACAGTGAGTATCACCGACGTCCTGAAGGCGTTATTGCTCTCAATCTTACGGAGAACCGCCCAATCATTCTTCTATGTAGAGGTGGGTCTCTCTCATGTAGTCAGGGAACAATGAGTATCACCGACGTCCTGAAGGCGTAAAGTCCTCAATCTTACGGAGAACCGCCCAATTATATTATTCTACATAGTGGTCATGATGAAATGCAAGGTGTCGAACGCTCAACTAGTGGAGGCTTTTCGAGAAACATGTTCATCATGGCTCGTAAAATATGAATCATCACATGCCTGAAAGCCGCGTCAGAAACATGCAGTATCATGATTTCCCGATTTTAACCTTTGCTGAAAATTCACCATCTACATTAAGTCCCCTGCTTAGTGAGGGACAGTCATGTTCCGCGGTAAGCATTAAATGGTGATTTTCAGTCGCCGAGATTAGTGGTCGAACTCAGTTGTACAAAGATATTTTTAGAAACCTCGATTTACTCCAATGATGTCGTGTACGAGCAAATGTTCGGGTGAGGACCCTGATAGTATGATAGAGTGTGATTCCATGAGCATGGAGGAATGAAGCACTGCTGATTTGGACGTTCAGAAACCTAGTTATGGTCGGTTTAGTATTTATGGGCCCGATCCCAAAAAGGAAACGCATGTTTTATTAGGTTTTGGCAATAAAATTGATATAACATGGAAGAGACCCTAATTTTTTTTATTATTATTATTTTCTCCTAGCTGACCGACCACCCCCTCCTTGATTTCTCCACGTCCAGAGAAGGAGGAATATTTTTCACGCACGCCAGAGCTCCGTGACCACCGACTGCCGCCGACCGATTTCCGGCGAACTCCAGCGCCGACAAGGTACGGATTTTTTTTGTTTTTTTTGCTGTGAGTTTTGTGAGCTTTTCATGAGTTGTTCAAAACAAAATTTCATATTTCATATGTATGCATGAAGATGTAAGTTTCATGAAAATTGTTTTAGAAAACATATGTCCGTTCCGTTAGTTTAAGAAACGTGCAATAATCCCTAATATGAAAAAGATACATGGATCCTTGAGTAAATATGATTTAGTTACAGTAGATGAAATTTTGTTTACGAGGTTTCATGAAAATCCAAATTTCTTCTCAAAGCATGAATTTTCACGCAAATACCTTTAGGAAGCATATATTTCGTTCGTAGTAGAAGTAGTAAATAATGATCCTTAGGGTTAGAGGAATTTTGAAAGGACCTATAGTTCATGATAAAATTTATCTATGAACTTTCAAAATTTTATTTAGAATATGTGGACTTTTGCAAAAATAGAAAAGACCTTCGTTTCATAAAAAAATGCTCGTCTGAGCAAAAAGTTTTTTTTTTATATAAAATTTACGTGAGTTATTAGCTCACTAATTTATTTATTTTTTTGAAAATTACGTGACTTATTCACGTTTTGTTTAAAAAAAAATCAAATATTGATTTATGAAAAATTGCTGAAAGCAAACAACATTTTATGAGTTCATGAACTCGTAGTGTATACATAAGTTTGGTGATCTTATATTGTATGCACACGTAAAAATCAATGAATGTTCACATGGGAGGTTATATAAATCATTCATGGTTTTATGAAAAATCGGGTGTTTGACTTTGAATTTTTTGCTCATCTTTGCAGGTTTGAAGAAGCGAGCAGGTTTTCAGAGTTTTACATTGTTATCACGAAGTTCGTAAAATCGTAAATAGGTAAGAGTTGAGGATTACCATTTTTGTAGAAGATGTGAGCATCATGTTTATTTCGTTGCTTTAATTCCATTGTGTTGATGAAATTCGTGTATGAATGTCACAACATCTTTGCAAAAATGACTGATTCCCGTGATGACGTTCCTGAAGATGATTCTTCCAGAGAGGAAACTTCCATGGAGGATGTTTCTTCAAACGCGTCTTCCAAAGACGATGATTCTTCCAGAAATGATGATTCTGAGACTTCCAAGGAGAAATAGGAAGCTCCTAAAACCAAGAACATACCAAATACTGATGATGAATTCTTCGTGTTTCTGTATAAACCTGAAAAGCGTCCCTCAGGTTCCTCATTCTCGGAAGCCTCTGGCGCATTTCTCTGGGTGGGCAAGGCATATGTTGGGTCATAGCCGTGTGAGGACCATGCTGGATCGTGCACAAGTGACACGAGCTATTCAAGCTGCTGGGGATTTAGTCATTCATCATATACCAGGTATGGTGGCTTTACTTGCTCGCTGGTGCGTTACTACTCATACATTCATATGCAGATGGGGAGAATTCACCATCACTTTGGAAGATGTAGTTGCTTTGTTGCATCTCCCAATTACTGGCAATTTCCCTGAAAATCTCTCAACATAGGAGGACATGATATCTGACGTGTTGGAAACTACGATGCATGAATTCAACAAGTCGCACAAAACTTGCTATGCTCAATGGTTGAAGCACTGGTGGCCGAGAGATGAGGTTCCCAAAGAACCTGTTGATGGTACCTTAACAATTGCTGCTTTCTTATGCTTGTGGCTTTCCAGAGATATTCTTGAGGATAGTGGACATTTGTTGAAGCCATTTGTGATTCCTTTTTCCATAAAAATGGCTAAAGTTAACAAACTTCCTATCGGCAGACTGTTTTTCGGTTCACTGTTTTCCAATTTAGACTCCTTAGTCATAGACTCTAGTATCTCCAACGGCTTCATGAAAATTGAGACATATGCTAATACCATGTTCCTCCAAGCTTTGATGTGGGAGGACTTTGAGAAATATGCACCGATTCTTCGTAGCATCTTGCAAGGGCCAAACGTCGACACTCGCCATGCTTTCCTTGAGAAAAATAACGCCAGGATCATGCGTTGGTCGACAAAGCAACCACAACACAAAATAAGCCTCATCAGCGTTTTGGACATTGAGTCTGAGTTTGATTTCCGTCCCTGGGTGTCGGTTCCTCATCTCTTCTCGCAGTTGATCACTTTCAATACTGCTGAAGGAAATGTCATATTGAAATCTGGTACCAATCTGAGTGATGGAGAAAGATCTTTCATACTGAGTTCCACTCCCGGCTATTAATATCGGTAATGCACGGAAAGTTCCAGGTGGAAGAATATAACATTGATAGAGCAGCTCGACAAATGGGTCTTGAACAATGTTCCCCGGGTCATCGAGTGAATAAGCCACCAGTCGAGTATCTGAAGGCCCATTTGGATTGCACACATGTGGAAGGAAATTATTATTTGTTCCCTTGTTCTGACCGAGCTACTTATGCAACTCCGGGTTATGTAGACTTCTGGCGTCAACAACTCGAGCGTTTGTATAAGTTTACGATGGATTTTAAGCCTCTGGTACGAGAATTTCCTCCTGCTGATGTAATCTCTGATCGACCAAGGTTGAAATATCTTTCTAGCGGCGATAAGAGAAAAACGCCTCCAAAATGTTCACAAGTAAGCATCTTTCTTATGATGATTTTAGTGAAGACATGATGATAATACCTTAATTGTTTCATTAACTTTATTGCAGGATGGACGTACTGTGAGATCTCGGATTCATGTAGACTTTTTTAGAAGTGCAAGAAAGTCCCCAGGGTGGAGAAAGCAGGAGCAAAACATCTTATAGGATGATACCGAATAATATGAAGTCTCCAGCCATTTCTTTGGTGAGTTGTTAGCACTTCCCTTATCATCGCGATTTTGCTTTGTCCGAGTAATTAGGATCCAAAAGAATATTGTTAATTTGTTTCAGAATTTTTCTCCATCGGCCATTGACAGACTTCACCTTGTTTCTAAACGAACAATCCAGGAATCCAACACCGATGATGACGTGGATGTAAGTATCCTTTGTGTGAGTGATTATGGATTTTCCTTGATTGAAGTAATGACAATTGTTGTTGATGCATCCAGGAGGAGATGGTTGTGGAAATACAACATGGTCATGCTATTCATTCGTCTTCCACTGGTGGTGAGAAAGAGAATCCTTAAGAATTGCGACTGAATGGAGACAACGACGCTCCCAATGTTGATACCAACCCTATTAACCTTTCGAATGACTTGGAGACTCTTCAAGTAAGTATCCATTTTATGTTTTCTTCATGGAAGTATAATATCGCTGATTTGAGATTGAATGAATGAGAATTCACACAAATGAATGAAGAAACTTTAGTGAAATACGTCACCAGAAAATTCAGAACCCAGCCTTTTAACAAAAACGCCTAAAATCTTCATACGACGTCAGATTTTCGCGATCTACCCATGTATTCTTATGCCCAAGAAATTTCCAAGCTTTAACAAAGAAGATTTTAGAGTTTTGAGCATGTTTAGGGGCCGAAATTAGCGAAACAGTAAACTTCCAGGAGACTTTCAGGAATTTTTCAGCTGGCATGTAGTCCAATGTTTTGGCTACAACTCCTTACTCGTTTATCCGATTGCTATGAAGTTTTGATATGTTATAGAAAACATCCATACGAAGATAACGGTATATGAATCAACCTTAGATTCCTTACCAATTGCTCCCAGTTATTCATCTTATACAGGGCAGTATAAAATCTCTTCAGTCGGGTTTATTGAAAAACGTGTTTCATGACTTCCACACCATTTGATCATGTATTGGATGCATAATAAAGAACTTAGATAGTGTTAGTTCACTTATGTTTTGGATTTTATGATTTCCTTTGGTTTCTATGCTCGAATTGCTTTAATCTCATGTAATCTTCGTATTAGGTACCAAATACCGAAGTTGAGAATAATGGAGCAAATGACGATTCGAACCGTATGGTGAACCAAGTTAATGATGTTATGATATCTATACCTCGATTCCATGAGAATATTTCTACTGAGGTTGTCGAGGAAACTGATACTCCAGTTGTTATTGCTCCGATGGACGGAACCGAACCAAGAGCAGAAGAGACTGTCCTAGAAGAAGCTATTGCAATGACTATGGAAGCTGCTCCGGTAATTGAGAATCGCATAGTGATACATGAGTATCCTAATGCAGGGATTTTTTGTGAGCCTCCATTTGGCGCTTCACTCCCGTACCACGTATCTATTGGCGGATTCAGCGTTCCCACTGGGTATGTCAATATGTATGAGAAGTTGTGGAAGATGTATGGCCATATTGTCGTTACAAGAGATCCTGAACGTAGCTACTTCTTGACAATGCAATTAGGAAACAGATTGCGTGTCATAGACGATATTCGTACTAGGCCCAGAAGTACTGTCACTCGAGATGTACTCTTTGATTGGGAGTACAACTTGGAGAAATCTAAAGAACTTGGTTTTAACTTGAAGTGGCTTCGTCAGAAGATCAACACCATCAAGGATGTAGTAGTGAAGAATATACCATTTACCAGTGATGTCGTGTGATAGGTGTCTAAAACACCTAGATTTATATCTATTGTTTATGCTTTCTTTGCGAGTTTTCTTGCAAATTATGTATCTTATGATTGCTTTTGAGTTTTATAGGCGTTTTGGAGTCATATGAGGAAAAAGAAGAAAAATAAGAACTTACTTCATTGTTTTGCAACATTGGATGTTCGTGGACTCGAAGTTAGCAGACACACAATTCTCTAAGGCATTAAAGAGAAGAATCATGCAGGACCAAATTGTCAGTTTTCTAAGACGGATAGGCACAGCTGAATGGAGATTATTCAGGCAGCCCATATCCAAGTTCTAGGGTGCCTAAGTAGATACCCAATTCTATAACCCTAAGACTAGGTCCGGATGAGAAGGCACCTGACTTTCATTTCTTTATCTTTTCAAGCAGCGGCCTAGGAAACTTCAAGTCATGTCGTCGTTGAGCCATGGGTCCGAGCGGCGAGTGTGAGGAGATTCAGACGAGAGCTGTAAGAGAAGTGGAGGTCGAGAGGGGTTAACCGTGAGAAGAAATCAGTGGATTCGAGAGATGGGTTTGTGCAAATTGGTTCAGACAAGGTTTATAGCTATTCGATTCAAGATGAGATCGAATCCGTGAAATTAAGAGAAATCAGAAAAGATTCATGGGGTTTTAGGTTCGATTTTGCTGCCTGAAGATGGAGTTTAGGTTGATTTCAGGTTGGGTTCGAGTATTGCAGATCGAGAAGCTCTTTCTGGTGGTTGAAATCGTTTGAGCATGGGCCTGTTATGGGAAGGAAATTGAGAAGATATGTGTTGAAGATTGGAACCTGAGATGAAGATGGGTTTGATTCGAATCTGTAGTGGTCGTGAATTGAACGAGATTTCTGTGGTGGAAAGATAATGGTGAAATTAGGGTCATGATGAGAATTAGAAGTCACGGAGAAGAGAGGAGTGAACTATAGCCGATGGAGTTTATTGAGATAAAGAAGAAATCAAGGGTTTGATTAGGGATCTGAGTGTGAGATTCAACAGCTGTTCTCGAGAATTGAGAATTGTTGGCTGTGACAGTAAAGCAGAATTGCCGATGGTGATTGCAGTGACAGAATTGGGTTTTCTCTGGGATTTGAAGTAATTCAGGTGAAGCTGTTGATACTAAGATTGGATGAGAATGGTTGCTGACACTGTATGGAACAGAGATGGTGCTAGTGGTTGCTGCCAAAAGAGCTTGAGCTGAGTTGCAAGGAATATGCAGAATGGTTTGTGTGGAATTGCAGGCTGCAAGAGATTGAGGATAATGAGGACTCAAAGAAGAAGTTGCTGCTAGTATTGGTGTTAGAAAGGAGATGAATTGGAAGTTGCAGCTATTGATTGAATGATTGAATGCTTAGATGTATGCTAGGAAGTGCAGGGATTTGAGTTTGGCAGCGAGGGGATAGTGTTGATTGGCCTGAAAAGATGCTTTTGGAACTGTACAAGGAGGTGTTGGTGGTTGTCCTGGGACTGAAGCTGAGATTGCAGGTGACTTAATGGGAACAATGATATTGAATTGCTGTAATGAATTTGCGGATGAACTGTGAGCTGTGCAGTGAATGATTTGAGTCTGCAATGGAGTTGGGCATTGAGGTTGGAGAGAGCTCGAAGTTACAGGGAGTAAGGAGATGGCTTGCTGTTGTTGTTGTTTCAGCTGAGAGAAGAAGTTGTGAAGTTTTTGTGGGAGAATGAATAAGTGCAGGTGCTTTGAAAGTGATGGGCTTGGAAGTGTTCGTACTGGAAGTTGGTGCAGCTACAGAAATGAGGTTGCAGATTGGAGCTGCAGGTGGTAAATGCAATAGCTAATGGAGAACTGAACTGAAGCTTGGAGTTTTGATGCTGCTACAATTGGTTTGGCAGAAGCTTAAATTTGAGAATCCGCAGTCGAAATGGAAGTGCCAAATGTGAAGCTGAATGGGTTCATTGAACTGCAAGAGTGTTTAAGTGCCGAATAGATGATTTAGGGGCTCTGCATGACTGAATGACTGCGGAAAAGGCCTGAACTTGGCCTGAAATCGGGATGATACAGGGAGAACTCGTCAGAGTTATGGCTGAGTGGACTCAGTGAGTCATCCCGAGCTGGCAGAGATTGGCTTGGACCTGTATTGAACGGGCTTTGGTTGCTAATGGGCTAGAATGTGATCAGGCCTTGGTCGAGATTTTGGAAACTTACTCAGACAACAGGGGAGGATATATAATCTCTCCGGTTCTATCTTATCTTTATCTTTTACTTTTGTTCTAGGGTTTTAGACATGAAAACTCTTATTTTTCTTCTTGTTATGAACCCCATTAACATGAGTAGTTAATTTTATCATTGGTTATGGAATAATTGGATTTCACTTAATATGTTTTTTGATATGATAAATTAGTTTTGTCTCCATATTATCGTTTATGATTCACTATTGATATTGACTTATGATTTGAACACTTGTTTGACCGAGTCGCGAATCGGTTGAGTTTGTGTTCATCTCCATTGCTAGATTAGGATTTATTATACGCAAAAGTGATAGATTCCTGATTACAAGTAGCATAATTGTGATTATTGCTTGTAGTGATACATCCTAGCAGTCACATGTGAGTCATAACCTTTGCTAAATCGGATTAGTGCTTTTACACGTTCGATTGCTTTGATTGGCCTGATTTCATAGAACTTAATGCACCTAGGGAATTAAACTTGATTAGTGCTTTTACACGTTAGGTTGTTCTCTTAGATAGAATTCATATTCGCATCTTTTAATGTGTTTGTTGATGACAAGAGGAGATTTGCGGGATATTCTTGCGATCAAGTATCCTAGGGCCTTTGATAAAAGTTGAGATTAAAATATCAATTCTAGTTATTGTGTCGAAAACATGTTTGTGATTGAAGACGAAATCCTTAACCAATATCTTCACATATTTGCGTGTTGCTTTGCTTTGTTTGCTTTTAGTTTAATTTCCTTTACATAAAAATCAAAAATCCCCCCCTTTGTTTATATAAGAAATCGAAACAAACGACAACCTAGATCTCTCTGTGGGAACGATCCTTTCTTACCCTTGCTATATTATATATTTTGAGTAGTGAGAAAGTAATTTATTTTTGACGCATACGACAGCGATCAAATTTTGGCGCCGCTGTCGGGGAGGCAGCGGTTGTCATTTGTTTTTGGTTTCTTATTTTTGTTTTTGGTTTGTTTATTATTTTTGTTTTTCTTATTTTTCTGGTTTTTAACCTTGGTTTGAGAACTCTTGTTTCAGGTACCTATTATGGAAGGAGCATATTGGAACAATGGATACGGTTTTCAACCTCCTCAACACTATGAAGAATGCCCACCATCTATGGAATACGATCGGAACCAATTTATTGGCTATGATCAATATCCAAGAGATTATGGTGATTTTCATACATACCAACAACAACCTTGTAGTAGGTATGTAAGTCAAGCACCTAGGTGGGACAATTCTACTTCTTATTTTGTTTATCCGAGATGTATGAGTGCTATAAATGGATTAGACCAACTTGAAAGTGATAAAGGGAACAAACCAATTTCTACAACACTTTTTCTTACCCGAATTTAGATCGTAGTTATGATCATTCACCCATTCAAAGGGAAGAGTCATGGGAAAGAGAACCTATTGTAGCCAATGGTGGTAAGCGTATGAACGTTAGAAAACTTGCAAAAAAATTATACAAGTTGGAAGATGATGGAAACTCGGAAGAGCTTGTCGATGAAATTAGTAGGACCATTCATATGGAGCTTCAACGGCGTCGTGATAAAGGATGGGAAACTGATGAAGATTCATATTACGGTGAGTCTGAAAATGAACATGAGTGTGTTGAAAAGGACCAACCTTTGGAGATATTTGATGAAACTAGTGTAGAGGACTCAACTCTTGATCTTTATAATGAGCAAGCACCTATTCAAAAGGTATATGAGTATGATGAAACTAGTGTTTTACTGAATTTCGTTGCAACAAGGTTTGAATCTAATGAAGACGAAGAGGAATATGATGACAACAGTGTAGCTTACTCAAGCCTTGATCTTTATAATGATCAAGAACCTATTCAAAAGGTAGAGCTTGAGGATGATGCAATGAGTGTTCTAAAGAAATTCCTTATGGACAGAATTGCATCCACAAAAGAGTATGTGCCTTACAACAAAGAGGAGTGTGTTGAGAATGAAACCGATATGACCAATATTGTGGAAGACCCAATTGAGTTTGCAAAGAATTGTAATGATGATGTTTATGTCGAGACTTTGGTTAAGGCAGAAACGGATGAAGAATGGTTGCAAAGTTTGATAGAGGACCATGATATGCAAGAGGTGAATAATTCACTTGAATTTTTCAAGGATGAAGAGGATTCCGTAATACACGAGATTGTGCAAGGTTTGTCTAACCCTTTGCATATTATTTCTTCTCCTTTACCTCTTATTGGTTTGAATGTTTGTGCTTCGAGAACATTGTTGAATGACTTTGTTTCTCGATTTCCTCCATTAGATATACTTGATTCTCAAACTATGCAGGTTTTGGAACAAGAAACCATGGTAGTCCCTGACTTCTATATTCTTTATACACTTCCAAGTGTGGACAAGAATAAGTGTCAATAGTCGCAATCTAATCAACCACAATCACATGAAAAGATTAAGAAAATGGATATAGAAAGTAGATGGTGGCGAACTGTTGACTAAGGTGAACGGTGTTTCCCATATCTGTCTGAAGGTCACTGCCAAAACAAACCTAAAAACCCTATTGGATTTATCTACTGGTCTAAATACTAATATCAACACGACTGGCATATACAAGGGAACCAGCGGTCGACAAACTTAATTCTAGATCAATTCACTGGCATATACAAGGGAACCAGTGATTGATTTTATTCAACACAATAATAGTATTTTTCTTCTTTTTCTTTTCTTTTTTCGATTTTTTTCTTTCTCTTTTTTTTTTCCATTGACATCATGATTGGATCTTGTGGATCCAAGCGCATGTTTCTTGTCAGCAGATTACATGATAGTTCCCTTGGATCCTGCACTCCACGCTTGCTTAGGCGACGGAGACAGGGAGAACACACACATATTTCTTTATACAAGTGTCATATTTATTCCTTTTGGTCAATTGGCCGGTCTTTTTTTTTTAGTAACTCAATCACTCTATTTCATCCTAGCAGTGATAACAATTCGATGTTCGTGCCCCACCAATCCACTTAGAGAAACAATAGATAAATATGGAAAAATAAAAATAGAACGTGATATGGTGACGACTCCGAGATATGGTGACAACTAACATATTATTTATTTTTATATTTTGTTCGTTTTCATATGAATAGACTCTACTAATGAGTTCCTCAACTCCTACAACCACGATGTTTCTATTAGTGTAAGACACAAGTTGCTAGACTTAGGAGTTTATTATCTTTTTTTTTTCTTCTTTTTTTCTACTTTTTTTTTATAAAGACAAGGAAAAACTAACAAGGCTAAAAACTCTATATGAGAACACTCCCCCACACTTAAACTTTACATTGTCCTCAATGTAAATTGAATCGTCCAAAGAAAGTCAAGGTGGGAAATTCACAACATGATATATATACACAATAAGAAAATAAAATGCAACAAAAAAAAAAAAAACTCATACTCCAACTCATAGCTATTTCTGAACAATAGAGGATAAACACTAAACAATTCCATCGTCAAGAAAAAAAATTCCACCTACTTAGAAAGGCTAGTGTTTATTCTAAATTGTTCAAAAATTTCTAAAAGTTGGAATTTTGATATGCAAATGTCCAAAATAAGAAAATAAAGATAAAAGACTCGAGAAATAAAAAAATAGAGATAGATACACAAAACCAGTGGATTGCCTCCCGATTAGCGCTTGGTTTAAAGTCGTCAGCCCGACTTGCAAGACGGATTCTCCATACACCAATAATCGGAAAAGTTGGGGATCCACCCATAGCACCTGTTTTGAAAACACTAGCTTCGCACACATATTAGTAATATAAAACAGAAACGAAGCTATTAACCGATAAAAGTTTCCCCCACACTTATTCTTTTCTACACTTGTAAGTGTATAAAGAACATAAAAATCAGGAACTTCTATGGTTTCTTCTTTGCAAACATCCATAGTATGAGAATCAAATGTTTCTTCTATGGTTGTGTTCAACTTTCCGAATGAAGCTTTATTATTAATTTATGAATGAATTGGATTTGAAAGTGGGTACTTCCTCTTGTAATCATTGATAGTATGCCAATTAATAAAAATATTTAGTGCTATTCTTAAATTTTCACAGGTGGCTGGAGTTAGAAATATAGGTTTTGTAGGTATACCTCTTGTAAACCTTCACGAGACTATAACTCGTCCACTAGGGACACCTAGGGGTTCAAAGTCCTGTTATGCATGCTAAGAGTAACCCTATCCTCAGCGAGACGGAGTTGTATGTATGTTTTTACAATTTATTTTGTTTGATTTGATCGAGGACTAACAAAGTCTAAGTGTGGGGAATTTGATAGGTGTCTAAACACCTAGATTTATATCTACTGTTTATGCTTTCTTTGCGAGTTTTCTTGTAAATTATGTATCTTATGATTGCTTTTGAGTTTTATAGGCGTTTTGGAGTCATATGAGGAAAAAGAAGAAAAATAAGAACTTACTTCATTGTTTTGCAACATTGGATGTTCGTGGACTCGAAGTTAGCAGGCATACAATTCTCTAAGGCATTAAAGAGAAGAATCATGCAGGACCAAATTGTCAGTTTTCTAAGACTGACAGGCACAGCTGAATGAAGATTATTCAGGCATCCCATATCCAAGTTCTAGGGTGCCTAAGTAGATACCCAATTCTATAACCCTAAACTAGGTCCGGATGAGAAGGCATTTGACCTTCATTTCTTTATCTTTTCAAGCAGCGGCCTAGGAAACTTCAAGCCATGTCGTCGTTGATCCATGGGTCCGAGCGACGAGTGTGAGGAGATTCAGACGAGAGCTGTAAGAGAAGTGGAGGTCGAGAGAGGTTAACCGTGATAAGAAATCAGTGGATTCGAGAGATGGGTTTGTGCAAATTGGTTCAGACAAGGTTTATAGCTATTCGATTCAAGATGAGATCGAATCCGTGAAATTCAGAGAAATCAGAAAAGATTCATGGGGTTTTAGGTTCGATTTTGCTGCCTGAGGATGGAGTTTAGGTTGATTTCAGGTTGGGTTCGAGTATTGCAGATCGAGAAGCTCTTTCTGGTGGTTGAAATCGTTTGAACATGGGTCTGTTATGGGAAGGAAATTGAGAAGATATGTGTTGAAGATTGGAACCTGAGATGAAGATGGGTTTAATTCGAATCTGTAGTGGTCGTGAATTGAACGAGATTTCTGTGGTGGAAAGATAATGGTGAAATTAGGGTCATGATGAGAATTAGAAGTCACAAAGAAGAGAGGAGTGAACTATAGCCGATGGAGTTTATTGAGATAAAGAAGAAATCAAGGGTTTGATTAGGGATCTGAGTGTGAGATTCAATAGCTGTTCTCGAGAATTGAGAATTGTTGGATGTGACAGTGAAGCAGAATTGCAGATGGTGATTGCAGTGACAGAATTGGGTTTTCTCTGGGATTTGAAGTAATTCAGGTGAAGCTGTTGATACTAAGATTGGATGAGAATGTTCTGACACTGTATGGAACAGAGATGGTGCTAGTGGTTGCTTCCAAGAGAGCTTGAGCTGAGTTGCATGGACTATGCAGAATGGTTTGTGTGGAATTGCAGGGTGCAAGAGATTGAGGATAATGAGGACTCAGAGAAGAAGTTGCTGCTAGTATTGGTGTTAGAAAGGAGATGAATTGGAAGTTGCAACTATTGATTGAATGATTGAATGCTTAGATGTATGCTAGGAAGTGCAGGGATTTGAGTTTGGCAGCGAGGGGATAGTGTTGGTTGGCCTGGAAAGATGCTTTTGGAACTGTACAAGGAGGTGTTGGTGGTTGTCCTGGGACTGAAGCTGAGATTGCAGGTGACTTAATGGGAACAATGATATTGAATTGCTGTAATGAATTTGCGGATGAACTGTGAGCTGTGCGGTGAATGATTTGAGTCTGCAATGGAGTTGGGCATTGAGGTTGGAGAGAGCTTGAAGTTACAGGGAGTAAGGAGATGGCTTGCTGTTGTTGTTGTTTCAGCTGAGAGAAGAAGTTGTGAAGTTTTAGTGGGAGAATGAATAAGTGAAGGTGCTTTGCAAGTGATGGGCTTGGAAGTGTTCGTACTGGAAGTTGGTGCAGCTACAGAAATGAGGTTGCAGATTGGAGCTGCAGGTGGTAAATGCAATAGCTACTGGAGAATTGAACTGAAGCTTGGAGTTTTGATGCTGCTACAGTTGGTTTGGCAGAAGCTTAAATTTTAGAATCCGCAGTCGATATTATCATTTATGATTCACTATTGATATTGTCTTATGATTTGAACACTTGTTTGATCGAGTCGCGAATCGGTTGAGTTTGTGTTCATCTCCATTGCTAGATTAGGATTTATTATACGCAAAAGTGATGGATTCCTGATTACAAGTAGCATAATTGTGATTATTGCTTGTAGTGATACATCCTAGCAGTCACATGTGAGTCATAACCTTTGCTAAATCGGATTAGTGATTTTACACGTTCGATTGCTTTGATTGGCCTGATTTCATAGAACTTAATGCATCTAGGGAATTAAACTTGATTAGTGCTTTTACACGTTAGGTTGTTCTCTTAGGTAGAATTCATATTCGCATCTTTTAATGTGTTTGTTGATGACAAGAGGAGATTTGCGGGATATTCTTGCGATCAAGGTATCCTAGAGCCTTTGATAAAAGTTGAGATTAAAATATCAATTCTAGTTATTGTGTCGAAAACATGTTTGTGATTGAAGACGAAATCCTTAACCAATATCTTCACATATTTGCATGTTGCTTTGCTTTTAGTTTAATTTCCTTTACATAAAAATCAGAAATCCTCCCCTTTGTTTATATAAGAAATCGAAACAAACGACAACCTAGATCTCTCTGTGGGAAAGATCCTTTCTTACCCTTGCTATATTATATATTTTGAGTAGTGAGAAATTAATTTATTTTTGACGCATACGACAGCGATCACCGTGGTGGAGAAAATGACCAAGATTGTTGAGTTGACTGAAAAGCTGGAGTTGGAGAAAGCGGCTTTGCGAGTCTTGGAGAATGCTGAGAAGCAGAAATCGTATTTTTATGGCTTCCTTTAGTTTTCTTTCCATAAGCTCTTGAACCTTGAACTTCTGAGAGATGTGAGGTTTTATTTTGGTTTTGATTTTTGGTTGGTTTTGGATAAGTGAATGATTGAGGATTTTCTTTTGGATTTTGGATTTGATAGAGATTTTTCTTAAATAAAATAACTTTGATAAATTGTTGAATTCAAATACTGGATGCAAGTATTGCAAACATTTTGAAGGAATTGAAATACAGGTAAAAGAAAATTCTAAGATGCAAACGCCAGATGTTTTGGGCGTTTGCCTTGGACATAAAACACCCGATGTTGAATGCTTCATGCGTCAAAAATCTTAAGCCAATTCTCATGAATCACCGGTATACTTGTTTTTCCCTTGATGTCAGCCAATTTTTAGTATCCTCCAGCTGCTGACTTAGCAATCATAAAAGGCCCTTCCCAGTTAGAACTCTTTGTGGAATGCAAATTACGTTTAGTTGTCTTAAGAACCAAATATCCTTCATGGAACTTTTTAGGCTTGGTTGCTCGTGCCCTGAATATTTTCTCTTGGTTCGGAATTCCTCGTACGGTGGGATTCCATGTTGGTGGAGCTTTCCAATTCTGCGGCACATGTGGACACTCGTGCAAGGGAAAGTATTCAGGATATTGATTGTGAAATTCGGTCATTATTCCATCAATGATTGCGTTAGAGAGACGATGGATTCAGAGAGGTTCCGCGTCTAACCATTTGGTGGAGTATTGCTGAGGTGAGACTAACCACTCATAATGTTTGGTGACAGCTGAGTTATGAGTAAGATCAAGTCCCCTGACCAGAGTAGCATATTTGAAAGTTGGTAATATAGATGCGCGAGGGGGAATGAGACTTGCCTGAGTGCGAAACCTTTTGACAAATTCATGTGCGCTTTCTTCAGGTTTTTGTGTGAGTTCCATCAAGGCTTCGACTTTCCCCAGATGTTTGAATGGTGGGTCGTCCTCCACTTCTTCCGAGTCAGAGCTTTCTTCAACAGAAAAATGTGCGACTGAAGGTGAAGATGTTGCAGCGACCTTTCCATCATGAATCCATGTCCGCCCAAGAATCATGTCGTATCATGAATCCTCTTTAATTATGTAAAATTTGGTTGTCCAAGTTGAGTCAGTTTTCATCTTGAGAATGATGTAACCGTAAGCATCTCTGGAGATTCCTTCATGGTCTCTGACTGAGACAAGAGCGTGAGTTGCTTCTTGTCGGGTGATGCCAGCGGCTCTGAGGGTTTTCAGGGGATGATGTTAACAACAGTACCAACATCGACCAACGCTCGCTTGAATTCATTTCGAGAAACATGTTCAGCTAGTGGAGGATTTTCGAGAAACATGTTCATCATGGCTCGTAAAATATGAATCGTCACATGCCTGAAAGCCGCGTCAGAAACATGCAGTATCATGATTTTACGATTTTAACCTTTGCTGAAAATCCACCATCTACAGTGCCGTAATGGCACGACCACGAAAATAAGTGAAAAAATTTATTTTGACTGGTGTTATTCATTTGTTGTTACTATTTAAAGTGACAACTGTTCTTCATACGTTTTGATTATTATATTTTTTTTTTGTATTTGACCGAGCTTATTTTAACACCTAAAAAATCAAGCACAACTTGTAAAATATAATGTTCTTCGTGTCATAACGACATCGAATAAACATTGCACACTGCTATATTGACTAATCGTGATACCACCACCAGAACCACCTATTACAACTACCTTTTCCACCAGCAGCATTGCCGCCACCGGCTCCATGCACCGTCATCTCAAAAACATCACCCTGATTATCCATAATATCTATTGATATAATTATTAACATAGTTGTTATCTATTGAGTGGGAGTATATATTCATTTAGAAAATTAATAAGACATTTATCATGAGAGATTAATAAAATATTATTATGAGTAATTAATGAGATAATAATGATGTGCACAGATTAAGACCGTTAGATATGAATTTCTAACTTTCAATCATAGACGTCACTTATAAACACTTATGTAAACAACCATTGATTTATCTTCTCCCCAAACAAATCTGGAGGATGATACCAAAAACAATTGATAAATTAAGGCACTAAATATTTCGAGGATGATACAAAATCTTCAAGGAAATAAGGTTGAGTGGAAGCATGTTCTTGGATTTCAAATCTTTTGTCTGTTTAGTCTATCTCTAGTTCCCAAATTTATTTCTGATTTAGGTTTGCTCAAAAGTGGGGAACTAAAGTTTTTAAGTCCACTCCTCCTTCTGGATGTGAGTGAGAGAATCAATTGTTTAGTTTTATGGGAACGTAGCTTTGTTATTTTTAGTCTATCAAATTTCTCCACTTTGCTTTTGATTTTTGGGATGGGAAAAAGAGAATATGTAATGCATTATTTCTCAATTAAAGTGTGTATCCATGGGATCGACCACAAACGTGGATTTATCAATCGGGAGAGCAAATCAAGATCTCTCTTTATGTTAACTAACTTAGTTAAAATTTGTGTTATAATACAAAACAAAGAAACATGAAAAAAATATCACCTAGCTATGATATAACTCGTGTCATAACCGTGCGACTTAGTAATAAGTTAATTTATTGTGTACTGATTTTGATTCGCACCGTTCGTTTGCAGTTATTATTTTAATTGTCATGTATTTTAACCGAGTTTATGTTGTCATTAAGACGATCAACCACATCTTCTCTTCTTTATAAGGTTAACCAATTTGTGGCGAAACATTATTAACAAAATATATTACTTTCACCAACATCCACCACATCCAAAATATCAGTTGATACCACTTCTTTCCCCCACCTCACTGTTGCTTCCACCCCCAACCACTGGACGTGCTTTTTAATTTTTAATTACAGACGTCATGAGAAAAGTTTATATTGAACAAACTTAAGTCGTCAATTAATTTATTCCATTATTTTGTTTTTAGGCCTTGCTTTTATTATATTTTATTTTATATTGTAATCAATTTTATTTAACACTAAAAGTCATGATTTGTTTGATCGGGCATTATTTGTGTCATGATTTTATTAAAAATTACTTTATAATGTTTTTTTTTTGAGTATCCCCCAATTGTGTCATCTATAATGATTTATATATTATCATTTTTAATTTGACATTTAATAAAATATTATCATGGCAAATTAATAGAGTATTTATTATGAAGAATTATAGAACCTTAATGACATGATAAATTTTGTATGTTAGATGCACTTCTAGTCCCAATCACAACCGTCACTTTTGACAAACGATTACATCCGTAGATTTATCTCTCGTGAGGACAAATCTGAACCACCACTTACATAGGAAAAGTTAACCAAACTGTGCTTTATATTCTTGAAATGTAATAAATTTTATTTTAATACTAAAAACCGTGATTTATTCGATCATGTACTATAAATAGCTAGGATCCCATTTGGGTGATCCAGCGGTCATGATCATATTGTCTTATATGATTTAGTATTCTTCTCAAATATTTGTGTTTTGTCCTTACCAGTTGTGCTAAAAACAGCCAACTACATCTATCGCAATAAAATGTTCCTCATTTTGTAAAGACAGAAAACTATTATTGTCCACTACTATTCACTAACATCCACCACTGTATATAAAAACCAGCCACACCCACTATTTTTTCCACCGCCAGTAATGTTACCACCTCCACCACTCACAAATACCCGCCACTGTTTCCACCATCCACTGCTTCTTTCACTACCACCATTAAAAATTATTAATATATTTTTTAACTGGGGTCAGTGTAGTACAGTGGTAAAGTCATTGGGTGATGATACCAGTTACCTGAGTTCGAAACTCGCCAACACCAAATTGTTTACCGATCAATATATATATAATTTTTAATAAACTTATTTATTAATAAAAATACATATTTATTAGATTCATTAAATGAACATTTATCATGAAAAATTAATTAATCATTCATCATGAGCAATTAATAGGACACTAATTAATAAAGTATTTATAATGGTTAGTTTAAAAAACCACGACCGTAAATTTATCCCTCCTAGACAAATCCCGGCCGATCTTTATCTAGCCTAACTTATCCAAGCTTATTAACATTATTACAGAAGTTGCGGATGATTTTTTTAATGTGAAAATAATCTGGTTATAAAACCATATATTTCCTTATATAATCTGGTATCATCCACCACTAAAAACAGCCATCGGCACTATTTCTTCCACCACCAGGGAAAGACCAACACCCACCATAATATTTTTGTGTCTTTAATATCTCTACCACCCACTACTTCATCCAATACCACCATTAATATTTATTAATATAATTTTAATAAAATTATAATTTACTAATAAAAATATGTATTTATTAGATCAATTAAGAGGACATTTATGATAAAATCATTTGAAATGGTATTTCCCTTCTACATCTACCTTATTTTAGTGACCGCGCAAAACCAAAACATCGAACGATGTAGAATAAAACAAAATTACATCACTCAAACTCATTCTTCCTAATAAATAGTTGTGTCCCATAAACTCAAAATCCTTGTTTATTTTGTCTCATTCAAAAATGGTCCAAAAAGATTAAAACTCTACAGTACATATTACATCATATGTTCTTATATTTGAATAACACAAATAAATACTAATTAATTTATCTAAGCCACTACATCATAAAACGTTGAGCCATTTCAGATGGCAACCATTCGACTCAGAAAAGATATAGCTCCAATTCTTGAAAACTCTCAGACACTCTACGACATTGATCTTCTAATTTTGAGCCATTTCAGATGGCAACCCACCACCAAAACCACTAATTAACACTACCATTTCCACCACCATCACTATCGTCAGCGGCTCCATGCATTTCCAATCTCAAACACCACCTGGGTTATCCCTAATTTCTATTGATATGATTATTAATAAATTTATTATTTATTTAATAAAAATGCATTTAGAAAAATGTAATGGGTTGAAAAGAATTTGAAAAGTTATTATGATTCATTATTAAAAAATTATTATTTATCTAATGAAAGTATATTTATTAAGATAATTATAAGATAATTTAATAAAAATATATTTAGAAAAATTTAATGGGTTGAAAAGAATTTCAAAAGTTATTATGATTCTTTATTAAAAAATTTATTATTTATCTAATGAAAGTATGTTTATTAAGATAATTATAAGACATTTATGATAAGAGATTAATAAAGTATTTATTATAAGAAATTAATGATACAATAATGATGTGAACAACCGGAGCCATGGATTTAGCTTTGCCAAGAATGAATCCTGACCGCTCTTTATCTTGCCTAAGTTGTCCAAACTATGCTTTATAAGGGAGATTGCTTATTTTGTGAGATCTTTTCTTTGCTATGATATTTATGGTGATTAGAACGGATATCTCATAGGTTAAGCTTTTTAACTCTTTATTTTCGTCACTGGCTAAAAGAGGAGTAAACTATTTTGAGAATTAATATTGATCTTCCCACGATTACACTTTTGTGAATATATTGCATGGAATCCGTAAGATGTTCTTAGTTGTCTCCTTTGCCCCTTTAATTCATAACTTACATGGAATAAAAACGAGAACTTTAATCTCTACGCCCGTACATGTCTAGAGAAGATATAATTATTATGTTAAGTCATATCGCATAAATTGTCCTCTTTCTTCGTAACTAGCCCAGAGAATCGTTTTTGTGAATGATTATTCTTCTCACGAAAATAATGTATCTTGATGCCTCTAACATTTTGATCCTTATTTTTAATTTCTTTGTTCGTAACTGGCGAGATGAGAGAGAAATATTGGATACAAATCTACTTTGTTTATAATTGGCAAGTAAATATGTTAATGTTCAAAGAAAATCCTTCTCTTGTGATTATAGTAAGGTAACTCATGTTGTTCTTTTGAAAATTACATCAAATGGGGGAGAGTTCAATTTGAACTTGTGCTTAATTGTCATATCTTTGTGGGGAGTGCGGCTGTGGAATTGTAGAAGATGCTTGTACCTATATATCTCCTTGATGAAGACACTAAGTTTACTTGGTGAAGTCCTCAAAATAAAAGTTGGTATGTGTTCTCTAGTCTTGATAACTCTTTTGTTTTAATTCATTACGATCCTTGTTTTTTTGCCTTTTGTCAATTTTGTAGACAAAAAGGAGGATAATTATTTAGTAGTATTCTACTATAGCATATGGCTTTTTGGAGCATTTTGTAAGGGGGAGTGGATTATAGTCTATAGGTTTTACCTACTACACAAAATAAGTAAATAATGACTAAGGGGGGAAACATATCACCGTAATATTGATTCAAAGTCACTCTGCAACTGAACTTTGAGGAAGGTAGCATTACTATGTTTTTGGTATAACAACCATTGAATTGAGTAATTTCATCATTCAAGAAATGCTCGATTAGAGTATTCTCATAAGTTATTATCGCTACGAATCTTCAACAACAACGGAACTGAAACGATCATATGCATAAACTTATAAGAACTTTAAGAACGAAGAAGTCAAGACGAAATTGAGAAACCAAGGAAATCAAGCATAAAGAATTTCGAGTTGAAAGATCATTTATTTTGAATCTATATTGTTGATGGTTTTGTCATTAAAATTGACAAATGGGGAGATTGTTAGAGCACTGCTCGGTCTAACTCGCAAGTTTTGCCATATCAAGCTTCTTATCAATGTTAAATGAACAAAACTATATCTTGGTTTCTAGTCTCCCTAAGTCAAGTCTCAGACTAGGATTAGAGTTTGGTAGTTGAGTATCAGACATCACTGAATAACCCTCGAAGATTGAAGAATGAAATCAAACAAACACATTTGGAGAACTTCATCAAAAAAGAGGTATGTGAAGACTGAACCATTCTATTTTCTCACAAGTATTACCATTTTATCTTTTCGAGACTATGTCGTGTGACTTCTAGTAGATTTAATGTTGCAAATAAGAAGTTTTCAGTCAAGCTTATCTTGTTATACTTCTCAAAATATGATTCAAATAATGATGTTCATTGGTCCTTAGCCATCTTAGTTCGAAAAATTTACTGTTCAAGAACTATGTTTGCTAATCATTTGGAAATTTCCCAAGCAATGATATTTATATCTATGGAGATTGGAAATATTTCAAGAATCAAAAAGGGATTTTTCAGAATTACTGAAATCTAGACTTAGGGTAGGTACATATACCCAATACGTGTATTATAGATATCTGAAGTTCCGTAATATAGGTAGGTACTCATACCAGTACGCGTACCATGGTGCTCTGAATTCTTGAATTAGGGAAGGTACACATGCCTAGTATGCGAACTTAAATGGCTTGAGTTCGTGAACACCCTTATGGTATGCATACCCAGTACGCGTACCTTGGCCATCTGTATTTACGAACTGGTTCATTAGTACGCATATCCTTTCGCATACCTACCCAGTATGAATTAAGCAGATGCTCATGAACTATTTTCGAAAATATGTTTAGTATTGCTGCAACTCTCGCGTACACCTCTAAGACATCTTTGATCACTAGAACACCTTGTGTATGTGAATCATGATTCAATCCTTAAGTGTCTAAATGAACATGATTATGCGTCAATAACTATCATTGGTTTCAAGTGCATACTTGCCATGAACTACCATAATACAAGGTTCCGGTACTCTGGACTCTAGTGTATATTTTTCTATGTAATTCTAAGACAAACTTCTCACATGTTTACATGAACTCCTAGAGTTTCGTCTAAACAGAGAAAGTGTTTACTTGATTTCAAGTTATCTTAGCTTGAAGTCTAAGCAACCCTAACCTTGAAAGTCTATAAATAAAGAGAATCAAACCAGGAAATTTAACCCTTGACACTTTTTGTGTCTTAGTTGTTTTCTAGAGTCGTCCTCTATGAACCTAGGTTTCCTCTGAGAAACATAATTAAGTTTACGACTTAAAGACTTCACTTAGGGACTCGTGAATCCGGGTACGACTATCTTTACCTTGATAGTTCGTGTATCCTGCTTGTTCTTTTTGTTATCGAGGTTTTAGTAATCTCTGTCAGGAATGAGATACATAGATATCACAAAGTGCCCTTCGTCCCAGACTTTGTAATTCCTCAAGATAGATATATAAAACTCTCATTTATTGATCAGTTTAATATTGTTCTAGAGAGGTGGTTAACAATCTAGGCTTCTCCGCTAACAGATTTGTGAGGTTTGCTAGCTTTATCTATTGCAAACATATTTCCAAGCCTTGATCTATTTGATCAAAATGGAAATCAAATAGGCTTATCTGTTAGAGGCAGATTAGTATCAAAAGTCTTCACTTAGGCTGAAGTAACTCTTAGGTTGTAAAGGACGTCAGCTAAGGGAATCAATTGCATAGATCCTTGTGAGGTTCAAGAGATGTAAGGAGCATAACTACAACTGAATTGCATAGAGGGGGAATTCAGTCTCAACTACATTCCAGTCCGAAGTCTGATAGTAGGCTATTGTCTGTAGCGGCTTAATACAATTCAGTGTTCAAATCTGGACGAGGTCCCGGGATTTCTTTGCAGTTGCAGTTTTCCTCGTTAATAAAACTTCCTGTGTCTTGTGTTTTTTCTTTTCCGCATTATATTATTTTATCTTTATTATAGGAAGTTGAAAGATAAGTCAATATTAATTGTTATCTTGAATTCTAAGCAACCCTCAGTCTAGAACATTTATAAATAGGAATGCTCTTTCAACTGGGAAATTCATTCCCGGACACTTTGTATCCTAGTTGATAGCTAGAGTCATTCTCTATTAACCTGGGTTTCCTCTGAAAAATATAATTAGGTCTACGACTTAAAGACTTCATTTGGGAATTTGTGAAGCCACGTCCCACTATCTTTACTTTGATAGTTCGTGTATCCTGATCTTGTTTTTCTGTTATCGGGGTTTTCGTAATCACTTTCAGGCAAGATAGATAGAAATCACAAAGTTCTCTTCGTCTCAGACTTTGTGGTTCCTCAAGACAGATATTTGAAAACTATTCTTGATTGATTAGTTCACGATTGTTCTTGCGAGGTGTTTAAAGATCCAGACTTCTCATCTAAGTGCAAGTATTACGAATTGTGAGGTTTGCTAGCTTTGTAGATTGCAAACAGATTTACAAGCCTTGATCTTTAATCTAAAGAGAAATCGAATAGGCTTATCTATTGGAGGCAGATTGGTATCAAAAGTCTTCACTTAGGCTGAAACAACTCTTAGGCTGTAAAGGACGTTAGCTAAGGGAATCAATTGCGTAGACTCTTGAGATGTTCAAAATACGTAAGGAATGCGTCTGTAATTGAATCGCTTGGAGGGTAGAATCGGTTTCAACTATATTCCAGTCCGAAGTCTGATAATATGCTAGTGTATGTAGTGGCTTAATACAGTTTGGCGTTTATATTTGGACGAGGTCCCGGGGTTTTTTTGCTATTGCGGTTTCCTCGTTAACAAAACTTCTGGTATCTTGCGTTTTTCCTTTTACGCATTATATTGTTTTTCTTTACAATAGGATTTATATAAGTAGTACGTATTCAATTTTAGTAGATACGTCCATATAATTAAGATTGATCACGAGACTTGTTTGTTGTAAAATTCGTATCTTAAAAGATCAATAACAAGATTCATACTTCGCAGAATACATATCTAATTATTTGGATACAATAGATCGATCCCGAATATTGATTTTTGGGATCGTCCAAGTACTCTTTTTAACAATCAGGTTCACGGACTTCATTATCTAGACTCTCTGATTGAGAAGAGATAGAGATATAAACTTTATATACATATCATCAAGGATCATTAAGTTGGTCTACTTGCAATTGTATTAGGTTTTGTCCATACAGGTTGTCGAAATAAACAATTGGTGGTGTACTTAGTACCCTCTCCTTTTCACATACAGGTTGCCGAACGAAAAAGTTGGTGGTTGATAGACACATTTTTGTGTCTGATTTGTCTGAATTCTCTATAATGTTAGTGCTCAATTTTGCACTTATTATGGTGTTTAATGTGCTTATAGGAGTCTTTGGGAAATAAAATTTTGCGGAAAAATTGTATCTAAAAGTGTCAAAGACACCCGAAAAATTACTAAAGGCACCCCCATCGCGGTTAAGGGAGCACCATCTTCATCAACCAAATTGGCGGGAAAAATTCTCTCTTTCCGCTAAGTTTTCTGGGTTGATTTGTGATGGGATTTGGTTTGATAGTACCCGGTTTTATCGAAGTAGGTCTGGTATGTAGGTTGAAATCGGTAAACAATCAAGTTTCCGTATTTATCTCATCAAATTATGGAAGATAACATCTCAAGATGTTCAGGTTTGACTCGTGGAGGATTAGGAGAAGATAAACTTGCCGTTGACCCGACTCTATCCTTGAAAAGAGTTTTGAGAAATTCAGGGTCTATTATTTACGCATAAAGAAGAGAGAATAGTGAGATAATTTCGTAACTTGTCGTGAAAGGGAAAATCAAGATAAACCAAAGATATTTTTCGAATGACTTGGAGTCTGTTGGGTATATAAAGGGTGGCGCAGAAAGATGAATGGAGAGTTTAAGAGAGAGTTAGAGCGAGATAGAGAAAAAATCGAAGTTGCAGAAGATGGAGAACAAACTGATCAAGACAGTTGTTTATTTGCAACAGTACATTCACAACATTTGTTTTCAGTTTGCAACGCTTTAGTTGTAACAATTCGTCTGCAACACCTATAAACGTTGCAAATTCTCTGTATTATTTTATTTTCTTATTTGTAAACACCTTTTGAGCTACGAATCAATGTTTTGAGAGTGTTTTCAACATGAGGAGCTAAACCCATCACCGGGACAATAAAGGAAGCCATTTTGCCAATAATAAACTGGTAATTTCTATTTAATTAGTTACAACTCTTTTGTGATTATTTGATTAAATAAATATTGAATACATGATTTTTATTGAATGACCGTGATTAGTTTTGATGGTTCATGCTTAGTTTAAAACTATTGATGTTCCATGCTTTCGATTTACAATCATTTCTTTGAAAATCTACTTATTTAAGCAATAAGTTAGAATCAATTTGAATGTACGAATATTGCATAATTGAATCACTTGAATATTGGTCTGTTTTATAATCTTGCTATAATCTTCACAAGCTGATAGTCGTCTTAAATACCTTGATTTATTATCTATTGATATGTTTTTTTTGTTATTTTTCTTGTAAAATTACGTATTTTATGATTGTTTTGAGTTTATTAGGTGTGTTGGAGTCACTGGGGAAAAATAAGAAGAAGTCATCCAAATTGAGCAAAAAGGGTAAAGATGTCATTACACATGGCATGTGATATGAGGAGTCAATCTAAGGCTAAGGGGGCACATCCACCTTGGCAGCCCTTATCTACTCTACGGGTGTCTCATCAGTCCCATTTATACAGGCCTAGTTAAGAGATCATTTTCCCCAATTATTTCTCATCTTCTCTTCGTTCTGTTCCTGCGGCTGCTGTGATTCATGGAGGCAGAGAAATTGAAGCTGAAAATAAATGAATAATTGACGACAGGATCTAGTGGTGATTTGAATTCGTAATGGGAAAACGAAGCTGCGAATTTGAGACAAGAGATTTGAATTCAGAGAAGCAGTTGTTCCTATGGAGAAGTTTGCTGGAACTACAATGATATGGATTGGATTAAAGGGGTTTTTAGATTTCTTATATGATGATGCAAGTTGGGTTGGAGCTCGATTTGAAACTAGATGGAGAACTGAAACGATTCTGTGGAGTTGAGAGAGAATTTGGTGTGCTATCACTGATCTGTATGGGTGATGGATGGGTTTTGTCTGAGTCGATTGAAGATAGGGGTGATGGTCTGAAGTTGAGAAAATGAACACACAGGGAACTGTGGGTACTGTTGTTTTATTACAGAGAAGATCAATGGATCTGAGTCTGTAGTGTTGGCGGTACTGCTGGAAATGATTTGGTCATACGGCCATGTTACGATGGTTGTGCAGTGGTGTTCAAGCTTTGAAGAATTAACAGAGAAGGTGGTGGTTGCAGCTATAGGGATAACAGATGGGTTGGTGCTGTTGAGCTTGTGTTAAAGTCTTAATTTCCTACAAAAAACAAGATGTTGCTGTTGGTGCTTACTCTGAGCAGTAGAAGGGGAATATGAATCTACAAAATGAATAAATCTGATGTTGCATGGAAGTGATTGAAATTTCAGAATGAGTTGAAGCTAAGTAGCTGAATCATTGAGAGATGTTGGTGCTGTTTATGGAGGCATTGCTGTGAATGAGTTGTGTGTGAAGTACAGTTGCTATTACAGAATTGCTGGGTGTTACAGGCAAGAACTGTTGGTGCTGTGAAAACAATAAAGAAATTCATGTTGCTGCAATAGATAGTTGAATGAATGAGCGGTTTAGATGTATGGAAGGATTGATGAAACTGTGCAGGGAAGGAAACGAATGGCCTGAAATTATGGCCCGAAACATGCCAGACACAGACAGAAGTCACAGAACTCTAAATGAATTTCAGTTAGCCGAGTTGACTCACCGATCCAGTAGCTTGCTCAGATGGACTTGGGCTCTGATACATGGGCTCGACTTTTGGGCTCTTTTCTAGCAGAAGCAACATACCTATGCGGTTGGATATGACTTAGTGGAAATTGAATTATTATCCCTCCTTCTGATGGGCCTTCATAAATATCCTTGTCCACTATATTAATATCCCTAACTAGGAATTACTAGGTAGTCCAGGAAACCCAGTACCGGTTACTCTCTAATCCATCCCTAGAATAAAATTATCCGCGGGTCCAGAAACATGTTTTTGGACCAGAATATTTATTCCCTAGTCCAAAACGTGCGGGTCACACAAGACAAGTTTTTCAAAAGTACCAAAAGTACCCTTTCTGCAACTCCACGAACAAATCAAATTCAGTTTCTTTCTCTTTTTTTTCATCTCAGATTGTTTCTCTTTGGTTTTCTCTGCTCCTGCGTTTTGGTTCATCACAATATCTGGTAGCGTCTTTCAATTAGGCTCATCACAGCTATTATCTCGTAAATCATCTGTGCTTCGAAATCAGATTCGAACAAGGTATTTATCTCGTAAATCATCTTCCTCTGCTGTTGTTCTTGGAATGTTGATGAATAATTAGGTTTATTTTGATCCGATTTCTATCAGAATAGTTGTCTATGATGTACATTGTTATCTTTCTTTTATGATTTCAGTTTTGTGATGATTTATATTGTTCAATTCAGTTTCCGTTCGATTTACGTTGTGATTTTTGTGTGTTTCAATTAGGTATCTTAAAATCGAATTAGGTTAATCTCAGATTCGAACAATGTATGTTACTATAATCACCTTTTCTCTGCTGCTGTTCTGTTTTAGTTTCTTTGTAATCTGATATAGGTTTGTTTTACTGTATTTTTTGATATAGGTTTGTTTTGTTAGATAGATCGTGTAGTAATTTTGTATTCTCTTTTTGATATAGCTGCAGTTCTTCTATTTATAGAAGATGAAACTCAAAACATGTTGATATGTTGTAAAATATATTCTACATGTTACATGCCAATACGTACTGCATATAGCCTGCAAATATATCTTACTAAAATACAGTAGATGCCAATACATATCAATATGTATAACGTATAGGAATTCAGATACTTAGTTATTCTACATGTTACATACCAATACGTACTACATATAGCCTGCGCTCTTAGTATGTATCGTGCAATACAGTAGATGCCAATACATATCAATATGTATAACTTATATCCATTCAGAGACTTAGTTAATTTTTGGATCATTTACAGGGTTAACATGTCTGACGTTGCTCCCAAACCATACTTCTCCATCTATTCTCATGTATACCATAAGCAATATCATTTTGCATATAAGGTTACATCGTTTTCAACTTTAGAGGATTTGAAATTTTGCATCTGTAATATGTGGAGCTGGTTGACTCCATCTACTATTCTGGTTAACTATTTCCAGAATCAAGCGATAGTTCTTATTCTTGCCGATGTAACACTCCAAGGCATCTCTGCATTACATTCTTCAAAGCAATCAACTTTCTTTGATTTGCACGTGGGTGTAATTTCAAATGGCGCGTCTAGGCGTATGGAAGTTGACAGTAATGCAGACTTAGTTGTCAGTGCAAAGAATAGTTATTTTAAAGAAGGTAAAGAAGCCCCAAGAGTGTTTTTTTCAGATGGTTGGGATAAGATTTTTGATGATACAGATCAATTATTCTATGGTGGTGTTGATGCCGTACGTATAGCATGCCAAAAATACTGCATGAGAACTGGATATGAGGTAATTAAGAAGAAGAATGACCTTGAGAGATTCACCGCCGTATGTAGTGTGAAAGGTTGTTCATGGAAGCTTCACGCAACTTCCATTGGTAGTTCTATTGATGTTTTTAAGATAAAGGAATATGTGGGAAGGCACACCTGTGGCGGTGGTTATATGTTGAAGAATCCAAGAGTTACAAAAAAACTCATGAACAGTCTAATTCATGAGATGGTCAGGCACAACCCTCGCATAACACCAGCAGAGATCATAGATTATCTTAAAGTTGGTGGTGGAATTGACATCCAGTATCACCACGCATATCATGCAATTGAGTTGTCGCATAAACAGATTTTTGGTAATGATGTGAAGTCGTACAATGATCTTGCTTGGTGGGTGAATGCTGTTAGAGAAACAAACCCTGGGTCATTTATTGATTTCGATTTCAATGATGCTACAAAAAGATTCAATAGACTTTTTGTTTGCTTTGGAGATTGTATAGAGGGATATAAACTATGTCGTCCCATGATTTTCTGTGACTGTACATTTCTCACTGGAACTTTTAAAGGAGGTCTCATGGCAGCAACATGTCTTAATGGCAATCAAGGTAACTGGTTCTTTTTTTTTGATATGTAGTGTCTGGTAGTTAGGTCACTCATATTGACCTTACTTCACTATATGACAATGAGTATTGACCATACTACATACTACATATTGACCTTACTGAGTATGAGATAAACCATACTGCATGTGAAAATGTAGTGTCAATCAGTTGCTTAACATGTTATTATGTGGTGTCAGGTTTTCACATATCAACAAAGAGGTAAACCAACTGCATGTCAATATGTAGTGTCAATATTAGTTGCTTAACATAACTAGTAATTCCTTTTTGCATGATTTTATCCGCTTGCGTTTGCTTTAGTACCTGGTGAAGCCAATATCAGCTGGGAATGGTTTTTCAAGAAACTGAAGGAGGCTTTGAATGATGATCGCCCAATCACTTTTATGACTGACCGAGGTGAAGGGTTGGTTAAATATATTCCCAAAGAGTTCCCTGATTCTCATCAAAGATATTGTTACTTCCATTTGGACAAAAACTTACCTATCGCAAAGTCTGACGAAAAGTATAAGGAAGTGACTGATGCTTTCCGAAAGGCGACATATGCTCTTTCTCCTGCAGCATACGAGGAAGGTCTTCAAGAAATGGTTAATTTGGGAAGGCCTTGGGTTGCTGACTACTGCCGCAACATTCCAAAAGAAAAGTGGTCCAGTGCTTTCTTCAAGGGCTTAGTTATGGTTACACTTCATCTAGCGTTGCTGAATCGTTCAATAGCTGGATTAACAAAGAGAAGAAATTACCTGCGTGTGCGTTCGTTGACTCGATCAGGTTTGTATCAGTTTCCTTAGTCACAGTACAAGCTTATATTAGTTTTCTTTTTGTAACAGTATTAGCATATATGTTCTGTTAATCTACGTATATTTTTAGTATAACAGACTTTGCTATCCCCTTGTCGTGTAGGATACGTATGATGGAAATGATGTCAGAACGTCGTGAAGAGAGTCTCTTGATGGACCCAGAACTGCTAACCCCTACGTATCAAGCCTTGCTTGAACTACACATCCAAATTGGCCGTCCCTGGAAAGTTAGCCAGTCAGATGCTAATCGTTATGAAGTGCATTCTCCAAGGTTAGCGTTTACCCCTAATCTCTATCATCTGAATGTTATTTACTTTCTCTTTCTTTTTTTAAGTACCATGTTTCTGTGAGAACATATAAATATGTACTGTGTATATTAGGTGTACTGAAAAATAACACATGAATATGTACTGTGCAGATCTCATATGGTAGATCTAGAGAGAAAAACTTGTACTTGCCAACGATGGCGCGTTTATGGTTTTCCATGCTCGCACGCTACTGCAGCTATTACTAGATCTGGAGGAAGGATTCTTGATTACGTTGAAGATTATTTCAAAGTTACCACTTTTCGTAAGCTATATTCAATAGCTATTAGACCCGTTCCTAACCACGACAGGTATGTGTCTTTAATCAGTACATTTTCATATTTTGCATAACAATATGTAATGGTAGATACCACTTACACATGTAATAGCAATTGAAACTGTCAACATAAACCTACTTACATATGGATGTTACATACTGATATGTAATGGTAGATACCACTACATTTTTTTATATTTGTTTTTCAGGAACAATATACCGTGTACATATTCATATGTAGTTGTGGTTCATTCCATTTATATGATACTGTTTTTTTCTCACAGGCCCGATGAGTATCACGTAGATGATATCGTTCTCCCAGCAGAAGTAATTAGGTCTCCACCAGGCAGGAAAAAGGGGAAACGTTTTAAGTCTGCATTTGAGACTAGTAGAAAATCTGTCAAGTGTTCAAACTGTAATTTGAAGACTCATCACAACAAGGCAACATGCAATCTTATCCGACAGTATGAACTTTCTGAAGAATGATTTTGTGTCAGGTATGTATTTCAGTCAGATACATATTAATGTCTTAATTAAGTAAGTTTGATACAATACAATGTACTTTTAAGCAAGTAGTGTTCTGATTTCTCTTTTTCTTTTATCACAGGCTTGAACGTGCAGCAGAATGTTATATCGATGATGTTGCCAGATTCCTTTTCCACAATTCTTTCCTCTAGCCCTTGTTCTATTACTACTGTTTTTCTTTTTGATTTTGTCAGTACCAACTGAATTTGGTTAATAAGTATTTCATTTACAGTACATACATTACAAGTGTACTGAAAATACTGTTTTTGTTGTTTCTTAGAACATCTTTTGGTTTTTGAAACATTATAAGTCTATCAAAATGTAGTTATTGTAGTTATTTTCGAATAATGAAATATGTTTTTAAGTCTATCAAAATGTCAGTATCTATCACCAGTAGTGAAGTATTTACATACTGAAATTACATGTCAGTATTGTAGTGTTAGTATCTACCACTACATACTGATATGTAGTGGTTGTAGTGTAACCATACTAGATGTTTGTAACAAGAAAACAATTAAATATGTACTGGTTTGTGGTTTAACCATCTTCCACTAAGATTATTTAGAACATCTTTTGGTTTTCCAGCTGATTCACCATCTTTTGAGGGGGCAGCGCCCCCTCGTATCAACAACACAAAATCATGTTTAAGTAACACAATTGAAATATCACTACATTAAAGTTAAACCCAAATTCAAATTAAAAATCACTACATATTAGATATATGTTTTTGAACATTCTTGAACTCATGAAATGAAATGAAACCAAGAATAAAAAGAAAAGAAAATAGGTAAATAGTGATATGTACTGTCAGATTACTTTTAGCAAGTAAGACTATTTTTGTGTCATCTGCCAACTGATTTCCGGTGGAGATGCTTTCAGCAATTTGCATGCTAACGGGACCCTTTTGTTACGAATCTTCGCTTGCACTTCTTCATCATCTCCCAAAGGCACTCCCACATATTTTCTTTTTGACATCATCTTCATAAAATGCATCACAAACAGTAGACAGTCTGGCGATCCCCCTTGTTGAGGTGCTTCACATTCATTCACTATTACATTCTTCATTGTTACTTTGTTCTTCTCCAGCAAGTACACGTTGATAGGTACGTACATGTAATCTGCCATTTTGCAGGCGTGTGGATAACAAATACCTCCCCATTCAGCCTTAGAAGAATTGTAGTGGTTGAACACCATTTTTTCGCAGTCATACTCAAGTAGCGTCCAATGAAGATTGTGGTGGCACATTGGTACAAGAATCTTCTTGATACTTTCATCCATCGCCAATATTGGTTTGTAAACAGAATCATGTGCTGCTCCTTTGAGGTTATCCGGGAACTCGACATTGTACTGAAAACATGGATGTACTTGAAATAGTTTATATCTAATTTTGTTTTATGCAATATTGATATGTAGTGTACCTACCCCTACATACTTTTTAATTTTTGAATATGTGCTGTAGTAAATATGCAGTGTAAGATAACAACTTACCCAAGCGGACGGATCCAGATGCAACACAGGCAAGTATTTCCTGTATACTTCGTGCATCGGTTGCTCATTCTGAAATTTGGTGTTAAGCTTGTATTGTGCGTAGTTGAGAAGATCTTGTTCTAATAAATCGTTCTGCACCAAGTCATCAACTGTAGTTCCACTTACACAAAGACCACCTTCTCCCACTCTCCAAGCAATTGAGCTAGAAAATAAACGACGTAAAGGTTAGTATTCTTTGTGTAACAGTACATACTGATATGTCTTTCTCAGTATTTTTTATACAAATATGTATGTATATCAAAAGTACATACACAAACTAATAGTACATATCAATATAAAAGTGTCAATTGAGAACTCACCTAAGATTTTTTGCATTATTGATGTATGTGGAAAGAGTACTCTTTTGTTCATCGTTCATGTCATTATAGAATGGTGATTTAGTCAGTTTCCGGAAATACTTGCGCAATTTAAGCTTTCTCTTTTTGTTTAGTGGTAGTGCTTCTGCAGCTGCAGCTTTCGGTCCTTTATATGATGGTGAGAACTTACTTCCACTCTCATATATATCATCTACCTTCTTTGCAGGATGGGAACGAGTAACAGGTCTGGTGGGTGTTGTTACCTGCTGCTTTTCGGGCTTTGTAGCACGCTTTTTGTTCACTTTTACCATTTTTTGTTTCTGGCTTGGGCTAAACTGTTCCTGCATTTTTAATCAACATAAAAAAATATGTAAATATCTATATTGCATAAAACATAGTTACATCACCTAATCATTTTTGAAAGCATGTAGTGGTATATGATTGTATGGTATAGTGATTTCTAGTGCTACCATACTGATATACATATCAGTATGTAGTGATTTGTAGTGTAATATTAACTACACAAAATGAGATTTTTAGTACATATCATTCACCTGTGATGGAACCTCCAAAACATCTTGCGAGGGGACATCCAGAACATCTTGTGATGAAACATCCAGAACATCTTGTGATGAAACATCCAAAGGATCTTGTGATGCAACCTCCAAATGACTTTTTGAACTGGTTGTAGGTATGTATTCTTGTTGCTTACCTGTAACTTCACCTGCATCTTTCGGTTCAATGGGTTCTTGTTGCTCAGTTGTTTCTTGTGGAATTTGTAAAGGCCGCAAATCTCTTCCAAACAGATTATCAAATTGTTCTCGTAAGTTAATACCAAAAAGACCATCGTTGTTATCTGGAAGGAGGTCTGCAAACTCTTCGACATAAACACCAATGCCAGAGTTTGCCATTTCTATAAAATCTGGCATAGACAGCTTTTCAATGTGTTCCAAACTCGACATCATAGTAAACAAAGGTACATCCAGCAAATGAAACTCTTCCGCCGCCAATCCGGCGTTATACTCTGGAAATTTCTGCGAATTAACTACAACTGAAGACTTCGTTTCTAGCATAGTTGTAAGCAACTCCTTTGCTGCTTCCTGCCTAACTTCAAGTTGATCAACCTGCAAAAATCAATTGAAACTGTCAACAAAAACCTACTTAGCTTGAGTTTTTGCTATGTCTACCACCACAAGAATGTACTGTTACATATAAATATGTTCCACTACAAGAATGTACTGTTACATATCAATATGTAATGGTAGATACCACTACATATTGATAAGTAACAGATAGATATTGATATGTAACAGATAGATAGTGGTATACAAGAATGTACTGTTACATATCAATATGTAATGGTAGATACCACTACATATTGATATGTCACAGATAGATATTAATATGCTACTTACCTGTGTGTTTTCTTTGCCCTTTTTCTCTTGTATCTCTTTGACTTTTTGCTCCAAATTAGATTTAGCCCAATTTTTAACCTCAGAACGCGGAACTTCAACATCATGGAACTTCAATACTGAAGTTGTTGACAATTCAACCTCAGAGGTGGCATTAACATGAGTTTGATCTTTCGGTGTTGACAAACCAACTTCAGGAATGTTGACATTAGCATCTGTTTGATCTTCCGGAGAACCTTGCATTTCGTTCTCAACTATTTGGTCCACATTCAACTCTTCATTGGGGTTTCTTGGAGTAGGTGTACATCCCAAGCTAACATAATCTTCCTGGCTGGCTTCTCTCTGCAAAGGGAAAGCTTTCCGGTAAATATCATGCAACATGAACTCAAGCTTTGAAGCGTCAACCGGTTCTCCCTCTTGCTGCATTGTGTTGAATTCACTCCATTTGGAAGATATTGTATTCCTCAAATCATCGTATTTAATCTTCCAATCTTCTCCCCCCAATACTGAGTCCTCTTCTTCTTTCTCTTCTTCCTTCTCTTCTTCCTCTTCTTCCGATTAGAAATTCTCATCTAAACAAAAACCATCATCATTTGCTTCCTGTTGAATCCTTCTTGAAATACGATTAAGGATTTGTCTTTCTTCGTGTGTTATCTCATCTTTGAAATCAACATGGAACTAGTACAAATCAAATAAATGTAAAAAAGCAACTACATATTAGATATTACCAAAAAAAAAAATGTCGTAGTTCTTTCTCTATTAGATACACAGGGAGAACTACATATTGATATGCTAATAACTACATATCAATATGTATCACCACAAATTGATATGCTAATAACTAATACATATTGATATGCTAATATGTAGTAGCATATTGATATGCTAATAACTACTACATATTGATATGCTAATAATTACATATCAATATGTCGAACTACGTGTACTTATCAATATATATTTTTATTATGACAAAATATGTACGACAAGTTTACCTGATACTCAGAAAGATCAATATCCTTTAGGAACTCAGCACATATCTTTGTATGATTCCACCTAGCCACTCTTGGCACATACATTCCTGCAGGTTCTGTCACTATATCCTCGGGCGCCACCAAATGGGTATGCTCCGCAAACCATGGCTGCAAAATATTGATATGCAGTATTAGATATACTATCAAAATGTAGAAAACACATAAAACAAAAACATTTTGAAGTAGAATAAACAAATAAATAGATTCTTACCAACAAATAAATAGCACAACCATTTGTGCGTTCTACGGATTCCACGTTTTCATTCAGCTCTTTCTCTAAATGGGAATGGATGAGGTCAGGCCATGAAATATTCTTAGCCTTCTCAAGATCAAGAACGAAACCAATATATTTTTCAGTCAAAGCGTTTGCATCACTTGTAGCGAAAAATAATGAAGTGCACATATACAAGCAGATAAGCCTAACAAGATCTTCGGCATCTTCCCCGTCTTCTTCAGAATCTTCATTTGATTGATCACCCACGCTTTGCAGACACTCTTCATCAAACTTCTTCTTTTTCAGATTAATTGGTGTTCGTTTAAGTATATTCAAGATTGCCTTAACAATCATTGGCCTAGTCACTTTATCACCAACTTTCATATCAGTAGGAAAAGTCCTTTTGAAAAATTCTGTTTCACGCCATCCACTTTTTTTATTGACTTGTGTAAGCCTATAATCAAGATATTACCTATTTGTAATTCTCGGCATCCCATAAATAAGTGCCATTTCTTCTGGTGTGGATACTAGCTCATTCGGTTGGCCATGCCTTTTAAAGACAAATCTAAGCTTGTTTGGATCTTGACCCCTAACGTAACAGCGTAACATTTTCGTCATTGCATCTTCAATATTCAACCAGTGTTCCAACTCAAATCTTGTGTACCAGAACATTAGGAACAGGTTACCGAATGATGCTTCAGAAATCATCTTCAGCTGCAACTCACTCAACTCAAGGTTTTCAGTGGACTTCGCAATAGCCTTCTTAGTGGTCCTAATAGTTTTCGCAAGCCCCCACAAGCCCCTGAAACCGCAACGGTATAAACTTCGTGGTTTTCCAGCTCCTTTCTTACGCTTATTAGCACCTACACAATAACAAGAACCAAAAACTAATACAGTACATATCAATATGGTATATCAAATATGTAGTTACATCATCAATATGTAGTTGTAATATCTACCAAGTCTTGAAACTACATATTATTAACAGTACATACGAGAATATAAGTATCTACCTCTACATATTGATATGTAATATGTTATGAGAATATAAGTATTTACCTCTACATATTGATATATAATAGTAGATACCATTACGTATTATTTTAACTACATATCGATTTGTAATAGTACGTATGGCATATGTATCTGCTTTGATACAGTAAAAATGTAAAAACACTTAATACCAAAAACAAGCACAACAATGCATCATTACATACTCATAAACATATGTTATTAAGGATACATATTATTCATACGCTTTGTTCTTATATGTAGTTGTACTACATACCTTCTACATTTGCTTTCCCCCCTTTTGTTTTTGGTGAAGGAGTAGCATCTCTCAAGGCAACTGCTTTCTTCCCCTTCTCTTCCCCTACACCATATCAAATATGTAGTTAATATATCTACCATGAATATGAAACAACTACATATCAAATACCACAACATACTGGTAATTTTATAACTACATACTGATAACTACATATGAACCACAATTTACGGGGGTCGAGGGGGCAGCGTCCCCTCGTTATTAAGAATTATCTTCAGTTTTAACATTACAAACCTTCTTTCAGGAGCGCTTTTGCTTTCCCCCTTTTTGCTTTTCCCTTTCCTTTTCGAGAAGGAGTAGCAGCTCTCAGGGCAAGTGCTTTGTCCCCCTTTGCTGGTGGTGAAGGAGTAGCATCCGTTGTCGCTGTTTTTCCTTTTGCTTTAGTAGTTGCCGCTGCTGTTTTTTTTTTATTTTTGCTTCAGGAGCAGCAGCTGCTTTCTTTCCTTTGGTTTTTGCTGTTTTTGTAAACCAAAAGTTTTGTACACATTACATATTACAGGCAGATAATAATATGTAGCACACATATCAATTTGAGATGCTATCATTACATATCAATAACTACAAATTGCAGACAACATATTGATATGTAGTACAGATATAAAACATATGAATCACACACTGCATGTCAATATGTTGTGTCAAATTACATACACAACAGATGAAAAACATGTAAAACATATGACTCACAGAGATGTTGTGTTTCTATTGAACAAAAAACATATGAATCACACATTGCATGTCAATATGTTGTCTCAAATTACATATACAACATATGAAAACATGTATACCAGACACTACATACAAATATCTAGTGATTCCATTGAGCATAGAAACACACACTGCATGTCAATATGTAAGAGTAAATTGCATATACAACAGTTGAAAACATGTAAAACAAACACTACATACAGAGATGTAGTGATTCTATTGAGCATATGTAGGATATTAGTTGAACATCACTACATATCAACAGTTTTTCATCAGCATTACATATTGATATGTATTGCATGTCAATATGAAATTCAACAACAGTTTTCTAAGTATTGCATGTCAATATGAAGTACAAAATTAGGATTTACTTTCTTCTGATTTTTGCTTACCTTCTACCTGAGGAACATTTGTTCGTGACGGAGTACCAACTTTACTCATACTCCTTGTTGTCGGAGATTTAACAGCAGGGGAGGATTGTGTTGGTGAATCATCAACATTTTTTCTTCTTCTTTTTACCTGGGTTTCTTCTACAATTTCTTCTGTAATTGTACGCTTCATAGTTCTAACCATTCTTTCTCTTCAATTGAATGAATAAAAATTAGGTTAGGAACTGATGATTTATGTAATTGATTTGGTCAGGAACTGATGATTTTTCTGTAATTAATGATTTCCGAAATCGTTTTTCAGATGAGTTTGATTGAGAAGAAAGAAGAGATAGAAGCGATTGGTAAAGAAGAAATTGAAGGAGCGGTTCTGTAACTGAAGAAACAAGAGAGAGAGAATCGAAAATGAAACTGAAAATTACTTTTAACGTGTCTATGGGTAGATAGGTAATTTTAGGCAGGTTTAAACTTTATTGGACCAACCGATAAATGTGTTATCCCTCTGGACTAGCCAGTAACACGGGTCGGAATTACTGGACTAAATAAGAAATGTCTCTATCCCTAATCTAAAAATAAGGGAATTCAATTAATTATACTTTCCTTTAATACCCTTTTGAGACTTTAATGTTCACTTTTATATTTTAGATCTGAAAGGAAACGATCTATTTTCACTTCTTCTTTCTTCGCCATCACCACCACCCCACCTGCCATTACCGTCACCTTGCCACCACCACCACCATCGCCATCCCCATCTCTGCTACCACCACCACCATCTTTTGACACACCACCGCAACCACCACAACCATATTTATCTCCACTATCAACAACATTTAGAATTACAGAGAGAAATATTTTCTTTGTCGGAAGTAAATCTCAGATGCAGAAATCAAGTTTGATAATCATCATCAACAGTTTATATTCTTCTTCTTCTTATACTCCTTATTTGTAAGAGTGATTTTGATGGTCAGTTGAGCATTTAATAATTCATGAGATTTGATTTTAGGTTTCGATTTTGTGGTGATTTTGAATTGAAGATTTGAAGTTTTGTAGAAGCTTAATCAATAACTAAATCTGGATTTGGTGACCTGGTGGTGCACCAAGGAGATATTAAAGAGCTTGGTTTGATGGGTTAGTAGTCTTCTTTATTCAGGATTTTGTTTTTACATTTTCATCAAGTTTTGTCATAAAATGTTGATTACGGTTATATTTTGGAAGTTTAAGAACTAAAGTTGTAGCTGGTTTAATGGGAATCCTTAGAAGCTTTTTGCTGGATCTAATTATTGTTCTTAATTGGTTAATGGTTCATAATTTTTTTAATATCATGTTGATGTTGGATTTATGCTCTAGATGATTGTTGCTGGATTTAATTTTTGATAATTATTGTGGTTTGTTGTTAGGTGAACAATGTTGGTGGCTACTGCAATGAAGGAGATGAAGCTGTTGTTGTTTATAAAGCTACAGGTGATGATCAATGTCGTTGATTATATATTTTTATGGGATCAATTATTGTTGTTGACCCAATTTTTTATGGGATCAACTCTTGTTGTTGACCCAATTTTTTATGGGATCAACTACGGTTGTTGATCCATTTATGGGATCAACTCATGTTGTTGACCCAATTTTTTATGGGATCAACTACTATTGTTGATCCTTTCAACTCCTACTGTTGACAATATTTCCTTGGATAAGTATAATCATGCTTGTAGTTTAAATCATGTAAATTTCTTGCAATGTTGAACTTGTGGTGCAATGGTAGCATAACTGACTCCATGTCAGATGATGCATGTTCGACTCACGCCAAGTTCACTCCATTTTTACATGGATCAACTTTCATTATTGATCCACAAAATTGGATCAACTTCTACTGTTGATCCTTTCTTTTTTTGGATCAACTACCGTTGTTGATCCCCTAAACTGGATCAACTTCTACTGTTGATTCTATTTTTATTTGGATCAACTACTGTTGTTGATACAAAAATATATGAACAAGTGGTGATGGTGGCGGCGGTGGTGACGGCGGCGGCGAATTAGTGGTGGTGGCGGCGACGGACTAGTGGTGGTGGAGGACTGGTGGTGGTGAAGGAGTGGTGGTGGAATATTAGTGGTGGTGGTAGTTGGTAGGTGGTGGTTGTTGAACGGTGGTTGTGGGATGATAGTTGAATGTTGGCGGTAGTGGTGCTAGTGGTGGTGGTGAAGTGGTAGAGGAAGAAATTCTTTCCATTTTGGAATAAAGAAAAATATTATATGGGTGGGGTATTAAGGTAATCTAATTTCAAATGGATAAGGTTATTAAAAAGTAGGGACATATTTATTGTTGTATAAGGATATATTTATTGGTGTTCAAAAGTAAGGACATATAAAGAATGTACCCTATGACTTAAGCCTAGTTTGGTATTGCTGTGAATTTTACAAAAGTGCTTTTCTGTTGTGCATTGTTGTGATGTGCTTTAAAAATAAAGTAGTCAGACGTTTGGTAAACTATAATATGTAAAGTGTTGTGGAACCAACAAATTGTAAATTCTGTTTGGTAAATTATCATGTTGAAGTGCTTATGATGTGGCTAATGATGAAAATATACATGGTTTCATAAGAAAAATTGACGCATGCAAGACTCCAAAATCTAGAAACTTGTGTATTCAGGATAATACTAACCAATCTAAGTGGATGGAAACATCTTGGTTGTAGGAGTTGTGGAACCCAAAAATAGAGTCTATTCATATAAGGATAGAGCTCAGGTGTTAGAAATAACATAGTAGTTTCACCGTATCTCGGAGTCGTCATATTATTTTTTTTGTTTTTATTTTTGCAAAGTTTTTGCTTGTCTAAGTGATTTGGTGGGACACCAACATCGATTTGTTATCACCTCCATGATGAAGTTGAGTGATTGAGATCAAGCCCCATTATTAGAAAAACATGAAAAATGATGCTAAACAAAAACTAAATAATTGTTTTAGTATAAGGAATAAGACCAGTGGGAGCGCATCTCAATCCATTAGGATTCATCCTGGCAGTGACCTTCAGACAAATATGGGAAACACCGTTCACCTTAGTCAGTATCGCAAACCATCTATCTCTATATCCATCTTCTTAATCGATCATGTGATTTGTTTGATTCCGGATATTGATGTCCATAGTGCAACTATCTGACTAGAGATCTGTTTACTTATATATGAGTTGGATCCAAAACTGGGTACTTCCTCCTGTAGTCAATGAGATTATGCCAACTAAGGAGATTCTTTAGTGTCGTTTCTAGATTCTTCGCAGTAGTTAGGACTTGGAGTATATGTTTTGTGGGTACACCTCTTGTAAACCCTCACAAGACTATAACTCGTCCACTAGGGACACCTAGGGGTTAAAAGGCTTGTTATACATGCTAAGTGTAATTGTATCCTCAGTGAAAGGGAGTTGTATTTTATTTTAATTTAGTTTGCTCGAGGACTAGCAAAGATTAAGTGTGAGGGAATTTTATCGGAGACTAAAATACATCATTTGAATATCAACTTCTTGTGCTCATCATTTGAATATCAATTTCTCGTGCTCATCATTTGAATATCAATTTGATTGGGGAATTTGGCAACAAAGCCATCTCAATTTTTTCTCGATGGGGGGTTCCGATCCAAAAACGGTGAAAGACCTTCATAATATGTTTTCAAAGGACCGATAAAGCACATATGATCATCTCAAGGTTATGGAAAAGGAGGTAACAACAACTACTACACTGTGCAAAGAGACATCTGATGCATTCAAAGGTCTCACCGAGAATATGGATTTGTTGCTTAGATATGGTTCTCCGGCAAGGCAATCCACTGTCCATGACTCAGGTGGTCAATCAGGGGGTCCGTTACCTGAAAACAATCCAATTTTTGGTTCCATACAACAAAATCCACCTTATCAACATTTCAATTGAGTAAGCTTGATTTTCCAATATTCGTTGGAGACAACCCTCGTGGATGGATCTAGAAGTGTGACCGTTATTTTTTCCTCCACAACATTGAAGAACACCGCAAGGTGGACATTGCAGCGATCTATCTGGATGGTAAGGCTGATAAATGGTTGTTAAATTTTCAAGTTGTTAGACCCAGAATATCCTGGTACGAATTTGCTCAAGGAATTTGTGCTAGATTTGAATATCCAGTGGACGAAAATTTTGTTGGCTCATTTAATAAGCTAATGCAAGTTAATTCCGTGGAGGAATATTTTGAGCTGTTTGAATCACTTAAGGCCTTAATGCTAGCATATAACCCATCATTAGATGAACGATACTTCATTATGAGTTTTATAAGTGGCCTTAAGCAATAAATTCGAAATTCTATGCACATGTTTAATCCTTCTACACTTAGTCAAGATTTTTCATTAGCCAGACTGGAGGAACAAAAGTGTCAGGTACTGGCTAAGTCAAACAAACAAGCCAGTAACTGTGATGAGTCTTATAAGATGGGTCATGTCTGCAAAGGAAGGAAACAAATCTTTATGGTGCAAACAGATCAATATGACTCTCCAAACAATGATACAGAAGAAGAGATTTTTGAAGAGGCCATGTAATCACCAGTCGAATATGATATGGAGATTTCTTTACGTGCCCTTACTGGTAATGTCACAGGTGATACTATTTGAATTCCTGGCCTTCTTAAGAGACAATCCATCTTTATTCTTATTGACACAGAAAGCACTACCAACTTCATTGATTATGCTCTAGCTGCTAAACTCAATTGCCACATAGAACCAACTGCTCATATATGTTGGTTACAGTTGCTAATGGTGAGAAGACTATGAGCGCTGACATTTCTTCTCATCTCTCTTGGAGTATGCATTATAACTTCTCTGAAAATCTCAGACTGCTACCACTTGGAGGGTCTGACATGGTCCTTGGAGCTGATTAGCTAAGAAATTTAGGTGATGTGGTTTTTAACCTTTCTAAATTAAGTATCTAATTTATCCACAATGGCCCCCAAATTACATTAATGGGTAATACAACTAAGCTCTCCTTACTCATGATGAGTAGTACAACGGTAAAAAAAAATTCACAAAATACACATAGCCTTATTGGTCACCTACTCTCTGTTACTACTTCTACTCCCCCATCTACTATCCCTTCACCATTGCTTCCACTCTTGGAGGAATAACAAGACATTTTTGCTGAACCAACTTCCTTGCCACCTCATAGAAGTTTGGACCAGTCCATTCCATCAAAACCAGATTCACAACCTCCTAACCAAAGACCCTGTAGGTGTTCTTACATTCAAAAAAGATTGTTTGAACAACTAGTTAGAAAATTGCTCTCTTCTGGTATCATTCAACACAATCACAGTCCATTTGCCTCTTTAATCTTCCTAGTCAAAAACAATTATGATTCTTGGAGATTCTGTGTTGATTACATGAAGCTCAACAACATAATTATCAAAGATAAGTTTCCCATTCGAATTGTGGATGAGTTACTAGATGAGTTAAAAGGGTTCATGGTGCTTTCTAAGATTGATTTAAGAGATGGATATCATCAGATATTAGTGAATCCTTCTGACATCTACAAGATTGCTTTCAGGACACATCATGGCCACTATGAATTCAAGGTCATTCCATTCGGCCTTACTAATGCACCTTCCACCTTTCAGGTTCTTATGAATGAAATATCTGCTCATTGTTTGAGAAAGTTTGTCCTGGTTTTCTTTGATGATATTCTCATATACAGTTCATCCATGTATGATCACATAAAGCATTTGAAAATCATTTTTTCATTACTCAGACAACACCAACTTTTTGCTAAGATGTCCAAGTGTTGCTTCAGGCAGTCTCAGTTGGGTTCACATTATTATCCCTGAAGGAGTTTGTGCTGACCCAAACAAGATTGCAGTTGTGCAGAGCTGGCCACTTCCTACTTCAATAAGAGAGTTGAGAGGGTTTTGGGGCCTAACAAGTTATTATAAAAAAATTGTAAAGAATTATGGTGCCATCAACAATCCTCTCACTGACCTCTTGGGGAAGAATTCTTTCACTTGGTCTTCATCTGCTACTACTGCCTTTGAGCACCTTAAGTTGGGAATGAATACCACCCCAGTCCTTGCATTACCATATTTCTCCAAGAGATTCACTGTAGAGAGTGATGCCAGTGATAACTGCATTGGTGTTTCCTTAACTCAGTAAGGCAAACATATTTCCTTTTTCAACTCAGCTTTAGGACCAAGAGCAAGAGCCTTATCCACTTATAAGAAGGAATTTTTGGCAATTTTCATGGATGTTCAGAAATGGAGACATTACTTACAAGGAGGAAAATTTATTATTCTCACTGATCATCATAGTCTCAACTACTTTCTAGAAACAAAGGATTACCATAGTTTTACAAAAGAAATGGTTGATGAAACTCTTAGGCTTTAATTATGACATTAAATACAAGAAAGGTAGAGAAAATGTGGTTGTTGATGCTCTATATAGAAGACCTCATGACTCTGCTCAGTGCACTGCCTTATATGTATCTAAACCACTTTGGTTAACTGTCCTTCTTCAAAGTTATATTGGTGATTCTAAAGTTCAGCAACTCATTGCACAACTCCTTATTTCTGCTGACTATGTACCTTCTTATTCTTATAAGGATAAAGTCCTGAGATACAAATCAAGAATATATGTTGGAGATAGTAATGGAGTCAGATCCACAATTTTAAGTACCTTGCATTCTTCAGTTGTTGGGGGTCTCTCTAATATGCAAGCTACTTATGTCAGAACCAAGAACTATTTCTTCTGGCCCAACATGAAAAGAATATTTATTTTTTTGTGGTTGAGTGTGATATTGGTCAGATAAACAAAGGTGAGAGCACTTTTCCATCTGGATTGCTTCAACCAATGCCTATTTATGAGCATTCCTGGAAACACATTACAATGAACTTTATTGAAGGACTTCCACTGAGTTGCAGAAAGAGCGTTATCATGGTGGTTGTTGACAGACTCACTAAATACAATCATTTCATAGCTCTCCAACATCCTTACACAGCTTCCTCTGTAGCTAGAGCATTCTTAGATCAGGTATTCAAACTTCATGGTTTACCTTCTCCATTGTTTCTGATAGAGATAGGGTTTTCACTAGTCACATTTGGAAAGATTTATTTAAATCTCTAGGCACTAGCTTGAATCTCAGCACAACATACCACTCACAAACTGATGGCCAGACAGAGAGGGTGAATTCTTGTTTGGAGACATATTTAAGATGTATTACTGGTCACAAACCCAGTAAATGGTGTTAGTGGCTCTCTTTATCTGAATGGTGGTACAATACTATTTATCATACCAGCCTGAAAATGTCACCATTTCAATCCTTGATGACTAATTACCTCTTCATATGACCTTCCCTTCTGCTGAAACAACTTCAGTAGATGCTGTTGAGACTTACTTAAAAGAAAGGGATGCTATTGATAGACGCATTTATGTGTCTAATTTGTCCTCAATGTTTCGTATTGTTAGTACTCGATTTCGTACTTATTATGGTGTTTTGTGTGTTTATAGGTATTTTTTGGAAATAAACATTGTTGGAAAATTCGGCTCGAAAAGTTGCTCGGGACACCTCCGGAGAACATTTGCTATACGGATCCCAGATTTGGATAAGGGGCACCCATGGTTATGTGTAGCCCAAATTCGTCTTCAGCGCCCAGAGCTATATGTAGCCCAAATTTGTCCACATCACCCATTTGTTATTGGCACCCAAGAAGCTATTTAAGGGGCACCTTCATCCCCTTCGTTTGAACTGAATTTTGGCGGGAAAAAAAAAGATTTCCTCGACTGCAGATTAAGGTTCGAATTTTGATCAAGTTCCAGTGAGACTCAACGTCTGAAATTGTTTGGGAAGATTTGTTTGGGCATCACAGGCATGGTATGGTCGTCAGAATTGATTCAGTTTGGCTGGAAAATCGTGTGGAAGCAACACAGGGCAGTGCATATTTTAAAAACCGATAATCCCTGCTTTGGATTTGGAGGATTTATAGGAAGATTCAAGTGATACAATCGATTGAATTGGGCTTGTTGCAGATAAACAGGACCGATAATTGCATCAGATTCGAAAAAGCTTGGTTGAATACGTGGATTTGGTGAAACACGGTATATGCACATACCTAAGTTATTCTCGGGATTTTCCGAGTTATTCTTGGAGTTCTGCTTGTGGCTGGAGGAAGTTGGATTCGTGCTGGCTGTTGACTGAGTCCGTCGAAATGTGTCAACACCATTCAGACGCGCGACAAAGTCGAATATGGAAAGAAATTCCGGAGAGTATATTTTCTTTACTGCCGTAGTTATGTGGAGGATTTGGATAAGATTCGAGAAGTTAATGAGGCCCTGTCGGGTATTTAAAGAGTGCTGGGATGTCATAGAAGGAGGATGGAGAGTTGGGGAAGAGAATAGAGAGCTACAGAGAAGAGATTGGATGAGTTGCAGAGAATATTTTTCTGCTGCTGTATAACACGAAGAATACGAAGAACAGACTGCCAAAGACAGTCGTTTTCCAACTGTGACAACGACGCTTAGCCGTGGGTCGTATAGCTACAGTAGTTTCGACACATAATGACAGTCGTAGAAGCTACATCGTCAATAACAATTTATTGTTGTATCTGTAACAATTATAACTGTTACAAAGGCCCTGTTTTATACCTTTTCTCCTTGTAAACACCTTTTTGAGCAATGAAAAATTCCTTTGAGTGTGTTTTCACCATGCAGAGCTAGACCCCATCACTGGGACAACGGAGGAAGCAACTTTTCATGATTGTGGTAAATGAATTAATTATTTTATTGACTTTTTGCATAGATTTAATTGTTTTATGATTTCTATTAATTATTTGTTATTTTGTTAGATGTCGCATGCTTAGTTCTAAATACTTCAGATGCGTCATGCTTTTAACTTACAAATAATATTTTACAAAATTTTTTTTGGCAAAGAACTAGAGTCACAACTTCTTTTGTTTGAGCTATATTGTCTAGAGTTAATGACTGAACCATAACAATATGAAAAGTAGTGGAATCCCGCGTCTCAGCGTCTCTTCATCTTGTGACAAATTGTGTATATATATTTTTCCTTATTTTCTTTATTAAGTCTTAAAACAAATTCTCAACAAATCTGAGTGAACGAATCATCTTACTACAACATTATTGAGATCACATCAGCTATGCTTGACATTCTGAAAGAATCTCTTCAGAAAGCACAAAAGAGAATGGAGTTTTTTGCTGATAAGTCCAGGGTTGATAAAACTTTTTCCGTCGGGGACATGGTTTACCTGAAACTTCAACCTTATAGACAGGCTTCATTTGCTCTGAGATATAATTTTAAGCTTTCATCCAAGTACTATGGACCATTTTTCTATCTTACAGAGGATTGGCTCAGTGGCCTATAAGTTGCAGCTACCATTTCAAGCCAGAATTCATCCAGTCTTCCATGTATCTCAACTGAAACGGCATATTGGTCAGCAACATGTTCCATCTTCCACCTTGCCTGTTGTGGATCATGAAGGAGAGATCATCATGCGTCCAGGGAAGGTGCTCAAACACAGAACCATTCTGGTGGGTAAACGTCTAGTCATGCAGGTTTTGATTCAGTGGAAAAATTATTCCCCTGAAGATGTTACTTGGGAGGATCTCTCCTACATCAAATCACGCTACCGGAATTTTATCCTTGAGGACAAAGATGTTTTTTTAGGGGCAGGAAATGTCATAGTATAACGAGTCCTTAGGGGCACTCTGTCTGCCTCTAGTCTTTACTGGGTCCTGTAATAACTAGTGATCTAATAGGTCAGTAGTGAGCCGTTCAGATAGTGACAGTTGTGCACTATCTGGCGTTAGACCTAGGGATTAATCGTTGCTATTTATTGTGTAAGAACCTTCTCTTGAGTTTCATTAATGAAAATATTGAGTTTAGTTTATAAAGAGGTTGCGTTCCTTAAGAAAGTAGAGTTACAAATCTGGTTTATGATCCAAACTGTAATAAGTATAATACAAATGTCAACAACATCAACAACAACTTCATATCTATAGAATCACCAAAACGCACACCAGATATTTGAGAAAAAGCCTGAGTATCTTGATTTGCAACCAGGTTACAACTCCATCTAATCCATGAGTCCGTGAGGTTTATGTCAAAAGATTAAATGAAGTTCTGGAACTCTAGAAGAACCAGGAGAAGTAGCGACACGAATTTGGGGAGCGGTGTTGCTTAGATATAGAAGGAAAAAGGTTTACTGCCGTCGTTAGAGCCATGAGTTCTCTGGCTTTGTTCCAGGGGTTAGAACATGAATTTTGAAGTTAACAACTTGGGTCATGGGATGAATAAGATAGGGTCTGCTTTATGTCGATATTACATCAAAGAACAATAATGAAATCCGTTGGTATAGGTTGATGAATTGATGGTATTCAATGCAGTTCTTTTGTTGATTTTGAAGCCGAGACAAAAACGGAGTTAGGTGAAGTTTGATAGAGTCCTTTCCGAGAAGTTAGGTCAGAAATTGAAGATTATTGCCGTTAAGCTTATGAGATGAATGGAGGAGATGGGAAGGTAATTTAGATGTCGAGAGGAAAAAGGAGTTGGGCCTCTATCGAGATTAGAGAACAAGAAACAGAAAGCTAAAGCGAAATCATCATCGCTACACCCCCTCGATGACTGCCATCACTACCACCAACAGAGAGGAGCTATGCTCCTCACTAAACCCTCTCCAACCTCACCTATATACAACCACGATCATCTGTTGCATCATCTCCATTACCACCTGCATTACCCTCCATTGCATATCATCTCCACCAGTTCAATACACCACCTCATATATCACCAGCACTCATAAGCTTTCGTGTCTACAGTTCAGTATACATACCAACAACAACATAACATCATCTCCTCCTCCAGCTGCTGTTACATCTATTCCACCTGCAGTTCACGAGCTATGGATACAACAAGCAGAAATACCATACGATTCCACGGACATTCCATTACCACCATGCTACTTCACATCATCTCTCACTAACTGCTTGGTTTTTCTTGTAGTTGGAAGTTTTCTTTCTCTTTCTATTTGTTTTATTTTATCATGAACTCCAGTAGCTAAGCATATTTGATTAGGGACAATTTCGACGTCCGGAACAGGAACTCGAATTGAGAATTAAAAACTTTATTTGACAATGTATCTTGTTATTGCTTATTCTCTACGGTGCCAAAATTGTTTATGAATTATTCTTGAATCACTTAAGTTGCAAACTAAATTCTTGATGGATGATTCTTTCACTATTTAAGACCTCTCGACCCATAATTGTATAGAAACTCTTAATACAAGTAGCGTTATATGAATATTGACGATAGGCTTTTGTATTTGTTAATAGGAATAGCCTATCTCACGGAACTTAATGCACTTGGGTGAGTTATATCTAGAGATCGTACTTCTAGGTATCTCGAATGAGTAGAATCCGGTTGTCGAGCGCTTCCGTGTCCGGTGAGTTTATGAGATTGCGGGATATTTGAGCGTACTAAATATTCTAGGGTTATTAATAATGGTTATATTGAAGAAACATATCTATGTCAATCAATTAGCTTCACGTTTTGTGACCGAGAAAGAGTCATTGATCATTCTCATCCTCATATTTGGATTAATATTTGTGTCCATTGTCTTGCATTATTCTTATTCAGAAATTCAATTGACAACTTTAGCTCAACTCTCCCTTAGAAACGAACCTACTTGTCATTGTACTATTAGTTAGTGTTAAGAGTAGTAAGGAATTTATGTTTTACGAGTTCTATACCTCGTCAATAACTAATACGTCACAAGCACAAACTTGTTAGGTCTAAAGGTGTTTGCTTGCTCTAATACAAATTAAAAAGGAGAGGGTACCAAGTATATCACCAACTTTTTCCTTCGGCAACTTGTATGGACAAAACCTAATACAATTGCAAATAGACTAACTTAATGATCTTTTACAATATGTATATAGAGTTCATATCTTCATCTCTTCTCAATCAGAAAGTCAAGACAATGAAGTCTGTGCACCTGATTGTTAAGAAGGGTACTTTGACGATCTCAAAAATCAATATCCAAGATCAATCTAGTTGTATCCAAAATATTTAGATCTGAATTCTGCCAAGTACGAAACTTGTTATCTATCTTTCAATATACGAATTCTACAAAAAAACAAGTCACGTAATCGATCTTAATTATATGGAAGTATTTACTAGAATTGAATACATACTTCTTGTATAAATCTTATTGTTTATGGTGGCATTTAGTTAGGGCAAAAACTGTAGAACTCTGTACTTTCTGTGCCTTCATTATGCAAATAATCAGTGCAATGTGTTAAAACCTAATGAGTGCATGTGCCTCTCTTCTTACATGTATGTATCCATATTTACGAACTTCGCCCGTCTGAATTCATAAAATATATGTATGCATACACAATTTATATTTACTATACAATTCAGTACTTACATGAACGTTGTAGTAGGGTTGAAAAAGCGGGGGTCTAACAACACCACCCAATATTTCGCTTAACAATCTGTATGGACTAACTCCGAAATACTTTGCTAGAGAATCAACTAGACAGTCAGACTCAATCTAGATAAAAGTATCTCAAGGAGTTAATATCTCTCTCTTGATTTGATTTTTACTCAAACGAAAAACAATAGCGAGTATTTATCAAATACAAGGAATAACTTGGACGGTACCAAAGACCAATATCCAAGGATCAATCAATATCAATCAACAACCAAAGGTTGGATTTCCAATTGATGATCACGAACGCACAACCTGTATTATTTCAATTATATAAAATATAATGCGGAAAAGAAATAACACAGACACCAGAAGTTTTGTTAACGAGGAAACCGCAAATGCAGAAAACCCCCGGGACCTAGTCCAGATTGAATACACACTGTATTAAGCCGCTACACACACTAGCCTACTGCAAACTAACTTCGGACTGGACTATAGTTGAACCCCAATCAGTCTCCCACCGATTCAAGGTACAGTTGTACTCCTACGTCACTGATCCCAGCAGGATACTGCGCACTTTGATTCCCTTAGATGATCTCACCCACAACCAAGAGTTGCTGCAACACAAAATCGGAGACTTGATAATAAACAAACCTGTCTCACACAGAAAAGTCTATCAAAGGATAAATCTGTCTCCCACAGATAAACCCTAGGTTTTGTTCCGTCTTTTGATATAAATCAAGGTGAACAGGAACCAATTGATAATCCGGTCTTATATTCCCGAAGAACAACCTAGATTAATCAATCACCTCTCTACAATCCTTCCTGACTACACAAGCGGATTGTCGAGGAATCACAAATAGTGAGACGAAGATGTTTGTGACTTCTTTATCTTGCCTATCAGAGAACTTTCACGATCTCAAGTCAATCAATCGATTGTACTCGTACGATAGAAGATGCAAGATCATATCACACAACTACGATAAAGTAGTATCGGTCTGGCTTCACAATCCCAATAAAGTCTTTAAGTCGTTAACCTGATTTTAGAGAAGAAAATCAAAGGTTAATGGAGATCGACTCTAGCGGGCTCACTAGTAGCACACAGACGTGTGGGGATTAGTTTTGCACAATGCTAGATGTCTCCTTTATATAGCCTTCAAATCAGGGTTTTGCCTTAGTTACAAAGCAATCCTTATTCACCGTTAGATGCAAACCTGATTAAGATTAGATCTAATATTTCTCAACCGTTAGATCGAAAAACCTAGCTTGTCATACACATTTTGGTAAACGTTTACTGGGTTCGTGAAAACCATGCCCAAACGTGTACGTGTATGTTGGTTCAACACAGTAACCCAAAAAGGTCAACCATATGAGCATTTCATATTAACCTTGTTCTTCTCCACCATAACTAGTTCAATTGACTCAAATGAACTAGTTAAAGAGTTTTTCAATTGCTATGAGATCTTATGTAACTACACAAGACACAATTGAAACAAAGATGATTCGATTCGGTTGAATTGGCTCATGAACTTTATAGCCACGGTTTGCATAAATCATTCCTTAGTAATTTAAGTTACATGTTCAGAGCACATCTTTAGATCATAAGCTCTTAAGTTCACAAACAAGTTCGCGGACTTAAGTTAATCGGTTGAGTTTTCCAAACTCAACAGAAATTCTCGGAAAGAGAACTTCCGCCAGTTCGCGGACTGGGTTCGCAGACTTAGCACGCAAACAAGTTTTGGAAAATCCAGCAGAAATTCTCGGTCGAGAACTTCCGTCAGTTCGCGGACTGAGTCTTCTTACTGGGTTCGTGGACTTGGCAAGCCAATTCCACAATCCTCCCGATTTCTCTTGATCAACAAAGTTCGAAAACTTCGGTTCAAGGAATACATGGTTATGTAATCCAAACTCTAATTTCAATCATTGAGGCATTCTCAGAGGATGCTATGTAGCCGTTATTCACAGACCGATTCACGTCAGAGCAATTCTCAAAGTGATTGAAACTTTTCATGACTTTCGTCACTAGGTGAAGATAAACTTGATCAAAGCGAAACGCTTTACCAACACATGATTTCGAGATATAGATAGGCGAGATATACTCGGCTCGAAATATTAAATGTGTATGATCTACTCTATATAGCATACAACTTTTGTCTCATAAGAAGTAGGAGATAGAAGAGATAGACTTTTGAGTGACAGATAAGTTCAAGTCTCCACATACCTTTTTGTTGATGAAGTTCCACGGTTCCTTGTATAGATCTTCGTCGTTGTATGATGAATCTCCATGAAGTCCTTGAGCTCAACTACACTTTTCTATTCTAGTCCGAGACTTAGCTATGTAGGCTAGAAATCAAGACTTGTATTTTTGATCACTAACATTGAAAAACATGCTTGAGATTTCAACACATGCGAGGTTGACCGATCTATGCTCTAACAATCTCCCCCTTTGTCAATTTTAGTGACAAAACTATTAATACATATGGAATACAAAAAAGATAAACTTTAGTGGCTCCTATTCCATAGTTTAATCTTCAACGTTCCTTGAAATCTTCGTCCTTCCAAGTACTCCAATGATCCCAAAGGTTGTAAGTTTAGCACCATCGTTGTTGAAGATCCGTAGCTATAACAATGAGAGAAATCGAGATTCTCAATCATTATTATACAATGTCATAGTACTATTATGTAACATCAAAGTCCAATTATATCACGACTTTAACAATAATACTATGGTGATATATATCACTCCCCCTTAGTCAATACTCCATCTCGATCATGGAAACTACTCCCCCTTACACAATGATCCGAAAACCATATGTATTTGTAGTGTGAACTACAATATTTCTCCCCCTTTTTGTCAATAAAATTGGCAAAGGTACAAGAATGGGATCATAATGAAATTTCCACAAGAGACATTTCATGACCAAAAGAAAAATACATACCAACTTAATTTAGATGAAATCTAATAGCCGAAGCTAACAACATTCATCAAGGAGTTTTAAGATACAAGATAACCCCTATAAAATTACACAGCCGCACTCCCCGCAAGATATTACCATTAAGCACAAGTTCAAAAGAACTCTCCCCCATTTGATGTCATTCCCGAGAGAACAACAAGAGCGACCTTAATTTCGAAGAAAAGAAGGATTTTTTTATTTGGACACCAAAAACTATGAGAATGATTTTCTATATCCAAAACTCAATCAAAATAACCACAAGTAAACCCATGATTAATTCAATTGGAATACACAACTAAATCAAACCACAAAAGTGATCAATTTAATTGAAAGTGCTCAACATAAGTAAACTCACGGAGCTACGACTAAGTCAATCACACGGAGATGACTAACTTAACCGTTCATGTACTCAACATAAGGAAAGCCTTACGGAATATATGACTACATTAACCAAAGAACATGATAGTGTAGCCTTTCATATACTCAACACAAGAATTTGTGGAATATATGAAAACTCAACTAGATTAATTACAAGAGAACCTATAATTAATCTAATTGGAAAACAAATAACCAAACTAATCACCGAAGTAATCAATTTAATTATTTTGGGCTCAACATAAAAGAACTTATGGAACCCCGACTAAGTTCATCATAGAATATGACAATCTTAACCGTACATGTACTCAACATAAGAAGGAAAACTTATGGAGTACTAACTAAATAACCAAACTAGTTGATTAATTTAGTTCCTAATGCTCGACATATAGCATCTCATGGAACAACCAACAAAGCCAAGGTAAATCGACTTAGTTGTAAGGTGCTCAACATAAGATACACAATGGAGCCTTCACGGTAAAACATAATAAAATGGATCAATGAAGATCAATACCGTGGATAACATACAAGGATCTATTCTATTTTCCATCATAACGACATAATAGACTTTATCCTTGTTAAACAAAAGATTTTATCCTATTTTCCATCAAATACATGACTGCATAGGCATAACTTTTGTAATTGTCAAAAGTCCATTCGCCATTTCATTAATACGAATACCAATTCATGAACGACTTTACTTTTGACCGCAATATGGGACCTTCAAGTTCACGGATGCAAACAATACATATCCCATAAAAATATTGCAATATCACAAACCATTACAATACCGCAATAAACATCATCCTCCAAATATTTTTAGAATTTAAAACCAATAAACCTAAAAAATAACATAAGAAGATGAAAACAAAAATAGCTATGTGTAGTCACAATCATCGCTATTCAAAGCACTAGTTATTCTTCCAACTAAACCAAAAATAAGATATATTAGGCAACAATTCCTTTGATAAATTCTTTATCATTCCCGAACTCCTTGTTATCGACAACCATCAGGACATAAGGTTCACGGAGATAAGTGTCAATACCCACGAACTGTCTTGGCTGAAGAGGTCGAATTAGGGTCCTCTGAATTTCCAAAGATTTAGACACGAACGTCTTTATTTCATAAATTTCCCTTCTTATTTCATTTAACTCATCAAGAACATCGGAAAACTTCTGAGAGTTAGAAGGAACAACCCTGCGTTCTCTTGTATTCCTTCTTTTTCTTTTCAGGGACTTAAAAACATGAGATTTTTCTTTTTCCTTGATTGAAGATTTAACAATCATGTTGACACCCTTTCCGTCTGACATGGTGCTTTGAGAACAGTTATAAACAACCGGATTTGTGTGATTGAATCACTTAACTCAACAAGCAATCTTATATAGGATGTCAAAAAGGAAAAAGGAAAGTAGGGTTCGAAACCTATTGACATGTTCATATACGCCCAACTCTAAAACCCTATAAAGAGTAGAATTGTCAATAATAAGCCTTTATTTTATTTGATAGACAGAAAAATAACAAATCTAAGAAAAGAAGGAAAAAAATTTACTGAAGCCTGAATCAACACTCAATCTTGTCTCTTTTCGATCAGGCACATGAGACAAGATTTTCCCAACAACACAATAAAGTTGTGTTGCGATGAACAACGATTTGTCCATATTTTTCCTCAAGGGAGGAATCTTCAGACTTCTATCTATCAACACGATTCTACCATACTTTGTTTTCAAATGGTCTTACTCTATCCCTGGAAACCAACTTCTTAGACGAAGATAAGATCCTACATACCTCGGCGGTCTTCTGAGAAAGTTTCAGCTTCCTTGCTAATCGATCTGCTCTTTGTTGAAGTTTGCTGGCGTGCCTTATTTGGTGCTTGTACTTGTAACACCTTGATAGTTCGTGTCCCTTCATCGAACAAAACGAGCACGTCAAACTTGGATAGTATTCAGGCATCTGAGATGTGCAAGCAACTAGACATACAGTAGATCCTGAAACAATACTGACAGGGTTCCCAGTTAGAGAATCTTCCAGCTTGATTGGGTTTCCTTCTTCTCCGAACTCATTGAGGTTGATATATGTATTGCTACCAGTATAAAAATCGATGTTTTCACCAAGGAGCCCTACACTTGATTTCCTATCTTCATCGGAATCATAGGTTTCAGACATTTCATCAAGTGTTACAGCTAGACCTTTGTTCCTCGAAGCACTTGTCACGTAGGGCCTGCAACAAATATAAGTAGATTGAATAGCTAAAAAACATTCCATAGGAACAATTGTTTATTTAGGCTCAACAACTTCAACACGTGAGTGTCCTTGAGAAATAAGCCTGAGATTATCTCTGAAGGTGTTTAAACGTTCTCCCTCATTCCTGGATACCCATTTAGAACCTTCATAATAGACATTGGACTTGCATGGTACAAGGTTCCACATAACTTGTCTATGAAGTTGATCTAACTCATCATCGATTTTTTCCAAGAGGAGTTGCTCAGAGTTATATCAATATTTCCTGGTTCTGAATGAAACGAATAGCAACCCATCGGAAGATGTCCTTCTGTCTTGGTTGTAGAGTCTTTTCCATGTTTGGAGACGACAGAGGATACACACAATGAGGAATCGCCTAACACATGTAGAAAAGGGCCACAATGACTGTCACTACACCATCGAAGAGAAGAAGTTGGACAAGAAGTAAGATTTCCTATACCATCAATACTTTTCTGTATAGAATTTCCTGACAGTATTGTATGTCCCTTTTGAGAAATGCACGGTTGCATAGCATTCTTGCAAGGATTACTTTCAGTCTTCAGACTCTTTAAGATGACGTACAGGGTCGAAGAGGATGATCGAATGAGTATCCATAAAGGCCAGACCCTTGGCATTTGTTTGAGTGGTTCCTAGCCACATCAGTTTTCCCAACAAACGATCGTTGAACATTATCTGAAGAGTGACAATTCTTTAGAAAGGAACAACTGGATTCTCTCAGATTCAACAAGAGATTCTTACTAGATATCAAATCCTTAAGAGTTGCAATTTCTGCAACAAGACCAGAATAGATCCGGATTTGTTCTTCCAATCTCTTCTGAAGATTAACCAGTTTATCAGACCTTTTCCTACGGTTGTTTTTTAAACCTGGTGAGGCGTCAAATGAGACTTTACGGTCCTGTTGATGGTGGTTTTTAGACAAGGGGTAAAATCGTAAAACCTTACGCATAGCAAGACGTCACCGGTGACGCTAAACACATTTATTAGAAAATTTAATGCACTTATGTAAAAAATTACCAGGGTATCTTTTTTCAAATGCTAAACTAGGGTTTCGACACACAAAACCCTAAGCCGCACAATCGCTGCGCATCATGGCAACTATGCCAAAACCTAAGCCGCACAATCGCTGCGCATCATGGCAACCATGCCAAAACCAAGCCGCAGAATCACTGCGCATCATGGCAACTATGCCAAAACCAAAGCCGCACAGTCGCTGCCCATCATGGCAACCATGCCAAAACCAAGCCGCACAATCACTGCGCATCATGGAAACCATGCCAAAACCAAGCCGCACAATCATTGCGCCACACGCGCCATTGGCACATGCCAAGCGACGATTGCGACCTAGCATGCCAAGCCGTGAAAACCTAGGGCCAAGCCGCCACACGCGCCATTGGCACATGCCAAGCGACGCTTGCGACCTAGCATGCCAAGCCGTGCAAACCTAGGGCCAAGCCGGCACACGCGCCATTGGCACATGCCAAGCGACGCTTGCTACCTAGCATGCCAAGCCGTGCAAACCTATTGCCAAGCCGCTACACGCGCTATTGGCACATGCCAAGCGACGCTTGCAACCTAGCATGCCAAGCCGTGCAAACCTAGGGCCAAAGCCGCTACGCGCGCCATTGGCACATGCCATGCAACACTTGCATTTTGGCATTACCACCTGCACCCGATGCGCAACCTACATCCAAGGCATTCCACACAAGACATTGGCACATGCCATGCAACCCTTGCACTTTGGCATGCGCGCCTACATCAAAGGCCACGATTCCTCTCAAGATGCAAAATCTCGACCGTCGAAGGTCTCCACTGAGCCGGCACATCTCTCAACCTCAACTTATGAAACACCGGCGACATGCTACACGTTTTCCACGAAAACACTCGAGACATCAATACATGTCACAAAATGGGGGACGCTCTTTAGGGTTTTGGTTTGGCGGTTTACAACGTGCGGCATACACAAATGCCCGTTTCAAGACAGTGTATTAAGAATAAAACGGTTAGTAAACATGAAGTAATTGTAGAACGCTCTTTCATTATGGAACATCAATTCCATCAAATTCCATCAATACCAGGCGTAACCACCTCTTCTCATTTAACTCATCCGTTTCTTTCTCTTACGAGGCCAGAGTACGTTTCACTTAGACTTGTATAAATAGGTCTTACCTATTTCCACTAAGACAACAAGTTTTTGGTGAAGGAGAAATACAACACTCAGAAAGGAAACTTTTCTAGATTTCCCAAAGCTTTCACCTTCTGATACAAGTCAAGTACTACTCTTCCAGAACTGTTCTGGTCTCAACACTGTCTTCGCTTCCCTCCCTAAACCAGCCCTTCTCCTCCTCTTTGTGACCGAAGCAAATCCGGAACGGCCATTTCTTGGTTTAGGCCGGAGTTGTACAGATTGATCCCTCGAATCTAAAGTACTCCCGTGCAGTATATTTGTTTAGGGTTTAGATTTGTTTCTCACTCACCTACTGAAATTACCAAAATCGGAAGAAACGATTTTCACCCATAAACAATTGGCGATCACAGTGGGAGGGTTGATCTTTCGGTTGCAATGTCAGTTTTCAATCCTTGATCTCATATTTCGATCCAGGCATCAGGACAGCAGAAGCAAGCGATCTGTTCAGGGATCCACAATTTGACTACCAGACAACCTGGTTACCAGTCGTAAACCGCAAGAGACGACTGGGGACTTCACAGAAACCAAAAGAAAACGATCCAGTCATCAAGTGAGTCAAAATGACAGGGGACTTTCCACAATATCCATGGTGCTTCCCCACAAAACTCGATCTTACACACGGAGGATCCCTTTTTCATCAGGAGACCTAGAAAACTGAGTAAGTCTAGATTGAGCGAAATTTACAATTCATTCTTTTAGGATTCTCGACGAAAACCGTCATACTATGCTTATCTTGTGACAATTACCGATACACACTTTCATAGATACGATATCCTATTCACATGTCATAATCAGAGTAATACTATTAAAACCATTCATTTCAAAAATAATCTGGTATTCTCAAAAATACCAACCGTCTATCAAAAATCATTCAAACTTCAAACCAGACACCCTGTGTGCCTTTCTAAAAAAAAATCTAAGCAAAAGTTTGAAAAGGACAGAGAAACATTCAGGGAAAGTTTTCCAACAGGGGTCTTCTCTTCTTGGAGAAAGCCACCCTTGCATCTTCGAGAGCCGCTCTTTTCAGAGTCAGCGTCTTGGAAAGTTCTTCGATTTCTGCCTCCTGCTGTGCAATTTCATCTGCAGAAAGACTTTCGACTACTGCGGGTTTCAATTTCTGGTCTCAGCGAAGCCCTTAACGAACCATGGAACGTTGAACTCGTTCTCTACACACATATCATGATGATACTTCCAACTGGTGATGACGTCCTCAGAAACAGTATGGCCAGTCACCTCGCACATGTCCTCGACTGAAGACAGGATTTCTTCCACACGTTTGACCAGTGAGAATCCACTGGTGATCTTCTTGGGCGTGGCAATGTGACCATGTCTTTCCCAGATCTTGGTATACAACACCTCGTACTTAGCTAGCACACTGAAGCCGCCGACCAACACATGACCTGGGTAAGGAACCAAGTACGGGGGATCGAAAGGGGCACCTGCAACTAGACCCACGACTGGCGAAGGGTTCTCTTCCACGTTTGAAGTAACGGTCATCGGAACATCCTCCGCTGTTTGAGTCGTGTCCATGCTCTTCATTTGATCAACTTCCATCTCCAAGGCACCAGTAGCAGTCACAGCTTGAGGCAAATCTTCACGAACCTCTATCTCAGAATCGTTTCCAGAATCAGACCCTTCCTGCAATATTGAGTTAGACATTTTTCTTCGGAAAAAAAAAGAAGAGAAAGGAAAAGAAAACGTGTGCAAGACTTACCGAACCACTTCCCGAAGAAGAGCCAGTGCCGCTGTCAGAAGAACTGCCTTCATCTTCTAAACTCTTCTCTTTCTCTGACTCTTCCCTATCACGAGAGGGATCAACACTGCTGACCTCTTTTGAAAGAGTTGTTGTCTCCTGACGACGAGCAAGTGCAGTAAAGGCGTTAACACTACCGAAACCTTGGTGGAAACAAGATGCAAATATTCAGAAACGAAATAAAAATCTACACGTTTTAGTTGAACCAGCAAAGAGGAAACACCTACCTGAATATTGGAGGAGTTGAAAGACACGGGAGTCGTCGTGTCTATCAAAACCGACCGGAATCCACCAGCGCGGTTCTTCGTCCTCCGTTCATTCATCTGGGGACTGTCCACATTTTCAGGCGATTTTCGCTTAGCTTCCGGAGGATTTCTCAACATTGGATGCTTTGCCAAATCCTCTGGAGAGGGTCTACAACGGGCGTTCGCCACCATGTGATTTACAAAACCACGGATAGTAAGGAACTCATCTTGCAAAAACTCATTATACTTGAAGGTCGTCGAAGGAATTCTTTCCGAAGGCAGGAAGGGTAGACGCTACCCGGTACAAGAACGCTGACATTGAAGACGACCGGCAACGGATTCTCTGAAGCAACTGGCTGACGAGCAAAGGGGATCCCTTGGTCGAAACCCATGTGACGGGAAACACGATCAATATTATAAGAATCTATTTGGAACGATCCCCTAAAGAAAGACGACATGTAACTAGGAATGCAACTCCGCATAAACAAATCTTCACCAGCACTCGGGTTATCTTCGGAAAGCAAAGCCATATTCGGAGCGGAAGCAAAGGTGTTAACCTGAACTACAGACGCATGCACCGGGTCCCACGGGCGAAAACCGACTTCATGCAACTTATCAAGGAACCCAACCAAGTTCAAGCCAGCTCTTGGGCGCCTGTTCACCCATCGAAGTATTCTGCAGCCGCCCCAGCTCGCGGGAATCGAAGGTAACGGTTTCGGAGCATACTTCTCGAAATGCTCCCATAACCACGCTTGAAGGAAAGCAACATGGAAATACGAGTCCACTTTCATAAAACCTTCGAAACACGCATATCTGCAACCAAGTGATCCAAATGCGTATACAGAGAACCAAGGAACATGCTGCCAATGGGAGAACTTCACCTCTCGCTAACCTTACGGAAATCGCCAGAAGCTCTTGTCTTATCTCTTTCTTGCCGGAACCGTCATCGTAAAAGTCCCTAGACAACCAGAGAGCCAAGAATGCCGCAACATAAAGTGTACTACTCTTTTGACTCGGTTCCAGCTCATCCGGGAACCATTGGGACACCCACCAGCCGTAGAAAAACTTTTCGTTCTCTTTCCGAACGAAATCTTTCGACTTCGCAACAAGATCAGCTCGCATCTTTTCTTCATCTTCTGACAATTGGATATTAAGGTTTCCTGTTACGGGAAGATTCAGAAGAAGGGCCACGCTTTCTAGGGAGAAGGTCATTTCACCCCACCTGCATACGACTGTATGAGTATCCGTGCACCATCTGGAGATAAAAGCAAAGGTGTTAACCTGAACTAAAGACGCATGCACCGGGGCCCACGGGCGAAAACCGACTTCATGCAACTTATCAAGGAACCCAACCAAGTTCAAGCCAGCTCTTGGGCGCCTGTTCACCCATCGGAGTATTCTGCAGCCGCCCCAGCTCGCGGGAATCGAAGGTAACGGTTTTGGAGCATACTTCTCGAAATGCTCCCATAACCACGCTTGAAGGAAAGCAACATGGACATACGAGTCCACTTTCATAAAACCGTTCGAAACACGCATATCTGCAACCAAGTGATCCAAATGCGTATACAGAGAACCAAGGAACATGCTGCCAATGGGAGAACTTCACCTCTCGCTAACCTTACGGAAATCGCCAGAAGCTCTTGTCTTATCTCTTTCTTGCCGGAACCGTCATCGTAAAAGTCCCTAGACAACCAGAGAGCCAAGAATGCCGCAACATAAAGTGTACTACTCTTTTGACTCGGTTCCAGCTCATCCGGGAACCATTGGGACACCCACCAGCCGTAGAAACACTTTTCGTTCTCTATCCGAACGAAATCTTTCGACTTCGCAACAAGATCAGCTCGCATCTTTTCTTCATCTTCTGACAATTGGATATTAAGGTTTCCTGTTACGGGAAGATTCAGAAGAAGGGCCACGCTTTCTAGGGAGAAGGTCATTTCACCCCACCTGCATACGACTGTATGACTATCCGTGCACCATCTGGAGATAAAAACAACTAAACCAGGGATGTCCTTCCTAATTTGAAGATTTACGGAAGCCCTAACATCGTCAATGATCTGTGCTCGAGTCAAATTAACACTTATATGTTCCTGGCTCACCATAAACTCAATCCATTTATCAAAGGAGCGCAACGGGCTTTGACACATTCTGAAATCAATATGGGAAGCAGAGTACACCCCTTCATGAAGACAAAACCGTATTATGCTCTCTGGTCGGACTTAACGGGTCCTCTTTTCATCCCCCGAACCGGTCAAGAGAATTGGCACGAAATTTGGATGATTTTTCCGAGATACAGCAAGGGGCTTTGTGAAGAAGTCATCATCCGTGTTTGGTTTGGATCTACCAACGTCTTTTGGTGAAGCAAGACTTTTTTCAGGTGACATCTTGTCGGAGTTTCTTATGGTGCTTTGGTAACAAGATATCTGCACCAACAGGGGAAGACGAGAAGAAATTATCACCCACACATAGCCACACCAAAACAAAAGAAAACCCTAAGAAACTAGGTTTTCATAAACATACTGCCGCAGTATTCATGACGAAAAGTCTATGGGTTCATAAGAATCACGCGTATGACTCGATTCTACGAGGACATGGAAGAACATTATTTTCTATGGGTTCATACGAAACGTATATACAACTAGAGTTTTCGTACTGGCACACAAAAATATATAAAGAGTTAAAGAAGAAGCATCGGAAGACATACCTGGAATGCTGACTCTCCTTGTCACTCTGCCACTAACACGAAGGTATGGAAGAGCAAAGGTGAAAGATAAAAGGAGAACACCCTTTTTATATTATAGGTGTGATAATTGAGGGGACTTTGAATAAGGAAAGGATTCCATTTTCAAAGCCGTGCGTGGAGAAAGGCAGCCGGGCCCGCAATAGCAAGCTTGGACACTTCCAAAAACGCACGCACCCTCCTTGCTAGCACCGGTCCCACCAAGCACTCCATCCGTGCCAGCTTCCCAATCCGCGCCAGCTTCTCAATCCGCGCCAGCTACCAATCCGCGCCAGCTTCCCAATCCGCGCCAGCTTCCCAATCCGCGCCAGCTACCAATCCGCGCCAGCTTCCCAATCCGCGCCAACTGCAAATCCGCGCCACACCATGCTTTCCAACACCATGCTTTCCAACGTCATGCTATGCCAAACGGCCCGCGCCCATTCCAGGCTCATTAATACTGACAAGTCCATTTCACACCCAGTCTATATTAGCAGCTTCGCCTCGCGCTCCAAAGCCTGGCCACAAAGACATATAAACGACTGGGATTTATACAAAGCTACCAGATGCAAGGATTGCGAATTCTACTTACATCTCGAAAAAGGTCAGACAAGTATCCTTAGCCCTTTTTTACGACTTACTGTCTCAGTTCTATCCTCGTCTGTCACCATCTTATGCTTACCTTGTAACAAGGCCCCTGTTCCAAGCTAAGCAGGGGACTTAATGTTGATGGTGGTTTTTAGACAAGGGGTAAAATCGTAAAACCTTACGCATAGCATGACGTCACCGGTGACGCTAAACACATTTATTAGAACATTTAATGCACTTATGTAACAAATTACCAGGGTATCTTTTTTCAAATGCTAAACTAGGGTTTCGACCCACAAAACCCTAAGCCGCACAATCGTTGCGCATCATGGAAACTATGCCAAAACCTAAGCCGCACAAGCGCTGCGCATCATGGCAACCATGCCAAAACCAAGCCGCACAATCACTGCGCATCATGGCAACTATTCCAAAACCAAAACCGCACAATCGTTGCGCATCATGGCAACCATGCCAAAACCAAGCCGCACAATCGCTGCACATCATGGAAACCATGCCAAAACCAAGCCGCACAATCATTGCGCCACACGCGCCATTGGCACATTCCAAGCGACGCTTGCGACCTAGCATGCCAAGCCGTGCAAACCTAGGGCCAAGCCTCCACACGCGTCATTGGAACATGCCAAGCGACGCTTGCGACCTAGCATGCCAAGCCGTGCAAACCTAGGGCCAAGCCGCCACACGCGCCATTGGCACATGCCAAGCGACGCTTGCGACCTAGCATGCCAAGCCGTGCAAACCTAGGGCCAAGCCGCCACACGCGCCATTGGCACATGCCAAGCGACGCTTGCGACCTAGCATGCCAAGCCGTGCAAACCTAGGGCCAAGCTGCCTCACGCGCTATTGGCACATGCCAAGCGACGCTTGCAACCTAGCATGCAAAGCCGTGCAAACCTAGTGCCAAGCCTCCACACGCGCTATTGGCACATGCCAAGCGACGCTTGCAACCTAGCATGCCAAGACGTGCAAACCTAGGGCCAAAGCCCCTACGCGCGTCATTGGCACATGCCATGCAACACTTGCATTTTTGCAGTACCACATGCACCCGATGCGCAACCTACATCCAAGGCATTCCACACAAGCCATTGGCACATGCCATGCAACCCTTGCACTTTGGCATGCCGCGCCTACATCAAAGGCCACAATTCCTCTCAAGATGCAAAATTTCGACCGTCAAAGGTCGCCACTGAGCCGACACATCTCTCAACATCAACTTATCAAACACCAGCGATATGCTACACGTTTTCCACGAAAACACTCGAGACATCAATACATGTCACAAACTGGGGGATGGTCTTTAGGGTTTTGGTTTGGCGGTTTACAGCGTGCGGCATACACAAATGCCCGTTTCAAGACAGTGTATTAAGAATAAAACGGTTAGTAAATGCAGGAAGTAATGGTGAAACGATCTTTTATTATGGAACATCAATTCCATCAAATTCCATCAATACCAGGCGTTACCACCTCTTCCCATTTAACTCATCCGTTTCTTTTTCTTACGAGGCCAGAGTACGTTTCACTTAGACTTGTATAAATAGGTCTTACCTATTTCCACCAAGACAACAAATTTTTGGTGAAGGAGAAATACAACACTCAGAAAGGCAACTTTGCTAGATTTCCCAAAGCTTTCACCTTCTGATACAAGTCAAGTACTACTCTTCCAGAAATGTTCTGGTCTCAACACTCTCTTCGCTTCCCTCCCTAAACCAGCCCTTCTCCTCCTCTTTGTGACCGAAGCAAATCCGGAACGTCCATTTCTTGGTTTAGGTCGGAGTTGTACAGATTGATCTCTCGAATCTAAATTACTCCCTTGCAGTACATTTGTTTAGGGTTTAGATTTGTTTCTCACTCACCTACCGAAATTACCAAAATCGGCAGAAACGATTTTCACCCATAAACATGTCCATATAGTCAGATCGCCACAAACACGGACTTTTGAGGTCTTTAACGTGTTTGCCTGCTATGATACCAATTGAAAAAGCGGGGGTCTAACAATACCACCCAATATTTCGCTTAGCAATATGTATGGACTAACTCCGAAATACTTTGCTAGAGAATCAACTAGACAGTCAGACTCAATCTAGATAAAAGTATCTCAAGGAGTTAATATCTCTATCTAGATTTGATTTTTACTCAAACTAAAAACAATAGCGAGTCTTTATCAAATACAAGGAATAACTTGGACGGTACCAAAGACCAATGTCCAAGGATCAATCAATATCAATCAACAACCAAAGGTTGGATTTCCAATTGATGATCACGAACGCACAACATGTATTATTTCAATTATATAAAATATAATACGGAAAAGAAATAACACAGACACCAGAAGTTTTGTTAACGAGGAAACCGCAAATGCAGACAAACCCCGGGACCTAGTTCAGATTGAATACACACTGTATTAAGCCGCTACAGACACTATCCTACTGCAAACTAACTTCGGACTGGACTATAGTTGAACCCCAATCAGTCTCTCACCGATTCAAGGTACAGTTGTACTCCTACGCCTCTGATCCCAGCAGGATACTGCGCACTTGATTCCCTTAGCTGATCTCACTCACAACCAAGAGTTGCTGCAACACAAAATCGCAGACTTGAAAATAAACAAATTTGTCTCACACAGAAAAGTCTATCAAAGGATAAATCTGTCTCCCACAGATAAACCCTAGGTTTTGTACCGTCTTTTGATATAAATCAAGGTGAACAGGAACCAATTGATAATCCGGTCTTATATTCCCGAAGAACAACCTAGATTAATCAATCACCTCTCTACAATCCTTCCTGACTACACAAGCGGATTGTCGAGGAATCACAAACAGTGAGACGAAGATGTTTGTGACTTCTTTATCTTGCCTATCGGAGAACTCTCACGATCTCAAGTCAATCAATCGATTGTACTCGTACGATATAAGATGCAAGATCAGATCATACAACTACGATAAAGTAGTATCGGTCTGGATTCACAATCCCAATGAAGTCTTTAAGTCGTTAACCTGATTTTAGATAAGAAAATCAAAGTTTAATGGAGATCGACTCTAGCGGGCTCACTAGTAGCACACAGACGTGTGGGGATTAGTTTTTCACAATGCTAGATGTCTCCTTTATATAGCCTTCAAATCAGGGTTTTTCCTTAGTTACAAAGCAATCCTTATTCACGGTTAGATGAAAACCTGATTTGGATTCAAGCTAATATTTCTCAACCGTTAGATCGAAAAACCTAGCTTGTCACACACATTTTGGTAAACGTTTACTGGGTTTGTGAAAACCATGCCCAAACGTGTACGTGTATGTTGGTTCAACACAGTAACCCAAAAAGGTCAACCATATGAGCATTTCATATTAACCTTGTTCTTCTCCACCATAACTAGTTCAATTGACTCAAATGAACTAGTTAAAGAGTTGTTCAATTGCTATGAGATCTTATGTAACTACGCAAGACACAATTGAAACAAAGATGATTCGATTCGATTGAATCGGATCATGAACTTTATAGCCACAGTTTGCATAAATCATTCCTTAGTAATTTAAGTTTCATGTTCAGAGCACATCTTTAAATCATAACCTCTTAAGTTCACAAACAAGTTCGCGGACTTAAGTTAATCGGTTGAGTTTTCCAAACTCAGCATAAATTCTCGAAAAGAGAACTTCCGCCAGTTCGCGGACTGGGTTCGCGAACTTAGCACACAAACGAGTTTTGGAAAATCCAGCAGAAATTCTCGGTCGAGAACTTTGGTCAGTTCGCGGACTTGGCAAGCCAATTCCACAATCCTCCCGATTTCTCTTGATCAACAAAGTTCGAAAACTTCGGTTCAAGGAATACATGGTTATGTAATCTATACTCTAATTTCAATCATTGAGGCATTCTCAGAGGACGCTATGTAGCCGTTATTCACAGACCGATTCACGTCAGAGCAATTCTCAAAGTGATTGAAACTTTCATGACTTTCGTCATTAGGTGAAGATAAACTTGATAAAAGCGAAACGCTTTACCAACACATGATTTCGAGATATAGATAGGCGAGATATACTCGGCTCGAAATATAAAATGTGTATGATCTAGTCTATATAGCATACGACTTTTGTCTCATTAGAAGTAGGAGATAGAAGAGATAGACTTTTGAGTGATAGATAAGTTCAAGTCTCCACATACCTTTTTGTTGATGAAGTTCCACGGTTCCTTGTATAGATCTTCGTCGTTGTATGATGAATCGCCATGAAGTCCTTGAGCTGAACTACACTTTTCTATCCTAGTCCGAGACTTAGCTATGTAGGCTAGAAATCAAGACTTATAGTTTTGATCACTAACATTGACAAACATGCTTGAGATAGCAACACATGCGAGGTTGACCGAGATATGCTCTAACAAGGGTAAAAACTGATTCTGCTGAAAATGGTAAATCGGGTGTGTCGATGAGAAACGAGTCTAGACCCTAAACAAATGTACTGCACATGAGTACTTTAGATTCGAGAGATCAATCTGTACAATTCTGGCCTAGACCAAGAAATGGTCGTTCCAGTCTTGCTTCGGTCACAAAATGAAGGAGAAGGGTTGGTCTTAGGGACGGAAGCAGAGAAGATGTTGAAATAAGAGTGATAGACTCTGTGAGAGGTGAAGTTGTTTGAACGTGTATCAGAAAGTAGAGCCTTCTTGAAGGTTGTAAGCAGTGTGTTTTCTGTGTTTTTTGGATACTTGCGTGTAGACGATGATGATTACCCTTTTTTAGGAATAGATTATAAAACCTATTTATATGTAACCATGCCTGTACACGTCCCTGATCTCATAGGAAATGGAAGTTGTGGAGGAGTCAGAAGGTGGAGATCGTGTGAAAGTGATGAAACCGTGTCCCTATCATGGAGGAAGACTGGACAATTTCATATGCACTACTCCTTCACTCGTTAACTTTCCGCCTTTCCTGACACTTTCGCGTAATGGGTGCATTGCACACCGCATTGCCGTAGACCGCCATACCAATACCCTGATGAACATCCCCCATTTGTAACATGTTTGATGTCTCGAGTATTTTTGTAGAAAATATGTAGCAAGTTACATGAGGAATGAAACAAGTCCTACATGGTAGTTGCTGAGTGGATCTTGCTTGCAAGACCTAATTATTTCGACCAATCACGCAAAAGCTAGGTGGCGGGTAATCAAATTTGCCGCACAAAGTAGCATAGGATTATTTTAGGTTAAATAATCAAATTATTTGTGAGATCGATATTTAGAAAATATCGTTCGTAATCGATGCATGTAAAGCATCGCTTTTAAGCACAATATAATCGATGCATACGAAGCATCGTTGTATATAGCCTGTTTTAGTTAGTCGCGGAATTCACGGTCTTAAAAGGAGCGCGACCGGCCATCTTTGAGCAGCTTCCAAAAGCTGTCCGTGTAGGATATAAATGAGGTGGTCGGTCCTCATAGGAGAAGGATGGCTTGTAGCCATTATGACATCTCATTGGTCGACCCAAGTTAGATCTTAACCGGTTAAATCAGCTGCCAAGTTGGATGGTTGAGATGATTTGCGACAGTTGTTGATATCGTTGAATTTATTTAAGACTTTTGTAAGAAGCGCGACTAGCCTACTTTGGCGAATGATTTAGAGCGGAGCAGGTAGGATAGAAGTGATGTGATTGGTCAAGGCCAAAGACGGGTCGCCGGTGAGCATAACGACACCTCATTGGTCGCCCAAACTTGAATCTGGTCAATTCGTCCGGCCAAGTTGGACGGCCGTGATTGATTTAAGACTTCCATAGGCGGTCTTGCCCTAATTAAGACTCTTTTCGAGCCGCTTGACTAGCCTACTTTGGCTAGCAATTGCGAGCGCCGCCTGCGGGTTAGGAGGGTTCTGATTGGCTGAAATAACAGAGGGACCATCGGTGATCATCGTGAAACTTGTTTGGTCGCGCCAGGAGGAGACCAAGCTTGCTGAATCGGCCGGCTAAGTCGTACGGCCGTGATCGTTTTAAGACTACCACAGAAAGTTCAATTACTTATACAAACAAGCCACTCGACTAGCCTACTTTGGCTAGCAATTGCGGACGTTGCCTGCAGGAAATGAACAACGTGATTGGTTTAAATAATAGGTGGGCAAACGGTTTTCATAACAACTCCTTGTTTGCCGAGCTTGCAAGAGCTAAGGTTAGGTAATGGAGCTTGCCAAGTCGTGTGGTCATGATTATTTTGCGACTGACTTGGGCGACTGTAGATGGGGAAAAACGATTTGCTGGTTTTTACGGAATTGAGGAGACGTCCGTGTGGAGACTCCTTTAACCGAGCGAAATATTGAACCTCACACAGATGCACTGCAAGAAGGGAGTGCTTTAAGTTCGAGAGATCAATCTGTAGGACTCCGGCCTAAACCAAGAACAATGGCCGTTCCAGAGTCAATTCGGTCACAAGAGAGGATGGGTTGATATGTAAGAGGGAAGCTGAGCAATATGTGGGATCAATGGTGATCTGAGATTGTAGGTGTGTTGTGAATTCAGCGTAAGAACGCTCTGAATGATTGAATTTTACTCAATTGAGAGTGATTGCTCAGACGATGAGTTCGTGTAAACGAAGGATTGTCTGTATGAACTTGTCGAGAAATTGCTTGTTTTGACGAATGTTCGAGTATTCGAATCTTGTTCTTTCAATCATGATTCAGAGGTATTTTTATATTACTAAATTAAAAACACCATGATCCCACGAAGTGTGACAGTTGCTGGAATCAGAGAGTGGGGAAGTGGGAAATCGTGTTAAAACCAGTTGCTCATCGTGCGGAGACTTGGTTAATTTTACACCCACTACTTTGCTGACTCTTCCAACTGATTGCATGACTTGCTGACATTCTCGTCATGGGTGAACACACGTGTCGTAGACCGCCAGACCAAAACCCTAGTTAATATCCCCCTATGTGACACGATTGATATCTCATGATTGTGGAGTCAGTTGCTGAATTAATGGAACGATGAGTCCATGTATTGCTGAGTTGAACATGAATTTCAAATGTTATGAAACTCATGAATTAAATATGTCTGCTGAGACGAGGTATTATTATGTTGATTACCAAAGACGAACAAACTGTGTTGCTAAATTGTTGAATATTGATAGTTGAACCAATATTCTTGAATCTGAGCAAATATTGCTGGTTCGAGCAAATATTGCTAATTCGAGCAAATATTTCCGGTTTTAGCGAATATTGCTCATTTGATGAATTGTTGGTAGCAGGACCAAATAAAATATTAATTTAAGATACTGACTGCTGGGTCGAGTATAATAAATAAAAATTTTGATCATGGAATCAACATAAAATTATCAGTTTTTAATCTGCTCAGAATCATGTTTTTGCAGAGCCTTGGATTCAAAAACCCTAATTTTAATGAAATGATGATTTATCCAAAATCAACCGCCGAGTGAAGCAGGGACCGACTACATGGGATGATGACTCCACCGTGTAACACCCAGATGCTCGAATGAGCAAAATACCAAAGTCTCTTGAGGACCAGTTGGTGAAAGAATGATTAAATGCTGGTTTAATCATTTATTAAAATAATGCTCGTGTGAGCGACAGATAACAAAACCTAGGCATGAAAAGATGAGGGACCGACCAAGAGGTCATCATACCGGCTCTTGGTGACTGTGGGACCAATTGATGGTCGTTTGAGCAAACCCCCAATTGTTTGGAAAGAGTTTGAACCTAATATGAGCAATTGAGCAAATTAGGTTAAAATCATTAAAATATGTGGGACCGGCTGTTTGCAAGCCTTAGGGTCACCCTTGGTCAGTCAAGGGGATGTGACCGTGTCACCATAGTCTCCGTGTCTCAGTCCTGAGAGTTTCAATATTTTCCGATGCGCGTTTGAGCAACATATTGAGAAAATATGTAGAATCCAGGGTTTTGCTGAAACTAGGAAAAATACGTAAGATGATGAAAAATAATAAATAAAATAGGGAATTGCAAGATGCGGGACCGGCCACGCCGGCGGTCCCACACTTTCCCACTTTTATGTAATTTTGCGTATTTTCTCTGAATTGAGGGAAATCCCATGAAACCGGAGAGTTTTATGAAATTAGGGAACTTCCATGAGATGAGAGAAATAAAATAATAATAAAATAGGGAATGATGGAGTGTGGGACCGGTAATGGCCAAGGCATGGCCGGCCGGCCAACGGGCACGGTCCCAGGGCACTCTTCCCAATTTTATATAATTTTCATGATTTTAGAAAATTTTCATAAAATCAGAGAGATTTGTTGAAACCAAGGTATTTTGTTGAAATCAGGGAGTTTTCATGAAATGAGGAAAACAAAACAAATAACAATAATAAAATAAGGGGCGTGTGGGACCGGCTCGGGCATGACCGGCCGGCTAGGGCACGATCCCACGAGTTTTCTTAATTTTATAATATTTTTTATGGGTTTAGGGAAAATTCATGAAATCAGGGAATTTTCATGGTTTTAGGGAAAATTCATGAAATCAGGGAATTTTCATGGATTAAGAGAAATAATAAAATAATGGGGACGTGAGGTGTGGGACCGACCATGGCTAGGGCATGGCCGGCCGGCCGGTGCTTTGTCCCGTGACACCTTTCCCTAATTTTATTATTTTCTTAACATAAAGAAATATCATGAGATTAAAGAATTTCCTTGAATCGAAGGAGATTTTCTCGAACGAGAGAATTTTCAAGAGATCAGGAAAAAATAATAAAATGTGATAAAATATAAAATTGGGCGTGGGACTGGTCACGGCATGACCGGCCGGCTGGTGAGCCCAGTCTCTAGCGCCTTTGCTAATATTTTATTATTATTATTTTTCCTTCCTATTTTGCATAGGTTCATCATTCATTCGTATTTTTGAAATGCTCGTTTGCGCATTCAAATGCTGGTCTGTGCATTATTGCTAAGTACACTTGCACCATTTTAGTCAAGGCTTATTCGATGCTCAGATGCCTGTTTCGTTGAATATTTATCACTAACCCGTGGAATTCTGCTGTGAAGAACCACAAATTGAAATGACGAAATATAACGAAGAATCGTAGAATATTGCTGGATAGTCAGGTGATTAGAGATAATTAACTGATGGCTCTATACTAGCAGGGCTTCCTATCTAGGAGCATTAATTATCTGAGAGTTGAGCAATATGAACTTGCTGGAGTATCATATTTCTCCTATATAGTCAGGGAAAACCTGGTTGCATCCTGAAGACGTTGTCGCTCTATACTAGCAGGCATGCTGTCTAGGAGCCGTCCAATCTTTCGATTCTATATAGAAATAATTACTGAAATTGCTCAGTATTCATGAGATGTGCCTGGAAGACTACACATCTACAGATACTCTGAGAGACATCCTTCTCAGTCAAAGATTTTATGGCATGAGCTTTCACTCTTTGTTGAGAGACATGAGTCTCAATACTCATCTGATTGCCGGATCCGGAGTATGCATAATTATGGTTTTACGATTTTTCCCTTGTCGAAAATCCGCCATCTACATTAAGTCCCCTGCTTAGTGAGGAACAATCATGTTCCTCAGTCAGCATTGAATGGTGATTTTCCAGGTACAGAAAAAAATAAGTAATTGAACTTAGTCATAAGATAAGATGTTACCGGATTTCGACCGAATGAGCAAACCATGGTTTGAGCAAAAACCTAGTGGCATAATAGAGCGTCATCGGGCGAGCATAAATTGGTGTATAACCGCTGATTCGATAGTGGAACCTTGGTTGGTTTAGGATTGTTGATGGTGGATTTTAGTTCAGGGCTAAAATTATAAAACCAAATTTATACGCTGACATCCTGCAAAGGATAAAGCCACTGATAAGTGATGAATACTTCTTCACTTTAATAATTCACATAGAATGGAGCATGTGGCAACAATCCCAGTATTCTGTGAATTAAATACACAAAATTCATCCAGGTTGGAGCATGTAGCAACAATCCCATATACCTTGTGAATTTACAACATTATTAATTAATGCATGACTAGCCTTGTATTTCCTGTGATGTTCCCGCAGAACTCTCATTATTAGTGCGGCATGACGAATGAGTGTTGCTCTCAGCAGAGTAACACGAATCTCCAAGTGTTAATAGTGAGGCATGCACGAAATACCCGTACATGCCACATCTCTCAGTGTGTTATACTAGCCCGATTGAGCCCACCTCTCTCGGTATGTTATACTAGCCCGATTGAGCATACATCTCTCGGTGTGTTATACTAGCCCGATTGAGAATATTTGAATCTGGACTGACAGTCTCAGAAACAATCACGACCACGCAAGTTGGCCGCATGATTTAACCAGCCTAGACTATCCTCAGAAGGAGAAGGCTACCATCTTAATGACCACCACTGGGCCCGTTTATGCCCTGGTCGGTCGAATACATACCACGCCTCCCAAACTACCACCGAACACCAGCCTAGAGTAGGATGGTTGGGCTGGTATGAAGCATCTTGGAAAACATGTATGCACAAGACTGCCAATGTCGGTCTCAAACAGATCGTTGCCGTCCAACTTCACCGGCATGGTTGGACGGCATATATCGTCCCATGGCCGGTTGGACAAGCGTTGTTCTGCACACCGACGACCCTCTTCACGCCTGCATAATCGACCACCTCACGGCCTAGCCAGGGAGAAGAAAACGCTCGCCCAAAGTTCGGCCGGCGTGATGCTTTAAGGGTCGCAAGATATTCCACTAAAGGTCTTAAATTGATCATGACCATCCAACCTCACCAGCATGTTTGGATGGCTTAGATCAGACCCATAGCCGTCAGGCAGGTATTGGCATGTTCACCACTGGTCCAATATGGGCCCCACATGGTCGGCCTCCCCAAAAGAGGAGTGTAGCTTTCCAATTCTTCCATCCAAAGTAGCGTGGACATGAAACCCTAATTAGGGTTTGCGGCATATCACATGTGTCGCAAATCAGTCGCGACCATCCATCTTCGCAGGCATAGGTTGAGGGTGTAGATGTAGACTCAAAGGGTCCCAAGCATGTCAACACAATCGTTGTGGGCCTGTCTACATGCGTGACCAATCGGCCAAGGCCGAACATGGCTAGATGCCTCGATTCGTGCACCCAAATTAGGCATGGTCGCGCGGTTCCAATTGCAAACCGATCTCGACCACTCAAATTTTCCGGACAAATCGAGTGGCTTAGATCACATCTCCATGGGACAGTGAGGTGTACACCGGAAAGACGTCTACACGTATGCCCGATCGGTCTTTCCAAAAACATCTCCCATGCATGGATTCGACCAAGCTGAAAGAAGGTACTTGCGCACCACCTAAACCCTAATCTGACGGTCGCAGATGTGGGTCACAAGTCATCTCGTCCGTCCAACTTCGCCAGCTTGGACGGACAGCCTAAGATAAGAGTTAGGCAACCAGTGAGGCATCACCACGATCACCGTCCACCACTCTTCCACATGGGGTGATCGGCCAAATCAGGGCTTGTCTGTATAGCCTCCTAACGATCACTCGAAGATGGATGGACGTGATGTTATTTTAAGACGCTTAAATTTGTGACTTACTCCGTTAAGCCTTAAAACATCGATTCTTCATACATGCTAAATATATTCGATGCATTACCTGCATAGAATACACATGATATTTCATAAATATCGACTTCCTAAATAACTTAGTTATTTAATCTAGCATCACATGCTACTTTCTGTGGGTCCCACATCCACACATTCGAGACATCAAACATGTCACAAACTGGGGGATACATACTGGGGTATTGGTCTGGCGGTTTACAGCGTGCAGCGTGCAACGCGCCATCACAAGAATGTGTCAGGAAGACATGGACGGTTAGAGATGATGGGAGAAGGGGGCATGATTGGTCGTGTGACACTAAGAAACAACTCCACTACTCCATCACTCCACTTCCTCCACTTCCCATGAGAGATGTGGGTTAGGCTCAATGACTTGTATAAATAGGTTCTCCTCCCTATTTCCAAAGGACAGACAAGACAAAAACCTAGTGTTGATACAATCGTATTCAATACCAGAACTGATAGCTTACACTCTGCAAGCAAGTTCATATTTCTGATACAAGTCATACGCAGCAAACACCTTCACAATCTCAACACCTTCTTCGCTTCCCACCCTAAGATCAACCCCATCTCCTTCACTTTATGACCGAAGCAAGTCTGGAACGACCATTTCTTGGTTTAGGCCATAATTGTACAGATTGATTTCTCGAATCAAAAGCACTCCCGTGCAGTGCATTTGTTTAGGGTTTAGATTCATTTCTCATCCACACACCCAAAATTACCAAAACCGGCAGAAATAGTTTTCACCCATAAACAATTGGCTACCACAGTGGTAGATTAATCTCTCGGTTGTGAAGTCAATTTCTTCAATACCAATTTAATTTTATTGATTTCGAAAATGGTGGATCTTAGGTCTGGATCAGCAACCAATCCTGACGGGACTAGCGATGACAACACTCTCGGTGTTGATATCCCAGGTGTCACCGTGCAGCCAGTCAATACCATCAATGTATCTCGTGGAATTACTTCCTCTACTACCAGCACCAGCGGATCAAGAGGAGATATTCCATTGGGCGTGACACCTCCTATCACCAGAGCCAGAGCAGACACAAACCCTAGCATCTCTTCAAGTGTAACGCCTCCAGCCGTCACCAGAGCAACTGCCGCTCCTCTATCGGGACGTTGAGCTGGAGGATCCAGAGGAGGACAACCCCCTATTACCATGGTGGATTTGATGGAGAGACAAGAAGTTCTCGCAAGGGAACAAACGTACATGGCTATAACTCAGAAAGAGGTACTCACTTTTCTTAAGACATTAACTGATCGATTGCCATAAGAGCCGCGACAGCCCCTGGAGCCAACAAGGAACGCATTCAACGCACTCGGAGAAGGTACTTCAGCGGCGCGGGCCTACATGGACCTGATCAAATAAGCAACATAAGATATGAGCGGTCCTGTCATGGAGACTCCTACACTGGGGACTGATCCTCACAACGATCCTCCTCAAGTCAATAGTTTCACTATGAACCAGAGGCCGGCGGATCAGGAAGCGGTTTCTCTAGTGGAAAGTTTATGCGAACTTTTACACCTCTCGAAGAATCAGCGGGCGGAGACGTTTTGCTGCAATCAACCAGGGGAATGTCACAACTGTGCCCTACATGTCACCGCAAGCATCAAGGGTTCAGAGTTCAAGAGGACCTTATCGGCACAGGAGCGTCTTCGAATGTGATTACTCTCAAGACTCTATGGACATCCAAGGTTTTCCCAGGCATGGTCGTACAGTAGCCTACTACAATGACGAACTTCGAGGGAAACCAAACCAACACGTACGGAAGCTCCGCGGAAAGAATCAGACAAAGTTCGTTGCATCCCACTCCCCACGTGGGCGTCAATTCAGGAGTAAGACCGACTTGCATCATTGAGGGCTAAAACCCACGATGCATCTTTGCTGACGAAGCATTCTTCTCCATCCTGTGAAGCCGCGACCCACGTTCACACGAAGAGGGAGCAGACTTTTGTGGCGAGCCGTGATCATAAAGGAAAAACGGTGTACCAACACCGCTGTTAGCAATTAGCAGGGGAAATTGTGCCCCAGTCTCTCCGCCCAATGGAATGCTACAACAACGACGAGCCATGAGAGGAAGTACCAGATGCTCCACGACAGCTGCAGGACGATACCAAATCCAAAACTGATGAGCTCAAAGTGGTCAACATCGTGGATGAGGAATATCCCAGGCCTATCTCCATCAGTTCGACCTTGTATGCGGATGAACACATGATACTTGTGCAACTTCTCAAGGAATACCAGGACATATTTTCCCGGACATGTGAAGAAACGCCTGGCCTAGATGAAAAACTGGTCACCCACCATCTACATGTCATACCCGGATCCGAGCCGATCAAGCAATCCTGGAGGCAATTCAGGAATGAGGTAGAAGAACAAATCAAGACTGAGATTCAGAAGTTGTCGGCTGCTGGCTTCATCAAACCCATCCATCATCCGACCTGGCTGGCTAATGTGGTGCCGGTAAAGAAGAAGAATGGACAAATCAGGTGCTGCGTGTATTTCAGATACTTGAATAGATGCTGCCCCAATGATGATTTTCCTTTACCTAACATCGACATGTTAGTGGATGCCACCAGCGGTCACGGCATGTTCTCTTTTATGGATGGATACAACGTCTACAATCAGATAAGGATGTACGAGCATGATGCAAGTAAGACTGCCTTTCGAACTCCTCTCGGAAATTTTATTATGCTATAATGCCATTTGGTTTAAAGAATGCCGGTGTAAGGTATCAATGACCTATGACGGCAATCTTCTACTGGAGCCGACACCTTAAGGGAGCAGCCTCAGGAAGATAACGATGTCCGCGCACGAGAAAGAATCTGGGCGAATCACTCTTGTCTATCGTTCCATGTTGGAAGACTTCGTGAAGCTGTTGAACGCTCATCTACAACAACATATACCCTGATAGAAAGAACCAGGCCTGCCGGTAATGAAGAGCATCATAATGTTCGTGGGAGCATATATCTCACCAACAGGCGATACAACCTTCAGCCTTCTGTAAGCAGTTTCCCTGAAGCAGCAAGAGGAAAACCACTGAGATACAACATCCTGCGCGTCTGCCAACTCCAACTCCAGTACCACATGCATGACTCCCACAATGATGAAACAATGTCCAAGATATTCCATATCTGGCTCGATAACAACCACATCGATGAGAGACGCGTTTATAATTTCGTCTCTCAAGGAGTGTGACTAGGTACTGCTTAGCACTACCCATCTCAAAGATCCTGAGAGACGCAAGCACGCTATATTCCAAGATGTCCAAAGACGAGGATATACTCAAGAGAGAAGACGTATTTTCAAAGACCAGCGATATTCCTGGATGTCTATGAAATGCAACGCAGACAAAAAGATGGCCTCATGAACCCAGCGTGACAACGTCTATCAAGTCGAAGGCTCAGTGGATGCTCGTGGGCAGGGGACTGTCTCCCTGTTTTTCATTCCGTGAGGCAACATCAAGGAAGCTATCGCGCCTCTTCCTGCCAGTCTCCTCTGATCACAGCTGCTGCTAAGAACCGTTGTTCTTTTGTTGATACCAGTGCCCGAGCTTCATCATAGCAACAACCACTACGGACAGAGTAAGGGTTTTCCTCATTACAGGAGAGATGGTCAATCAAGAAGCATGCAATTCGCGAGGGAGAATCAAACTAAATAAGAAGCCTCTTCAATGCTCTCTTCAGAGGAAGATGCTCCAACGCATGTCCAGGAGAAGCCGCTTCAACACTCTCTCCAGGATCCGGTTCGATGTTCGCTCCAGAAGAATCCGATTCAGCGCTCTCAGCGCTCTCTCCAGGATACACCTCAACGTTCGCACCAGTAGCCACTTTAACATCCTCTGAAGACGTTTCAACATGCAAGCTAATCTGCGCTTTGGTCAAGTTATCTTTGATGTACTCATTTCTCAACATGTGTCTCATCCATCCTTCATAAGGGCCTAACGGAGCATGAAAAACCTTGAAGTCGATAGGATAAGGGTTGTCTTATGGGAAGGATGTTTTCAGATAGTTGAAAGGGCATGGTGAAAAACTTATCATTTATGCTTGGCATGTCTTTGAAGCTGTCAACACCTCCTGACTTGGCATCATCATTATTCTCAGTGAAGCATGCTCCCTTGGTCGTAGGAGGACATGAACACAGTGGGACCAACACCACGTTCGAACATACAAGGTTCACGTTTGGGCAAAGGAAGCACGCCTGGGTCCCACGTTCGAGCAAAGGGAAGACCGATGTTGGTTAGCAAGACCGATGTTAGTCAGCAAGACCGGTGTTGGTCACAACAACAAGGCCGGTGTTTGTAGAAGTAACAAAGATGGTGTATGGGACAAGGCCGGTGTTCGAACGAAACAAGACAACAATGCCGGTGTCGGTCGAGGCAGCGATGTCCGTCAGCAAGGTCGAGGTTCGTCGAATCATCAAGGTCGGTGTTCGTCAAGGCAAGGACGGTGTTGGTCAGGAGGCAAGTCTGGTGTTGGGTGAGGCAACAGGTTTGGTGTCTGTTCGAAGCAGGCACATCCGTCCCCAAACAAAGAAGGCACGCGGCGGGTCTCACTTGATCAGGCACAACCAACCCCATATTGGTCGAAGCATGCACAGCCGACCCTAGGAAAAACAGGCACAGTCGTCCCCAAGCAAAGCAGGCACACGGCAGGTCCCACTTGATGAGGCACAGCCATCCCCAGATTGGTCGGAGCAGGAACAACCGGCCCAGGAAAAGCAGGCACGCGACGGGTCCCACATTGATCAGGCACAACTATCCCCAGATTGGTCGAAGCAGGCACAGCCGGCCCCAATCAAAGCAGGCACGCGGTGGGTCCCATGTTGATCAGGCACAACTAGCCCCAGATTGGTCGAAGCAGGCACAGCCGGCCCCAACCAAAGCAGGCACGCGGCGGGTCCCACGTTCGAGCAAGGCAGGCACAACAAATCCCACATTTGGTCAGAGCATGCACAGGTGGGGCCCACATTCTCTCATGCATGCGACATGATACAGTTTTCTACGGAAGAACAATATCAACGACAGCAAGCTCCGGCGGCGTCTGCAGCGATGGCAGCGGCAGCAATGCTCGGCGAGCCAAAGTCACGAACGGGAGAAGCTGTTCGAACAAAAAAAAAGAGAGAAAAAGGGTCGGTCCTCTTTTATACACAAGTAATTGGAGAACTCTGGTAGAAGAAGGATTCCCTTCTTGGCTCAAATACCCGAAGGAGGAAGCTGGTCCCACCAAGGTCCGTGGTCATGCCTGGCGTACTCACGCGGATGATTGCGAACATGGCCGTCCAGAGTCCCTCCAGGTAAACTTCCTTTATCTTGTATTTATACGATTATATTCGTCACCATCTCATGCCCACCCCACAATGATGCAACCATTATATGCTAGGCAGGGGACTTAATGTTGATGGTGGATTTTAGTTCAGGGCTAAAATTGTAAAACCAAATTTATACGCTGACATCCTGCAAAGGATAAAGCCACTGATAAGTGATGAATACTTCTTCACTTTAATAATTCACCTAGAATGGAGCATGTGGCAACAATCCCAGTATTCTGTGAATTAAATACACAAAATTCATCCAGGTTGGAGCATGTAGCAACAATCCCATATACCCTGTGAATTTACATCATTATTAATTAATGCATGACTAACCTTGTATTTCCTGTGTTGTTCCCGCAGAACTCTTATTATTAGTGCGGCATGACGACTGAGTGTTGCTCTCAGCAGAGTAACACGAATCTCCAAGTGTTAATAGTGAGGCATGCACGAACTACCCGTACATGCCACATCTCTCGGTGTGTTATACTAGCCCGATTGAGCCCACCTCTCTTGGTGTGTTATACTAGCCCGATTGAGCATACATCTCTCGGTGTGTTATACTAGCCCGATTGAGCATATCTGAATCTGGACTGATAGTCTCAGAAACAATCACGACCACGCAAGTTGGCCGCATGATTTAACCAGCCTAGACGATCCTCAGCAGGAGAAGGCTACCATCTTAATGACCACCAGCGGGCCCGTTTATGCCCTGGTCGGTCGAATACATACCACACCTCCCAACAACCACCGAACACCAGCCTAGAGTAGGATGGTTGGGCTGGTATGGAGCATCTTGGAAAACATGTACGCACAAGACTGACAATGTCGGTCTCAAATAGATCGCGGCCGTCCAACTTCACCGGCATGGTTGGACGGCATAGATTGTCCCATGGCCGGTTGGACAAGCGCTGCCCTGCACACCGGCGGGCCCCCTTCACGCCTGCATAATCGACCACCTCACGACCTAGCCAGGGAGAAGAAAACGCTCGCCCAAAGTTCGGCCGGCGTGATGCTTTAAGGGTCGCAGGAAATTCCACTAAAGGTCTTAAATTGATCACGACCATCCAACCTCACCAGCATGTTTGGTTGGCTTAGATCAGACCCATATCCGTCAGGCAGATATTGGCATATTCACCACCGGCCCAATGTGGGACCCACATGGTCGGCCTCCCCAAAAGAGGAGCGTAGCTTTCCAATTCGTCCAACCAAAGTAGCATGGACATGAAACACTAATTAGGATTTGTGATATATCACATGTGTCGCAAATTAGTCGCGACCATCCATCTTCGCAGGCATAGATGAAGGGTGTAGATGTAGACTCAAAGGGTCCCAAGCATGTCAACACAATCGCCGTGGTCCCTTCTACATGCGTGACCAATCGGCCAAGGCCGAACATGGCTAGATGCCTCGATTCGTGCGCCAAAACTAGGCATGGTCGCGCGGTTCCAATTGCAAACCGATCTCGACCACTCAACTTTTCCGGACAAATCGAGTGGCTTAGATCACATCTCCATGGTACAGTGAGGTACGAACGTGTACATCGGCAAGCCGTCTACACGCATGCTCGGTCGGTCTTGCCAAAAACATATCCCATGCATGGATTCTACCAAGCTGAAAGAAGGTACTTGCGCACCTCCTAAACCCTAATCTGACGGTCGCAGATGTGGGTCGCTAGTCATCTCGTCCGTCCAACTTCGCCAACTTGGACGGACAGCCTAAGACAGGAGTTAGGCAACCAGTGAGGCATCACCACGATCACCGTACACCACTCTTCCACATGGGGTTATCGGCCAAATCAGGGCTTGCCTGTATAGCCTCCAAACGATCACTCAAGGATGGCTGGACGTGATGCTATTTTAAGATGCTTAAATTCGTGAATTACTCCGTTAAGCCTTAAAACAACGATGCTTCATACATGCTGAATATATTCGATGCATTACCTGCATAGAATACACACGATATTTCATAAATATTGACTTCCTAAATAACTTAGTTATTTAATCTAGCATCACATGCTACTTTCTGTGGGTCCCACATCCACACATTCGAGACATCAAGCATGTCACAAACTGGGGGATACATACTGGGGTATTGGTCTGGCGGTTTACAGCGTGCAGCGCGCCATCACAAGAATGTGTCAGGAAGACATGGACGGTTAGTGATGATGGGAGAAGTGGGAAAGACTGGTCGTGTGACACTAACACACAACTCCACTACTCCATCACTCCACTTCCTCCACTTCCCATGAGAGATGTGGGTTAGGCTCAATGACTTGTATAAATAGGTTCTCCTCCCTATTTCCAAAGGACAGACAAGACAAAAACCTAGTGTTGATACAATCGTATTCAAACACCAGAACTGATAGCTTACACTCTGCAAGCCAGTTCAGCTTTCTGATACAATTCATACACAGCCAACACCTTCACAATCTCAACACCTTCTTCGCTTCCCTCCCTAAGATAAACCCCATCTCCTTCACTTTGTGACCGAAGCAAGTCTGGAACGACCATTTCTTGGTTTAGGCCAGAATTGTACATATTGATTTCTCGAATCAAAAGCACTCCCGTGAATTGCATTTGTTTAGGGTTTAGATTCATTTCTCATCCACACACCCCAAATTACTAAAACCGGCAGAAATAGCTTTCACCGATAAACAAGGATTCACGGGCCGGGCCCGATAAGGAAATCCTTATGGAATTAGGTTTTGGAAATAAAATTTGGTATAAAAGGGATTAATTCCTTTTTTTTTTTAATTATTTCTTCCCACACGTCCACCAGATTCATCCCCTTCACACCTTCACGTCGTCAGTAGGGAGAGGAGAAAATTCGCCGAAAGTCGCCGTCGCCGGCTGTTCGATCTCTGTCCGGCCAACTTCCGGCCGACACGTCAGGTACGCAATTTTTTTTTTCAAAAGCTTGTTGTTTGGATGTGAGTTTTCGAAAAACCCTTGTTTTAGGAACGTATGTTCATTCGATCGTTAGTTTAAGAAACTAGCAACAATCCCTAACTTTGAGAGAGATTTTTCTTTGGAAATAGACCTTTGTCCAGTGATAAAATTTTGTGTGTGAGCTTTCATGGAAACCAAAACTTTATCTTTAAAAGATGTGAGTTTTCACAAAACCAAAATAAACCTTCGTTTTAAAGAAAAATGCTCGTACGAAGGAAAATATATTTTTTATATATATGTAGCCGTGACATATTATGCAAAATATGATGACATATTTTATTCACATGAGTTTGTTCTCATTAGATAAAAAATTCGAAAATTTACGTGAATAATTCACGTTAATTATTGCTTTGCAAAATCAAAACGTGGGTTTTGAGTAACCCTCGAAATTAGACAACTTATTTATGATGAAATATTGTCTTGGTGTAAATTTCATAGTTCAGTTGTGGATGTTTATACTATGAAAATTGTGTTTATGCTTTTATGAAAAATCGGTTTCGAAAATTAATAAAGCTTCGTTCGTTATTGTAGTTTTCAAGGAACGAACTAATTTTGGAGCGTTAACTCTTGTGGCACAATCACTATTGTTAGTGGAATTGTAAAGAGGTAAGAGTTAGGAATTACCATTTTTGTAGATGGATTTACTTGCATGTCGATAATTTTATGTTCCTGGTTCCAGAAAATGGCAGTTTCCAACAACAACAATCCTTCCAGTTCTTCTGACAAGGATTCCAAAGCTTCTGCAGCTAATTCGAAAGCTAAGACAACTCATGATGAAGGGACAAAATCCAGCATACCCCTGAACAACCGGAGAGTCACTTATGAAAAGCTTATGAAACGAAAAGCCGAGACTGATGAAGCAGAGGGTCGTAAGCGTAGGAAGGATCGGATCCGGCGTAAAATACTGGCGGCAGAGGAGAGGCGTCGATTCGTCGATGGGGTACCTTCTGACTCTGATGCTGACGCTTCCGAAGAGGAAACCACGTGGGTGTTACCAGAATACAAGATCAAGCCTGACCAGCATACCAGGGAGCTTGAAGCGGAAGCAGAAGAAGACTCGGATTCGGACGATCCTTATACCCATCCAGACTTCATCAATGGTCCTGATAGCGATTCTGATGAAGAGGAAGAATCCGATAAGGACAGTGATGATGAATCTGACAGCTCAGATGAATCTGACGAATAACTTTACTTTTGATCTTTCTTTTAAACATTTGAATGTTTTCTTAGCCTTCGTAGTAGACATCTTATTTGAACAACTTCTCTTAAGTATTAAGATTTTCCTTTTGTGAGAAATTCTTTTATCAAGGTTATTTCCTCTCGATTGAATCAGATAAAATGGGTCAATCCTCATACGCTGAACCCATTGTGATCTTCCTTTACTTGATTTATGGTTTTCATCTGTGAAAACATCTAAACATGTCGCAGAAGACATGTAACACACAAGGCCGTGTGACTTCTCTGACCATACCTAACTTTGGTCAGTCCCCAGTGTATTATTTTACTCCGCATCTCCAGTATTGACCTTGCTCGAGACTTAGGGTTTCAGTAAAACTCGCAACTGAATTGACTATTTGCAGAATATAAGCGCCTTTTGTATCTTGTATATAACTCCAAGATTTAGAATTTAACACTTGCGCAAATATTTCTTCCATTCCTGATCTAGTTTCATCGCAGAAGAAACTTCGATTGCCATACCTTTCATCATTATGTCTAGCGATAGTACTTCTTCTCGAAACGGACTTCAGTCGAAGCATGAAATAGAAGCGTCCATCTCGGTAAGTTTTATATCTTCTTGGTCTCTATTTGATCAAGGTTATTGATCATAGGAAAAAGGATTTGTTGCAAGATAATCAGAAGAATCCTTCTTCTCATATTTCGAGGCCCAGGCAGACTGTTAGGGCTCTTGCCCGGTATAGATCGGTTCATGCTGAGGCTGGATCATCTGTAAGTAATCTTATAATTCTCGAAGTTTTATCGTGCTCCATTCTGATAAAACTAAACACTTTCTAATTTCGTCGCAGGGGGGATGTTCGTGTCGTTGTTGATGCTAGAAGGAGAAGGAATGGAAAGTCTGTGACTTTGGTTGAGGTTGAAGATAGCAGCAACTAGGTATGTGAAGACTCTGCAGAATCCGTGGAGGCTGGAGACGGGGTTCGTGACTATCCAACAACTGGACTCTTGTTTGAAGCTCCTTTGATCAACACTTCCCCGGAAAATGAGGTGGTCGGTGGATTCGTCATTCCCAAGTGTCATGCGTCTCTATACACCAAGATTTGGAAAAAGTATGGGCATATTGCTACGACCGAAGTGTGGAAAGGTTTTCTACCAACCCTCCTGACTACAGTTCCATGGCTGTTGCCGATCATTGAGGAGATGGAACAGATATATCTGCGAGATGTCAAGAATCAGGAACTGCACAGGTGGGATGAGATGATTTTGAACTATGAGACATTGCGGTTCAATGTAGGCTGGATTCGTTTTCGGCTCGAGATAATCAAGATTCATAAGGCGGCGGAGGCTGCTGATGTGATTTCTGTGACCACTGCTTTACTAGAAGATGAGAAGATGCTGGATTTGGAGTCGGCAAGAGTCGAGAATGCAGTCGAGGATTTGAAGACAAAGACCAGGACTTTTCAGAAGAAACTTGACAGGGTTTCTTATAGAGATTATCCATTGTTGGACGGATTGCTCTGAGTGATCATTCGGGAGAGTTGAGGTGTAGGTTTCTGATAAGGTAGAATAATATGATGGCATAGAGGAATTCTGTTCAATTGATGAATGTTTAACAAACAAACGAGCATCTTGCATGCTCTTTTAAGGAAATAAATTACATTTGAGATGTATTTGAATAAAGATTAATTATCTGCTGCTGATCAAGCATAATAGGCTTTGAGCCATTTTTCGTTGATAATATTTCCTTCCTTTCCTCCACTGACTGCTAAGATTTTGTAGTATCCACTAGATACTGCTTTGGTGATAACATACGGGCCTTCCCATTTCGGAGAGAATTTGGGAGCAAACATGTCTTATTGAATGTGTTTTGCTGTCTTTAATACCAAATCTCCTACTTGGAAAGTTCGAGGTTTTACCATTTTGTTGTAAGCTCTAGATATTCTCTGTTTGTAAGCCTCCACATACTTTTCTACTTTAGCTCTCCTTGATTCGAGCATGTCAATTTCAGCAACTCTTGATTTGGACACTTCAGCTTCATCCCATCTTATTCCACTGACCGCTGCAATCCTTGCTGAAGGAATTTTTATCCCAGTTGGGAGTATAACATCAACCCCATAGACGAGCGAATACGGTGATGTTCCAATCGAGCTCCTTGGTGCAGTTCTGTAAGCCCATAAATCCATGGGTAATTGTTCATGCCACGATCGTGGATTGTCATGAATTGTTCGACTGATAATCCGGATCAAAGTTTTGTTGGTACTCTCTGGTTGACCATTTCCTTGGGGATAGTATGGTGTGGAGAAAATCTGTTTGATCCCGTACTCCTTGAGCAATTTTTCGACATTCTTGTTGGCAAAAGGAGTCCCATTATCTGTGATGATATGTTTGGGGACGCCGAATCTACATATAATGTGTTCCTTGATGAAGGATGCAATAGTTACCCCTGTAGTACCTCTGAGTGGGATTGCTTTGACCCACTTAGTGAAATACTCAGTAGCTGTGATGATGTATTCATGCTGCTTTGAGGATACTGGATTGATCTTTCCGATGATATCAAGTCCCCAACTATAGAACGACCATGGACTATTCACAGAGTGTAATTGAAGAAAAGGAGTATGAATAAGGTTACCGTGGACCTGACATCGATGACACTTCTGAACGTACGCAGATGCATCATCTTCCATAGTCGGCCAGTAATACTTCTCGTGAATTTGAAGAAATAATTTCTTTTTCCATTGATGTTCTCCTTCATGAGTTTCTTTCAGGATTGTCGGAATTTCATCTCCGGCCAGGCATCTCAACAAGTCTCCTCCAAAGCTTTTGCGGTACAGGATACCGTCAAGAAAGACAAATCTTTTAGCTTTCTGAATGAGTTTGATTGCATCTTTCTTTGCTGGTGGTGATTTGTTGTCTCGAAGGTATTCAATGTAAGGCTGCCTCCAGTCCCCGGTGTGATGAAGTGTCAGGTCCTCTAAATGATGAGGAGGCTTTTGACAATTAGGACAAGATCCTTGCAAAGTTTTTGACTGCGCTTCCATGGAGGGCCACTAATACCCGAGTCTCTGAAGTTTTCTATAAAGTGTTATCACCAGCGTCTGTCCACATACTTCTTGATGCACACTTTCGAGGCTTTCCTTTGCTTCTTCATCGTCAAGGCACCGTGATAGAGAGGCATCAGGGTTGCGATGGTACAAGGCCCCGTGGAGCAGGAAGAAGTTTTTTAGCTCTTTAAGGATGATTGTTCCTTCTGCAACGGAACTGCTCAGTTCATGAATAATAGGTGCTCTCCATTCGTTTGCTTGAGCATCTTCAGTTTGATTAAGCCACGTAGATGATACAGCTCGTCTCTGAACTATGATAGATTTCTATGACCCTTCGAATTGCAACTTGGAGGCGAGGGTTGCCAAGCAATCAACATGTCTATTGTCGGTCTGGCCAGTGTGAGTGATAGTTGCATCAGCGAAATGAGTTAGGAGTCGCTGCGCTTCATCCCTGAATGGAGCAAGCGTTATCTCCTTGAGAGAGTATATCCTATTCATTTGATTGACCAGCAGTTTTGAATCTCCTATGATCTCCAGATGCATCGCTCCTGCCTGTTTAGCTAAGGATAATCCTAGCAAGAAGGCTTCGTATTCTGCTGAGTTATTTGTACAGTGGAAATCCATCTTAAATGAATGTGAGAATACTTCACCAGATGGAGAGACCAAGACTATTCCCGCTCCTCCAGTATCGTTGCTAGGAGTAGCAGATCCATCAAAGTACAACAACGACGTTTCTTCCTTGACGACTGAAATTTCTGGAAATTCACCTGGTACATTGTCCTGTAGTGTCGTGGAATCTTCCCCTTGAAAGGAAGCCAGTAGATCTGCTACTGCTTGACCTTTGATTGCTTTGGGAGAAACACATACTATGTCGAACTCTGACATCTGAAACATCCATTTTGCAGGTCTTCATATCAAAGCAGGTTTCGAGAGTAAAAACTTGATGGGATCAGCTTTGAAGACAAGCACGACCCTATTAGATAGCAAATAATGTCTAAATATTTGTATTGCATGGGTTAATGCCAAGCACGTTCTTTCAGCTTTCGGGTATCTGAGTTGAGCATCTTTCATGGTTCGGCTGTAATAGTAGATTGGATGTTCAACTCCTTCTTCATCTTCTTGAGCTAGCAGTGCCCCAATAGCAACATCACTGGAAGCCGTGTACAATATCAATGGTCGTCCTTGTACTGGAGATCTCATGACTGCGGGGGATAAAAGTATCTATTGTATCTTCTGGAATGCCTCCTGCTGAACAGCCGTCCAGGCGAAATTTGCTCCCTTCTTCAGCAGAGGAGTGAACGAAGCAATAAGCTGAGCCAATCCCGGTATGAAGCGTCTGATGTAATTTACCTTGCCCATGAAACTCTGTAGTTCCTTCACAGTACGTGGAGGAGGCATGGTAGTAATGGATTTTGCTTTGTCAGGATCGACTTTGATCCCTTCAGCAATGACCAGGAATCCTAGAAACTTCCTAGAAGAAACTCCAAAAGCGCATTTCAGGGGATTCATATTCAATTTGTATTCCCTGCATCTTTTGAAAACTTGCCTCAGAACTTCTAGATGCGATGCTCGAGCTTTCGATTTCACCACAACGTCGTCGACATAGTCTTCTACTTTCTTATGCATCATATCATGAAATATTGCTGTCATGGCTCGTTGGTAGGTAGCACATGCATTCTTCAGTCCAAAGGGCATCACAGTGTAGTGAAAGTTCCCAATGGGAGTGCGGAACGCGGTTTTGGCAGCAGCATGTTCAAACATCTTGATCTGGTTGTATCCACTGTAACCATCCATGAATGAGAACATACCGTGGCCGCTGGTTGCATCGACGATCATATCAATGTTGGGTAAAGGAAAATCATCCTTTGGGTAACACTTATTCATGTTCCGGAAATCTACACAACACCTGATTTGACCATTTTTCTTCTTAACTGGGACAACGTTGGCCAGCCATGTTGGATGTTGGATAGGCTTGATAAATCCTGTTACTAGGAATTTCTGAATTTCGACTTTGATTTGTTCCTCGACTTCATGTCTGAACTGTCTAGGTGGTTGTTTGACAGCTTTTCCAGGAGTGATATGCAGACGACGAGTGACCAGCTTGTCGTCGACACCAGGCATTTCTTCGTACGTCCAAGCAAAGATATCCCGATACTCTTTCAGCAAATTTACTAGGCATGTTCGTTCCTCCAGTGATAGCGCAGAACTGATTAAGATTGGTCTCGGGTCTTCTTTTGTGCCGATGTTAACTGTTTCAAGATCATCAGTAGTAGAATTCGTGCCATCTTGCAAATGTTGTGGATCATCTTGAACCTCATTATCAGGCGATTGCTTGATCTGGCATGATTCACTAGGGCGGGGAGACTCTTGATCAATCTCCCCTATTAATTGCTAATCTTTACGCCGCCGATAAATGACCCTCCCTTCTGCATCATGGATGGTCATAAAATTGGATCCTAGAGTCGTGACCAGATCCTTGCGGCGTTTGACCGGTATAGCAGGTGATTTGACTGGTTTTGTCTCTTGAGATGTGATGACGCATCATCAGCTTCAATAGTTTTCCAACTTGGAAGTGGAGTACTGTATATCTTCTTAGGAGGTTCAGGAATGCTCCTCTGGGATTCAATGAATTCAGGATCGTAGGCTAGAGCGTAAGGAGATGATGAAGCGGCTATGCGAACGATCTTGTGGTTGAGCAAAGCCTTCATACATTGATGGTAGGTTGATGGGACCACCTTGTTGTCATGGAGCCACGGTCGCCCGAGTATCATGTGATAGTCAGGTTCTTGTTCAATCACATGAAACTTCACTTTCGATTGAATTGGCCCTACCCTCAAATCTATATACGCATATCCATATGTATGGCTTTGGCTTCCTTCAAATCCTGTCTTTAGAATGGGATGGCGAATGATTTTACCTTGTGGGAATCTGGCCATCCTAAGAGTCTTCATAGTGACGATGTTTGTGGAGGCGCCTGTGTCAACGAGAGTCCTCCTAAATTCGGTGCTTTTGATGAAACCAGTTACGTACAACGCCCGATTATGTCCTTCATCTGCCATGCGATCTTCTTCTCCAAAAGTGATGTTGTCGATCGAATGTTCAGACACCAAGGGAGACTTCTTCAACTGCTGGGGTTGGTGGAGTTATTTGCACGTCAGATGATATCTGGTTGAATGCGGCAAACGTGTCTATACGCTGCTCCCCGGAAAAGTGTAAAAGTTCACACAAATTTTCGATCAATTATGCAACTTCCTGATCCACCGGCTTCTCATAAGTGTGAAACTATTGCTTTGAGGGTCGGGTGACAAATCAGTCCCCAGTGTTGGGACTTCTGAAGCGGAGGTGCCGCCTAACTCAGATGTCAGTTTGATGAGGAAATCGAGTATGTGGTTCATCGAATTCTTCATCAGATCCATGTTTCTGGCGTGAACCTCCAGGATTTGAGCCAACTCTGTCAGAGTCGGGGTTCTTCCGCCTTCTGTACCGTTAGATGTAACATTAGAAGGAGGAACATTACCATTTGAAAGATTCGGGATCGGGTTTGGATCCTTTGAATTAGTCCTAAGACCAACCATCTTGTGAAATCGTGAGATTGCAACCAAGAGATTAATCTCCCACTGTGGTCGCCAATCTGTAGTTGGGGAAAAACGATTTGCTGGTTTTTACGGAATTGAGGAGACGTCCGTGTGGAGACTCCTTAAACCAAGCGAAATGTTGAACCTCACACAGATGCACTGCAAGAAGGGAGTGCTTTAAGTTCGAGAGATCAATCTATAGGACTCCGGCCTAAACCAAGAACAATGGTCGTTCCAAAGTCAATTAGGTCACAAGAGAGGATGGGTTGATCTATAGGAGGGAAGCTGAGAAATATGTGGGATCAATGGTGATCTGAGATTATAGGTGTGTTGTGAATTCAGCGTAAGAACGCTCTGAATGATTGAATTTTACTCAATTGAGAGTGATTGCTCAGACGATGAGTTCGTGTAGACGAAGGATTGTATGTATGAACTTGCCGAGAAATTGCTTGTTTTGACGAATGTTCGAGTATTCGAATCTTGTTCTTTCAATCATGATTCAAAGGTCTTTTTATATTACTAAATTAAAAACACCATGATCCCATGAAGTGTGACAGTTGCTGGAATCAGAGAGTGGGGAAGTGGGAAATCGTGTTAAAACCAGTTGTTCATCGTGCGGAGACTTGGTTAATTTTCCACCCACTACTTTGCTGACTCTTCCAACTGATTGTACGACTTGCTCACATTCTTGTCGTGGGTGAACACACGTGTCGTAGACCGCCATACCAAAACCATAGTTAATATCCCCCCATGTGACACGATTGATATCTCATGATTGTGGAGTCAGTTGCTGACTTTATGGAACGATGAGTCCATGTATTGCTGACTTGAACATGATTTGCAAATGTTATGAAACTCATGAATTAAATATGTCTGCTGAGACGAGGTATTATTATGTTGATTACCAAGGACGAACAAACTGTGTTGCTAAATTGTTGAATATTGATAGTGGAACCAATATTCTTGAATCTGAGCAAATATTGCCAATTCGAGCAAATATTGCTGGTTTGAGCGAATATTGCTCATTTGATGAATTGTTGGTAGCAGGACCAAATAAAATATTAATTTAAGATACTGACTATTGGGTCGAGTATAATAAATAAAGATGTTGATCATGGAATCAACATAAAATTATCAGTTTTTAATCTGCTCAGAATCATGTTTTTGCAGAGCCCTGGATTCAAAAACCCTAATTTTAATGAAATGATGATTTATTCAAAATCAACCGCCGAGTGAAGCAGGGACCGGCTACATGGGATGATGACTCCACCATGTAACGCCCAGATGCTCGAATGAGCAAAATACCAAAGTCTCTTGAGGACCAGTTGGTGAAAGAATGATTAAATGCTGGTTTAATCATTTATTAAAATAATGCTCGTGCGAGCGCAGATAACAAAACCTAGCCATGAAAAGATGAGTGACCGACCAAGAGGTCATGGGACCGGCTCTTGGTGACCGTGGGACCAATTGATGGTCGTTTGAGCAAACCCCCAATTGTTTGGAAAGAGTTTAAACCTAATATGAGCAATTGAGAAAATTAGGTTAAAATCATTAAAACGTGTGGGACCGGCTGTTTGCAAGCCTTAGGGTCACCCTTGGTCGGTCAAGGGGATGTTCCCGTGCCACCATAGTGTCCGTGTCTCAGTCCTGAGAGTTTCAATATTTTCCGATGCGCGTTTGAGCAACATTTTGAGAAAATATGCAGAATCCAGGGTTTTGCTGAAACTAGGAAAAATACGTAAGATGATGAAAAATAATAAATAAAACAGGGAATTGCAAGGTGCGGGACCGGCCACGGCTAGGGCATGGCCGGCCGGCTGACAAACACGGTCCCACACTTTCCAGTTTTATGTAATTTTGCGTATTTTCTCTGAATTGAGGGAAATCACATGAAACCGGAGAGTTATATGAAATTAGGGAACTTCCATGAGATGAGAGAAATAAAATAATAATAAAATAGGAATGATGGAGTGTGGGACCGGCAATGGCCAAGGCATGGCCGACCAGCCAACGGGCACGGTCCCAGGGCACTCTTCCCAATTTAATGTAATTTTCATGATTTTAGAGAATTTTCATAAAATCAGAGAGATTTGTTGAAACCAAGGTATTTTGTTGAAATCAGGGAGTTTTCATGGAATGAGGAAAACAAAACCAATAACAATAATAAAATAAGGGGTGTGTGGGACCAGCTAGGGCATGACCGGCCTGCTAGGGCCCGGTCCCACGAGTTTTCTTAATTTTATAATATTTTTATGGATTTAGGGAAAATTCATGAAATCAGAGAATTTTCATGGTTTTAGGGAAAATTCATGAAATCAGGGAATTTTCATGATTGAGAGAAATAATAAAATAATGGGGACGTGAGGTGTGGGACCGGCCACAGCTAGGGCATGGCCGGTCGGCTGGTGCTCGGTCCCGTGACACCTTTCCCTAATTTTATTATTTTCTTCACATAAAGAAATATCATGAGATTAAAGAATTTCCTTGAATCGAAGGAGATTTGCTCGAACGAGAGAATTTTCATGAGATCAGGGAAAAATAATAAAATATGATAAAATATAAAATTGGGTGTGGGACTGGTCACGGCATGACCGGACGGCTGGTGAGCCCAGTCCCTGGCGCCTTTGCTAATATTTTTTTATTATTATTATTATTTTTCCTTCCTATTTTGCATAGGTTCATCGTTCATTCGTATTTTTGAAATGCTCGTTTGCGCATTCAAATGTTGTTTTGTGCATTATTGCTAAGTACACTTGCACGATTTTAGTCAGGGCTTATTCGATGCTCAGATGCCTGTTTCGTTGAATATTTATCACTAACCCGTGGAATTATGCTGGGAAGAACCACGAATTGAAATGACGAAATATAACGAAGAATCGTAGAATATTGCTGGATATTCAGGCGATTAGAGATAATTAACTGATGGCTCTATACTAGCAGGGCTTCCTATCTAGGAGCATTAATTATCTGAGAGTTGAGCAATATGAACTTGCTGAAGTATCATATTTCTCCTATATAGTCAGGGAAAACCTGGTTGCATCTTGAAGACGTTGTTGCTCTATACTAGCAGGCATGCTGTGTAGGAGCCGTCCAATCTTTCGATTCTATATAGAAATAATTACTGAAATTTCTTAGTATTCATGAGATGTGTCGTGGCCTCAGCTGGGAGACTACACATCTGCAGATACTCTGAGAGACAGCCTTCTCAGTCAGAGATTTTATGGCATGAGCTTTCACGCTTTTTTGAGAGACATGAGTCTCAATACTCATCCGATTACCGGATCCGGAGTATGCATAATTATGGCTTTATGATTTTTCCCTTGTCGAAAATCCACCATCTACAACGGCCAAGATCTATTCTCTTATTAAATTAAGCACGTCGACAAGCCAACTTCCATATTTAATTAAAAGTGTGGTTTACGACTTTGGAGCGATTTGATTGACCAGAGGGAAAGAGGGGCCGGAAGGCAGCGATATGGGGTATGCCCGGTCAGTGATGGGAGGTGCCAGCTAGGGCAAACCGACCAGCCAAGTGGGGTGGCCGCGTCCCTTCTGCTGCTTCCTTTATTTGTTGCACTTTCCCAATATTTCTTATTTTCCAACTTTTGATAGGATTCTGCTCCTACTAGTTCCATGATGGACCAGTTTCCTAGCCTACCTAGGTTTAATCTCGACCAATAGGGATCAAGATATTGTGTAGGCTCCAGTTTAGAGTAAAAACCTAATTTTTGTAAATTGATAAAATTAAGTTAGAAAATTGAATTTTTTGAGCTGACACAAAATTGATGGTGAATTTTGAACGTTGATACAAAATCACTAATTTTTATCTCGGAGAGCAGTGCAGCTTGCGCGCCTCTAATTGAGTACCTTCATGTGCATCTTAATCCTGACACTTCGGGAAATTCATGCTACTCAGCAGAGAGTGAACATTAATTGCCATATCGCGTCAGTATTAAGAGTTCAGCTGGGAACACGGCATATGATAGATACTCAGCAGGCTCCGTATTTGTGAATAAACAGCTAGGAGCTTATTATGCAGCAGGCTTCGACATTAGTGAATAACGCAACTAGGAGCTTAAAAACTCATTAGGCTCTATACTAGTGAACAATTCATCTACGAGCTTGAGTTTCAATACAATATGAAGAGAGGCATAGGCACTTATCAGATTTTGATATATTCTTTAAAGTCCTTGTGAAATATAGACATATCAAGGTCTACTACTTCTGATGCCAGGTCAGGTAGACAGACTTTTACATTTGTCGCCCTAAACTAAAAACCACCATCAACATTAAGTCCTTTGTTTAGCATGTAACAATGACCTTGTTGTGGGGTAAGCACTAGATGGTGACTGACGAAAAAAATAAAATAAATGCTTGTAGCTAAGTCGTAGGATATGACCAGAAAGGCAGGCTTGAACTTCCTTAGCAGTCGCTGGTAAAGCAGCTATCAATCCATAGGAGGGGATGTGGCAGCAAGCATGTCAGGAGAGTCCATCACTGGTAGTGCGGCTTGTTAGAGTTTTGATGTCGGTTAGGCAATCTTGAATCCCGCGCGTGTGTACTTGAATTGGAATTCCTATTTTTCTTCTTGGATTAGGAAACTGATTTGGCATAAAGATGTGCCTTCCTTCCTTTATTTGTTTAGCATGCATCTTTCAAACCATGTATCAAAGGTATGGACACTGCCCTTTTTTCTGACAAGATGTGTAACTCAGATATTACCTACAGTGGCCAAGATATGTATTGCGTCCATCAATAAAAGATGTTCATAGACTGGGAATACCACTTGGAGGTGTCTAAAAGCTAGGCTGACTTAATCACGAAGCAAGGAGTTGTAGGCAGCATCAGATAGTTGTGAATAAGAGATTGACCACCAACGACTATGAAATAATGATCTTGAGTCACAACTTGTAGAATCAAGGCTGAAGACAAGTGAGTCTGGAAAGGTTGGTGCTGCTGGACCTTGTTAGTTATCTTGATGCAGATTGTAGCAGCATATGAGACTGGTGTATAAAATCGTTAATCTCTTCTCATGATATTGGTCAGTAGAGAAGATGGATATAAAATTGATCGATGTAGTTAGCAGCAGCAGCGGGCTAGAGCGGTGATTGTAACATCTGGTTAATACACCTATGAATCATAAGTCGAGCTAGTATCGCCAACATTAGAAAGTGGCGCCCCTATTATTAGCTGCGGTCGAGATACGCTGAAGGAGTTAAGAGATAACAACGATAACATCACCAATGGTTGATAGTTGTAGTAGCTGATAATGAGACTCGTCGGCAGGAATTTGAGCAGTAGGAACAAGTCATAACACCATCAACCAAATGTCAATACCACCGCCCACTAGGTGTGATGGGCTTGATCTGCTTATTTCTTTCGTAATACCTTTAACATTCAACAGTTTCTTTCTATCAATTGATCCACTCTGAATTTCTGAGTATCTTGATCCACCGTGGGAAGAATAAAGAAATTTTGGATGTTGCATTGTACTCCCGCTAGTAGTAGTTGTCACTAGTAGATGACTAAGGTGATGAAAAATAAGATTCTTCGTGATACCACCCAGGCTGCAATTGAAGACCTTGAGTAGGCGACTGATACTCTTGGTGTAAAGACTCGAAGTTCGACGTGACGTCACTTCAGCAATAAATCAAAACGACAGACAAGCTTCCCCTTTCATCACTTTTTCCACTTTGCTGGATGATATGAGACAATATTCGCCCCTCAGCTTATCACGAGAAAACCGAAAATTCTTGACATAAGTTAGATATGTGTTGTATGAATTTCCACTTGCAAGGTGAGGAGGTTGGGGCCAGTGAAAGCAATAAAATATTAAGGATATCATCATATCGAGTCTGGTGACATTCAGAGGCAATAAGAGGATCCTGACGTGTACATTCACCCTTCATTGATAGCACAAAACTCGAGTAACTGCAAGCAATACGTATTCATGGACCCATCACGAACTTCGGCTGGCACTATAATATCTCTTTGAACTAGTAACACCCTTGGAGTTTATATTGTTACTTTGTGTTGCCACCTGTTACCTCATTATGTTGAGCAATCAAGATGAGATGGGTGATGATGATCAGAATTGTTGCTTCGGAAAAAGTGATCACGAGTTAGGAGTATCATCTGGACATGTGTGAAAACTATGAATTCTGTATCTCTTGGTTTTGAGTCGTCACTGCCAGGGGATTGAAGATTGGAGCAGGTATGATTCCTTTTGGTGGCCTTATTAGGCAAAGAGAAGCAAATATTAAGAGGATGACTCAGGAATTGAAATTGAAGAAAGGTGCTCTATAGGAGATGGTAGATGCATTTTTCTTGAAAGACGCGCTTAGCTGATTTCCCGTGAATGTTTTTATTCTTTGTTCAGAATTCTCTTCTTAGGTGCTTTGAAGGACAAGAGATGTTCTTTTGTGGTTTGATTTTCTGGTTTTTGAATAAGTAGGTAATTGTTTTGCAAAGATTTTGAGTTTACCGGGATCTTGCGTTGAAATAGCTTGTAAACATAAAATATTAAAAGGGACCAGCCTTCCCTTCACATCGCTTATTCACAGTTGGATTGATAGACGAATGAGGTCCCCAGGTCCTGATGGGATGAAGAATAGCTGATTGTAAAGAGGGTTGTTCAACAAGACTTACTTGTGTGTGGAACCTTCAGATGTATGATTTTGCATCCTCTCCAGAAGTTGCTTCATATATGCCAAGTGACGATGTTCCAAAAGCGGGTAGTCTTACTTGTTTGTTTTTTTTGGCATTAATAGGCACGAACAGGACAGTCCTCACATAGTGGTAGATCTCGGCTTGTTCCTTAGAGCTAGCACCGGTAATATGGACAGGCGCATCGAGCGATAATAATACCATGAGATGATGACTCGACTTATAGCATGTAACACCAAGGTAGGGAATAAGAGACGTGTGTAGAAGTTGATGATGGAGCCGGTAGCTTCCCTGATGTTGATTAAAGCATGTAAAACTCATTAGGCTTCCTTGACGTCGAGCATGGACTCTCATTGTCTTCCTCAATCTCAATGATATTCTCAAAATGGTAAGGTAGGCTTTAATAGGATCAATTAGCCTGGTAGAAGAGTTGACGATAACTTTATGGAAGGATTTGAAAACAAGAGGAAGTCCCTTTCCCACGAGTACCCACGGAACTTTCAACTTGGCAGACGTTTTCGTTGGTGCTGGAGGAAAAGATAAATAGAAGGAATCCAATTAATTTCCTAAGAGATTTGGCCAAAGACTTCATTAGCATGATAAGTGGTGAAGTAAGCATCTGATACGAGAGTTTATGTGCTTAGAAGTGTTACGTGGATACACAGTCCCCAGTTCCAAGCTGAGATGTACAAGATGAGGTTGTCTTCATTCATAGGGTTGTGAGAGTTGCGCTAACGAAAGAAGTCTTGAGGATGGAATCGTCGAGGTTGGAGATGGTTGTGGCTGCCTTGTTTATCAGTGATAATTAGAACTTCAAATTTGGTAAAGCACGTCCTTGAAAGTAGATCGGTGTCGCTTGAGCGGAGTAGGTAGCACGGTTGTATACATGACAAATGAACTTCTTATTTGAATGAGAGTCTTGACGGAGTCATAGTGACAACGGTGTGGATCGACTAGAGCCTTATCAAATTCAGTATCTTTGAGATGAATAGTGCTGAGCATTCCCAGCCACATTCTTTTTTCCCTCATCTGAGCAGGTTCAAGGTGTATTCTATTTCCATTTGGAAAGATAATTTTCCTCCTGACATAACACAGTTAAGGGAGACGAGGATACCTTTGCATCGTATCTTGGAGAAGTATGGAAGTTCTTATATGAGAACGGCTCAATTGATGGGTTTTGAAAATATGATGAAGCTCGGAGAGAGTCCCTGTGCACCCCTTCAGTCCCCGGGTGCAATCTCTTTCAGCAATTCAACTACTTCTTCCATGGAATAAGAAATCCTGAAAACGTCTCTCTTGTGGACGTGTTGTTGCCGTCGAGCTAGATATGGTGTAGCTTGGACGTGGTTTTCTCATTACGGCAGTCGCGCCTGTGGTACTGGAGTTGGAGCTGGTGGGTTTGGACGCGCAGGATGTTGCATCTCTGAGACGATTTCTTTCCTTTTGTGCTTTCAGTGAAGTTTCTTACAAAAGGCCGAAGTTTGTATTGCTCGTTGATGAGACGTATGCTTCGACGCGTCTCACAAGCCTCTTCTATCTTGGCGGCTCTGATACTCTCCAACTAGACAGGTGCCACAATATCAAAATGTTTGGTTGCTTCATGTAGTTCAGAGATTATTTGGAAACATGAGTTTTCCAATAATACTCGATAAGAAGAAATCATGTCGTCGATGCATAACTTCGCAAGTTGTTGTTTACTGATATTTGGACCATGACAGTCCAACGCCTGGATCCTGACACTCTTCACGCATGATGAAACTGACTTGTTGATTCTTTGATGATGGGCGTTCAATCACACTAATTGGTGCTTCATCATCTCCTATGATATGATCTTTGGAGGTTCCAGGGGCACCAGTGAATGTTGAAGCATTCTTGACTTTCTCCGTCTGGTGTTGCTCATAGGCTTGGGAAAATTGAGTAATTACTCCAGTACTCATGTCTCCTAGATTCTCAGCAAGGATTAATCTTGCGTCTGTATCAGATCAGATATGGCAGGCAGAGTTTGATTATTTCTGGCGTTTTTCATTATCTTGGCCAGAGAGAGGCGATTTGACATCATCAACATTGATCTCAGTATTCACGCCCGGTGAAGGGGGTATCGCCTGCATTGCTAGTATTGGAGTCTTGTTGATAGAAGGATACCTGAAGTACCAATATTGGAGAAAGTAGTAGTGGCATCATGAGTACCACTGTTATTGATTTTGAGATTATGGTTTGGTAATTAACCTAACCTAAGACCGATCATTTTATGAAATTGAGAAATTGAAAAGTTTTTGGGAATTGATTTTGCAACCGAGAGATCAATCTCCCACTGTGGTCGCCAATTTATAGTAGGGTAAAAACTGATTCTGCTGAAAATGGTAAATCGAGTGTGTCCATGAGAAACGAGTCTGGACCCTAAACAAATGTACTGCACATGAGTACTTTAAATTCAAGATATAAATCTGTACAATTCTGGCTTAAACAAGAAATGGTCGTTCCAATCTTGCTTCGGTCACAAAATGAAGGAGAAGGGTTGGTCTTAGGGAGGGAAGCAGAGAAGGTGTTGAGATCAGAGTGACGGACTCTGTGAGAGGTGAAAGTGTATGAACGTGTATCAGAAAGTAGAGCCTGCTTGAAGGTTGTAAGCAGTGTGTTCTGGATATTTGCGTGTTGACAATGATGATTACCCTTTTTTAGGAATATATTAGAAAACCTATTTATATGTAACCATGCTTGTATACGTCCCTGATCTCATAGGAAGTGGAAGTTGTGGAGGAGTGATAAGGTGGAGATCGTGTGAAAGTGATGAAACTGTGTCCCTATCGTGGAGGAAGTCTGGACGGTTGCATACTGACTATCCCTTCACTCGTTAAATGTCCGCCTTTCCTGACAATTTTTCATAATGGGTGCATTACACACCGCATTGTCGTAGACCGCCAGGCCAATACCCTGATGAACATCCTTCATTTGTGACATGTTTGATGTCTCGAGTATTTTTGTAGAAAATATGTAGCAAGTTACATGAGGAATGGAACAAGTACTACATGGTAGTTTCTGAGAGGTTCTTGCTTGCAAGACCTAATTATTTCTACCAATCACGCACAAGCTAGGCTGCGGATAGTCATATGTGACAATTCAAGTCGTGAGACTTGCCGCAAAAAGTAGCATACGATGCTTTTAGGTCAAATAATCAAATTATTTGTGAAATCGATATTTATAAAATATCGTTTGTAATCGATGCATGTAAAGCATTGCTTTTAAGCAAGCATCTCAAAATAATCGATGCATATGAAGCATCGTTGTACGGTGCTTGTTTTAGTTAGTCACAGAATTCGCGATCTTAAAAGGAGCGTGACCGGCCATCTTTGAGCAGCTGCCAAAAGCTGTCCGTGTAGGTTAGAGATGATGGTTGAGATGATTTGTGACAGTTGTTGATTATTGTTGAATTTATATAAGATTTTTGTAAGCAGCGTGACTAGCCTACTTTTGCCAATTATTCAGAGCGGAGCAGGTAGGCTAAAAGTGATTTGATTGGTCAAGGCCAAAGATGAGTCGTCGGTGAGCATAACGGCACCTCATTGGTCGCCCAAACCTGAATCTAAGCCGGTCAATTCGGTCGACCAAGTAGGACGACCGTGATTGATTTAAGACTGCCATGGGAGGTCTTGCCCTAATTAAGACTCTTTTCGAGCCGATCGACTAGCCTACTTTGGCTAGCAATTGCGAGCGCCGCCTGCGGGCTAGGAGGGTTCTGATTGGCTGAAATAACAGAGGGCCCATCGATGATCATCGTGAAGCTTGTTTGGTCGCGCCAGGAGGAGGCCAAGCTTGCTGAATCATCCGGCTAAGTCGTACGGACGTGATCGTTTTAAGACTGCCACGAACAGTCTGGGTTCAATTTCTTATATAAACAAGCCGCTCGACTAGCCTACTTTGGCTAGAAATTGCGGATGTTACCTGCAGGCTAGGAGCGACGTGATTGGTTGAAATAATAGGTGGGCAGACGGTTGTCATAACAACGCCTTGTTTGTCGAGCTTGCAAGAGCTAGGGTAAGGTAATGGAGCTTGCTAAGTCGTGTGGTCGTGATTAGTTTGCGACTAACTTGGACGTCCAAGATCTATTTTCTTAAGAAATTAAGCACGTCGACCAAACAACTTCCATCTTTAATTAAAAGTGTGGCTTGCGACTTTGAAGTGATTTGATTGACCAGTGGGAAAGAGGGGCCGACAGGCAGCGATATGGGATATGGTCGTTCGGCGATGGGAGGCGCCAGCTAGGGCAAACAAACCGTCCAAGTGGCGTGGCCGCGTCCTGATGGGTCGGTAGACCGACTTTGTTTTACCGCAAGTGCACGGTGTCAAAAATAGTACACAATAGCAAGAACAGTTCGTTCCCTCAAGGAGTGCGAAAACTACTACTAATTAATATCAAGACCTAACTAACCAAAATTCAATATTTCAGAGATTGTTGTACTAAGAAAATAAGATAACGAGTAAATAAAGCAGATTTATAAAGATTTGTAATCAAGGATATGGAAGTAATAGGGCTACAGAATCTGTTGTAAGCTATGTTTACTTATATTCTATCACAAGGTCTCAAATTTACTCGTGCGAAGTGGCAAACCTAGCTACTAACACACGGAAGATATTTCGTTAAGGATTATAGACAAGAGTTATCATAAAAGATAGTTCGTTCTCAACTTAGAAGGTAGATATCCTAAGTACTAAGCATACATCGCATACATAGTCTTATGTTTTTGGAGAAGAGATACTTTCATTTTTTTCATTTTAGCCTAAAATAGGCCAAATTGAAAAAGTGAAAATATCTCTTTTCCAGAAACGGAGGGAGTATTATTCAGCCGATATTTGCATCCAGTTGTAGTTGATTTTCCACTGCTTCACAATCTTCTTATGAATGATCAATGGCATAACATTGGTCACATAAGTTGTATGGTTGTTTTTCTCAGTGGTATTTGATCCATATTTCCCCTCCCGAATTTGTTCTCAACCAAGATCCTATTTTCAAAAGTCATAACCTTTATGCTCACCCCTAGGTTTCAACTTAATCACGACTAAACCTACTGCGGGATCTTTATTTGATCATACTCCCTCCGTCCCAAATTAATTGAGCTAATTGGTTTTAAATCTTGTCCCACAAATAAATGATGTCCTGATGGCCTCCACTGCTACTACTTTCAATATTAGATGAGTCTATTGACTTCATAAAACTAAGCCATTCCCCTCCCTTCGATCAGATATGGTGAGAAAATTTGATAGAGACAGTACTTTTTCCACCCCGCTCTCCAACATTTCAATCTGTGTATTCATCTTCGAATGCTAATGGCTACTGAATCTTCCACCTGTTAAATATGTTAACGAACCAGTCAATATCATGTTACACAGTAGATATCTAATCAACTATAGAGAGTTGAGCACAAAATCTAAGTATCAAAGTGTATATTATAATTGACATAAGAACATTATCCACAACGATCTAGTAGTCCACTTCTGTGATAAGACTTCTTACTTTCCTTGACATCTCTGCACCACTGAAACAACCCCTAATCCAAACTCTTACAGCACTATTGTGTCATTCCTTGTCTTGGCTTCGAACGTAGCTCCCAACCAAAACTCTAGCCATATCGCAATCTGCTTGACGTCATATCTCCTTCCACGACTCTTTGTAAGACTCATCAGCATCCATGGAAACTTGGAGCAATCAACCGGTACATCTGAACTTTAAGTTGTGTAGAACTACTCACTCGGACTTTTTGACAAACACCTAATATGTATTCTCTAGTGTTGAAAGATATGAACCCAACGTTGATTTCTAATCCCCATTGTATCTCATTCTCTGCAATTTCACATTCATTCACAACCCATTTCTATCCAACTCAAATCCTGTAAATTGTTGGGGTTTTGTTCCATATACAAAACTATATGGCTGAAAACAGACTTTAGGTAACAGTTTTGCAGAAAAAAACAGTGATCTAATGCTGTCAAAACCGTGGCTAAAGGTCAGTTTAGGGTTTGGAATGTCTACAAGGTTTACTAGGATTAGGAAACTTGTATGACGGTTTGGAGGAGTGTTTTCCTAGTTTAGGGTTTCTTAATTAAGGTGTGAGGCTATTCTTAGAAGTTCTCTAAAGTTTGGGGAGCAAGGATGTAACTACTATATAAGTGGGCTTATATGGTGAGGAGAAATCATTCTCTTGGAGAATCCTCTCTTTATGAGAGTGTTCGGGTCACAACCGTTGTGTCCTACGATGGTTGGTGATGGGTCAAAATCTATGTGAGAAGAGTGACTTGTAGTGAGAAAGGGTATGGGAGAAATCTAGGGTTTCTAGGGTTCATATGGGGGAAGCTAGAATTCATGATGTTCTTCATGTTCTTGTCTAAAGTCGAAGCAACCATAGCGGTGGAGGTTTATGGAAGAAGAAGAACAAAGGAAGAGGTAAATTCTTCATAATATGTCTTGTTGTTTCTAACGTTTAGCGCTAGTGGGTTATATAACTAGTTGATTATATGATGTGTGTCGATGTAATAACTTGTTATGATAATGAAGATTCTCGGGGTGGTTTTGGCCGTGGATGTAGCCTACAAAGGGTATGTGAACCACGTAATTCTTGTGCCATGTGTGATTGTCTATTATCGTATTGATCATATATTCGCGTTATTATTATTCGATCATGCTAATCTAAAGATGTAAGAGATGGATTCGAGCTAAGTTATCTAAAGTAGGATGTTTCATGGAATTGACTTCTACAGAAGCATGTCGGTTCGAGATGAACGTAACCTCGGTTTCCTGACATAAAAAATCACAGAAATTCAATCACAGCAGCACATATTTTAGCTGAAATTCATCCCAAGAACATGATAAAGTAAGTTCCTACCTGTTGAACCACATCCCACAATATCTTATCCGTTAGAGAATCAAAAACATGATGTAACACAACGGTCAGCTCCACTGTTGCTAGAATGGCTTTAAAGTATCGAGGCATCTTCGACGTTATAAAAGATAACTCTGAACGGATCTCATCAGCTAATTGTTTTAACTCCTACATGGTAATCATCTCTAGTTAGTAAAAGAACCTCAACCTATATAGATCCAGACTTAAAAATTCTAAAAATTCATATACCAAAACCTTGATAGACAAATTCTTCATATGCGTCGGAGTCTCAGCCATATCAAGTAAAGTCGTTAACGCTTTCTCCCAAAAAAAATCTTCATCTTCTGGTACAGCACTTACTCTCCCAATACATCCCTACAGATAAAATTGTCATCACAACCCACCCTTTCAACAATTAAGCGATTTAAACAAAATTTACCAGCAACACCCAGACTTCAACATATGTTGCATTTGTCACTTAAATTACTAAATCCAAGCTATAAATGAATTCATAACTATAGAAAAAGAAGTCAAATTATTGACATACCTTGCGAGTACTATCGGTTGAGCAAAGATTGAATCTGAGAAATTTGCTCCTTGGAAACTCTAATTTTGGATGTATCACACTGAATTTATCATTTTCAGAACCACAAATTTTAACAATTGGGTGGAACTGAACAGATACAGTACCTGTAGTGGACATGATTATATTCTATCTACAAACCTTAATTCAGTAATATGTACATATCTACCTACTTCTGTAAAAGAAAAATCAGAACCCTAATTTTGAGAAACCAATTCTTCCTCAACCTATTTCATGGCGGAAATTCAGTTCCATGTTCAATTCATTCACCCAACAGCGACCACAAACCCTTGAATTTCATTAATTTCTGCAATAAACAAAACAAAGTAATTGGTCAATTATAACCAAAAATCATAGGCAAAGAAGACTTAGGGATCAGAAAGGATAAAGGGAGAGAAGAAGATCAGGGAGAGGGTGCCGCCGATGAAAAGAGTGTTTAGGTTTAGGGTGTCGATGAAGATGAAAAAGAGAGAAAAAAAAAAAGTCTTCACTTAGGTTTAATTTTTCACGGGAAGAACCGTGGTGTGATGAAAGCATCCCAGTTTTTTCTTAAGGGAGTGTATCAGTTAGGTCTAGTTTGTGACGGATGTTTTGTATACCTAACGGACGTTAGTAACATCCAGTTAAGTATTTGGTGTAAACCAAGTGTAAGTAATTAGTTAGGTGTAAAATAAATCATAAGTATTGTATACCCACGTTTTTGGCTAACTGTGTGACAAACGTCCAGTTAAATACAGGGTGTAAAGAACAAAACCTATATTTCCAAAACCTGTAAAAAATTTAAGAACGACACTGAACAATCTCCTTTGTTTGCGTACTCTCAATGACTACATGAGGAAGTACCCTGATGCGAATTCATTTCATACATAAGTGACAGAGCTCTACTCAGAAAGTCGAACAAAACCACAATACTCGGAATCTAACTAACCAAAATCACATGAATAGATTAAGAAGATGGATATGGAGATAGATGTTTGCGATGTTGACTAAGGTGAATGGTGTTTACTATATCTGTTTGAAGGCCACTGCCAGGATGAATCATATCCTAATGGATTGAGATACTGGTCTGAATTCTAATATCAACATAGCTGGCATATACAAAGGAACCAACGGTCGATAATCCTATATCTAGATCAACTCATCTGGCATATACAAGGGAACCAGTGGTAGATTTATTAATAAAACAATAATAATATTAAAAAAATTGTCGTTTTTTTGTTCATTTTTCCATTTTTTATTCTTTTTTTCATATATATATATATATATGTATATATATATATATATACTCCGGTCTTTATTTCTTTTAGTAACTCAATCACTCTACTTCATTCTGAAAGTGATAAAAAATTCGATGCTGGTGTCCCACCATGTCGCTTAGAGAAACAAAAAGTTTGCAAAAATAAAAACAGAAGGTGATATTGTGACGACTCCAAGATATGGTGATAACTATCATGTTATTTCTAACACCTGAGCTCTGTCCTTTTATGAATAGACTCTATTAATGGGTCCCTCAACCCCTACAACCACGATGTTTCCAATAGTGTAAGGCACAAGTTTCTAGAATTAGGAGTTTATCATGTTTATATATATATATATAATATATACACACACACAAGGGAAAACTAACAAGGCTAAAAACTCTATATGAGAAACATTCCCTCACACTTAAACTTTACACTGTCCTCAATGTAAATTTATTCATCCAAAGTAAAAATTTAAGGTAAGAAGTTCCTAGCATGATATGCAACAAGAATCAGAAATTAAAAAAATAAAATAAAATAAACACAAGACAAGACTAGAAAAAATAAAAGATAACAGATACAAAACCAATGGGTTTCTTCCCAAGAAGCGCTTGGTTTAAAGTCATCAGCCCGACTATCTCCTTGCTTGCTACGCCTTAGACGGCTTCCAATACATTATGGAAATTTGATTGAATATTACTTGAGTGTTTCCTCGCCTCAAAGATATTGAAGTGTATGACCTCTTCATCGAACTCCATAGTCAAGGTGCCATTGTGGATATCAATCTTCGTTCTAGCGGTACTCATAAATGGTCTACCCTACAGTAAAGGTGTATACGAGGATGAATTCGCGTCTCTCATGTATAGAACATATAAATTCACTGGAAATATTAGTTCTTTTACATACACCAAAACATCCTCAATAATCCCTTTCGGGTAAACATTAGATTTATCGACAAGTTGAATAACTGTGCCAATTTTCTTGAGGGGACCAAGATGTAAAGCATCATAAATTGAAGTAGGCATAACATTAATAAAAGCTCTTAAATCTATCATAGATTTTGTAAACCTTGTTTTACCAATAGTGCATGGATACTGTAACTACCGGGATCCTTCAATTTAGGTGGGATTTTCTTTTAAACATATGCCAAAGCATTCTTCCCCACACTCATTACCTTATTACCGGTTAGATTGCATTTATTAGTGCAAAACTTCTTTAAAAACTTTGCATAGAGAGGAGTTAGTCTAATTATTTCAATGAGTGGAATATTCACTTGGACCTTCTTGAAAACATCCCAAATATCCCTATCTTGTTCCACCTTCTCATTAGCTTTAGCGAACCTTCCAGGAAAAGGTAGAGGTGGAACATAAGTATGAATATGAGTTTTAGAGTTGGAAATAGGTACCTCGGTAGTTTGGGAAAAGTCAACATTCTTTTTCTCCAAAACAAGTTCCTCTTGGGTTTCTTCTTTACGTGAACCAGTACTTCGGGTTGCACAAGTTGTGTACTACTTCTCGACGTAATAACACTGACACCCTCTAATGGGTTAAGAGGTTGAGGAGAATGGATTTTCTCACCATTTTGTGCGTTGAAGTGATTAATCTCCTTGGACATTGAACCAAATTGTGTTTGCAAGTCCTTGACCGTACTATCTGTTCTTTGCATAAAAGATTTCAGCAACTCTTTCATATTGGATCCCTGATTTTGAGGTTGTTGTTGTAGCTGGAATTGTTGTTGTTGTTGTTGCGGTTGACCAACTTGTGCTTGCAACTCTTATTGCATTATCCGTTTTCTGCTGATTTATGTCTGCTAGTTGTTGATTTTGTTGTACCACGGAAATTAGAGTCTCTACTAAAGTATCCATCTTTTCCAATTCTGGATTTTGGGATTTTTGTGGTTGTTGCACTTGTTGTTGGAACTCACTCGGACGGTTGCAAATACTTGCAACTTGCTCGTTACCATAGCCAAAGTTGGGGTTGTCTCTTTATCCTTGATCGTAAGAGTTGGAGTAAGTATCATACCGCTGATTAGAGAAAATACCATTGACTTGTTTTACGTTCTCACAAGCTCGGCGTGATGGTTTTACAACCACAGCTGTAATTTGTTGCATCATTGTTGTCATATTGCTCATTTGTTGACGTAATTCGGCAAGCTTGTCAACTTGATTAACTCCCTTGATAGGTGGCTCTGATCCACGACTTGAAAATTGTTGAGAATTTGCTGTCATATCTCAATCAACTCTCTAGCTTGTGTCCCCGTCTTGTTCATAAGTGCACCACCACTTGCAGCGCCAAGAAGATTCCTATCACTTGCTTGGAGACCTTCACAGAAGTATTAGATAATCATTGTGTCACTGAATTGGTGATGAGGGAAGCTTTCCACCAATCTCTTGTACCGTTCCTAATATTCATACAACGATCCCCCCTCACTTTGTTTCATCCCACAAATTTCCTTGCGAATTTGAGTAGCTTTCGACGCAGAAAAACATCTCTCATAGAAAAGTTTCTTCAAACCATTCCATGTTGTAATACTACTAGGAGTAAGTAATATAACCAATCTTTAGATGCATCGAGTAAAGAGAAAGGAAAAACACTCAACACTCCTTCATTTGCATCAGCACCATTAGGTATCATGTTTGTAATTAATCATTGAAAGTCCATAAGATGCTTGTTCGTATCTTCCCATGCAAATCCATGGAACTTTGGTATCTGACTGATCAACCCTGGCTTAATAGCAAATGTGGAAGTTTCTTCAATACACCATTATTGTTGGTCCAACTTATGAGAAGCTAGCTCCTTGAGTGTACGATTTGCATAACCATTGTTCTTCTCGGTTTGTATTTCAGCAAGGTACCTGAACACAATTCTCAACACGAAATTAAAAACTAAAATAAGAAACCAAAACGAAATAACAACCGTTGCTTTCTCGGCAGTGGCGCCAAAATTTGATGTTGTCGTATGCATCAAAAATATATTCACTTTCTCACTTCAACAAAATATAAATGAAGTATGTGATAAGAAAGAGTATGTTCTACTAGAGGCATATGTTGTTATGTAATTTCAGTTTCTTTTGTAACCAAGGGGGGATTTTGATTTTGCAATAAAAAGTAAATCAAAGCAATAAAATAATTGGAAGTAATTAATAAGAAGAAGATATTGGTCAAGGGATTGTATCATTCACAAACATGTATTTTTATCAACAATTAGAATTGGTAATTTAATCTCTCATTTATTAAAAGTCCTAGGAAACCTTGATCGCAAGAATATCCCGCAAATTTCCTGATTTCATCACAAACACATTAAAAGATGCATATGTGAATCCTACTTAGAAAGCAACCTAAAGTGTAAAAACACAATTAAGTTTAACTCACCAAGAGCACTAAGCTCTATGAAATAAGACTATTCAAAGCAATCAAACGTAAAAAAAGCACTAATATGATTTAATAAAGGTTGTGATTCATAAGTGATTATAGAGATGTATCACTACAAGTAATAACCACACTATGCTACTTATAATCATGAATTGACAACTTTTACGTATTGAAAAACCAACATATAGCTTTAGATATGAAAGCAAATCTTCAAATCATATGACAATATAAATAATGAATCCTAAACAATAAAGTTGAGACAAAACTAATTCATCTATGCAAATAACATTTTGTGAAATCAATTTAACCCTTAACCAATAATATGTGTTTAGCTACTCATAGCTATCAAATAAAGAAGAAGAAAATAACCAAAGAAAACCCTAGTATATCCGGCTCTCTCCAACCGATCCTCCAAGTTTTGAAGTAGCTCTTCTTGTTTCCAAAACTAGGTCAAGTCCTCAAAACCCAAAGTGCAAGTAGTCCATCAAGCCCATATGTGAGAAATACCCATGTAGAAATTCTATTAAAAAATATTGCCAGAATTCCCAGAAAGTGGCCGGAAGTTAGCCGGAAATGTGGTCGTAAAATATATCAGGTGAACGGTAAATAGTCGTCGGTCAATGGTCAAAGTCATTCAAGGCCAGACCGAGTCAGGATGAGTCATCAAGTCAACTCAGTGATGTCAGCTGATTCTAGTCAGATCTGAGTCAGAAGATAACTCAGTTGATTTGGTCTAGGCCAAAGCCATTTTGCACATGCCAAATCTTTGTTGCACAATTATAGCGCGTCACAGCTTCATTCCAGCCAAGATGGCACTGCATCCTCCACTTCAGCTAATATTCATCTAACACCCTTCATTCTTCATAACCAGTTCAATAACTCAACATCTTAGCATGCACTCTTACAACAACCACAGTGTACAGCTTCAACTCCAGCTGCTGCAACCAGTTCAAATCCATGCCTTCACAACAACTCAATCCTCTCTGTACTGTTCATTCTCCTTCTCATTCATCCAATACCACTAATTGCATTATCATCATCACTTATACCATTATCTCACTGATTCAGCTACTTGCAACCTAAGCTCCATCAATTCCAAACAACGTTTCCAGAGCTAACAACATCATTAACACTTTTACCTGTCTATTGCAACTATGGCTAACAACTCACACAACAAATCTCATTCTGAATATTCACCTGTAATGTACCTTTCCTAACATACATCTAATATTCTTTTATTCAAGATAGTGCACTACCAGTTATTCAACAACATTACTGCTTCAAATCTCATTTCAACTCTGTTTGTAGCTCCTGCAATAGCTAAAACTCTGTATTATTGCCTAGTCCTTGCATCACCACCTGCAACACGCTATTTCTATGTAAAGCCAACACCATTCTCATCCAGTTAAGCTCAACTTAAACACCATCTACACCTTTTGTAGCAGCAACTCACACAAACCATCAGAACCATCCTCTATTTCAGCTTCAGTACCTAGTAGTAACCCTGAATCCTTGTCCAATCATTCATCTGGCATACCCGCTTCAGTCCCATGGAAACAACAGCACAAATCACACTAATTTGAACCCAAGAACATCATCAGCACCCATCTCTTCTTTATTTCCTTCTCAGTTCCTCCATTTCAACCACCAATATCACAAACCCATATATTCTCTCTCAAATCATGCGGTTCAAACACAAATCTGTGTTCTCTATCATCTCAATTCACTAATCAATTCTCTAATTCCTTCGTTTCATCAGCATCAGTTCATACCTCCAATCATTTTTGATTCTTCAGTCACCAACAACGGTCAGATTCACAAACACAGAAACCCTCAAAATAATCTTTAATCACCCGTCGAAACCATCTTCTTTTCAGCACCAAAGTTAATTCAGACACAAACCCATCTTATGCATTTCCTTGGTTGAACAACGAATCCATAACAAATTCAAACCCTAATTTTCAACCATTTTGTAAATTCAGATTCATCGTCTTCAATCAAAACCCTATCCTGTGTCAGACCCATCTTCTATTCCTTCTCGAACCCAGGTTCAACTTCAGAAACCCAATCTCTTCACGGCCTCAGATCCAAGGAGCATCATCTTCTCGCTTAACAACAACTCCACCATAAGTTTCTACAGCAGAAGCCCTAAATTCCTCTCTATTACTCAAATTCAACCATCAACAGATCTACTCTCGTTTCTGGCTTCACTGTTAGGATCTGACACTGGACTAGAGGATCCTAATACTAAAAGATATATAAATTGATCCGTTCATTGGAGATCAGCCTCCTTAATCCTTTGTGAAAAGACGAGGGTACCCAAATATACCTCAAACTAAAACTTTTCCACCTTTAAGTCCTTTCTCCGAAAGTGATTGTCTATGCACTGAGTCGAGACAATACAACAAATCAGTTCATACTTCGTGTGATCGTCTATGGATACTGTTTGTACCCAAAATAAATTCTAGGCACAAAACACGATGATTTGATGATTATGAAGTGAAATTAGGGTTAAAAACGCATCAAAGAAAATAAAGAGACACAAAAATTTAACGTGGTTCGGCCATTGATGCCTACGTCCGCGGATGAAACCCCGTATGGAGAAATATTGTATTGATATGAGATTACAATAATTGTGGTATGGTTATCTAACCCAAAATTCCCTATCTTTGAGTTGGATTTTGGCCTCTATTTATAGGCAAAAACCCTAATATAGATCCATAATAACCCTAGATTTGTAGTTATCCAAAATAACCACCTGGATTTGTACTTATGCTTTAATATTTGTGTTTATCCTTGAAGATCCATGTCTACCTTGAAAGATTCTTGTATATCTTCACATGATTTGAGTTTATCTTGAAAGATCCTTGTATATCTTCATAAGATTTGTATCTATCTTGGAATATTCTTATCTATCTCTCAAGATTTGTGTCTATCTCAAAATGACTTCCAAAAATAAATCTTTTGGGCTTCTATAATAAGCTAGACTGAACTTCTATATTAAGCCAAGTGGGTTTCCTCAATAAACCTCCGGACTTTCTCGATAAGTCCGGTCTGGGGTTCCTCAATAATCCCTGTGGGTTTCCTCAATAAATCCACGGGTTGGTTTCCTCAATAAACCTCTGGACTTCCTCAATAAGTCCGGTCTGGGCTTCCTCAATAAGCTCTGTGGGTTTCCTCAATAAACCCACGGATTGTTTTAATTAATAAACCTCCGGACTTCCTCAATAAGTCCGGTCTGGGATTCCTCAATAAGCCCTGTGGGTTTCCTCAATAAACACACGGGTTGGTTTCCTCAATAAACCTTCGGACTTCCTCAATAAGCCCGGTCTGGGCTTCCTCAATAAGCCCTGTGGGTTTCCTTAATAAACCCACGGGTTGACGTTATTAAATAGCTTGTGCGGCACGCACGTACACTATTTTAATAAGGTACAAACATCGCCCCCTCTTAATTCTCAACTTGTTGAAGAATTAAGAAGAGTATAATCCCTACTGTCTGTCGCAGCACGCCTACGATGACCCTGTTACTTTTACGATCATCTTGCCGCGAATTTAGCGTTGCTAACTTTTCAGAGTGCGCTCGGGTTTAAGTCAACATTTCTAAGTATCGCAATTATACTTAAAATTTCCATGCACCCTTATACTGCAGGTACCTAGCACACTGGAAACACGTTCAAAGTACCAATAATGTACTAAAAATTTTCTTATATAAATTTACGCACGTACCGGCATGTAAGGCTTGACGTGTAGATGTACTCTCTGTTAGCACTTTCTTGTTTTGACCTGGAGTTAGTGACCAACCACTTTGATGTTTATCCGACAACCTTTCGTGGCCTTGGCCAGCTTGTTGTGTGGATTAAGAAAATCAAAAGAAGAACTAACCTTCGCGGCTCGTTCAAATCCTCTATATGTTGTTTATCCGATAACCTTTCATGGCCTTGGCCATCTTGTTGTTTGGATTTGCCCCAAAGTCGGCTTAAAAACTCAAAGCACCAAAAATGTACTTAACCATCTCAAATCACCAAACACGTTCAAAGTACCAATGATGTACTTAGAACTCCATATAGTAATTACCCAAATGCCAAACAGATCGGCATGTTTTGTTCTCTTGCTCTTCCATTAGCTAACATATGACCTAAGTGTTGGTCTTGTAAATCTTCCAACGTTTATTTAGGATCTTGAATCCCACATTCATGCTTTCCTAGTCGTTCCGATCTTGCTTTGGAACATTTATTTCCATTTGCTCCATTGTTATTTGTAAGATATTGCTAGAACCATTCGACTTTGCATGACAATTCATTTCCTTGGTTTTTCTCTTCGATAGAAAAACCTCCAATTTATCTTTTTAATGGAAAAATTATCAGGATTAAATAAATAACTCAACTTCGACTTTGAGAACATACCTCACTCGAATGCAAGTTGCTCCCGTAATTTTCTAGGCACATTGGTTGCCCATTTGTTCCCGTACTGGCCAAGATTTTGCCAACTAAACGCTCTTATGTCTGCGAATAATGAATGTATGACAATCTCTGGTGTATAGGTCAGCCGTTTCTAGATTTTCGTCATACATTTCCTTTCTTTCGCTCTACCTCGTTTACAAAACGCTTTTAGTTTTTCTCCTTTTGTTTCATCTTTTTATTGAAACATTTTTCTTTTTGCTTTCTCTTTCCTAGAAAGACATTGCAGCTATTTCCTTGACAATCGAAATACTTCGTATTTGTCTTCCTCTTTTATAGAAAGACATATTGCACGTATTTCTTTAATAAATATATGCAGGCATTTTTCATCTTAGTCGCCCCCATTACTTCCAATGATATTGAAAAAGATGTCTTCTATTGTTCGTTTTCTTTAAAAAAGTTGCTTTTGATTGCATGCTCGGGGTGACTTTAGCTGCCTCCATTATCTGTAGAGATATTTCCAAATAGAAAAGACGCCCCCATGTGAAGTAGGAACTAGATCTATTATATCCGATGCTCACTTGCTAGATGGACCTGGGCTTATAGTATCTTTTCCGTTGCCATCTTATTTCTGGGTTCATCGTGATTTTCCCTTTAAAATCGCCTGAAAATGTTGTCGTGGTGTGGCGTTTCCCTAGGTTCCGAACCTTTTTGTGGTTCGTGACAACTTTGCTTTCTTTTCCTTCTCGGCTTTGGCATACCTATCACCCCTGTCATACAACTCATTGAGGTTTTTGACTGGTTGAACTTCTAACGAGTTGTAAATTCCAAACTCATCGTAATACATTGCATTTTTATATGCCTCTATTACGAATCCCTCTTCCACTTTTACAATTTCATTAACTTCCTGACAAAACCTCCTATTAAAATCAAAAAGACTTTCGCCAGGCTCTCTGTGCAAGAGGAATAAATGACTTCTCTCTTTTTTGATTCCGAGGTTAATCTTGTATTGATCGAAAAACACATCTGAAAGCATCCCGAAACTCCTAATTGAATTTGACTCTAATTGTGAGAACCAAGTTAGAGCCTTACCCGTCAAGGTCATTGGAAAGGTTCTACATAGTAGCTCGTCGCTGAAGCTCCACAAACTCATTGGGGCTTGAAATCATTGGACGTGCTCCATTGGATTTCCATTGCGTCCGTCGAAAAACTCCTTGAATTGAGGCTGGTTGAAATTCGAGGGTGGGCGGTAGCGCCTTATCTTTTCAACAAATGGGGAGTCCATCGATTTTTTCATTGATAAAATTTGTTTCTCTTCATCTTTAGATTGCTTTTGGGCTAACAGCTCACCAATCATTTCACTAAGCCTTATTTTGATGAGTTCTTCGCCTCTCACCGAGTCTCCCTCAGTTTCTCTGCGGATCCGCTCATTCCTGACAGACTCCTTTCTCCTTTTAGAAAGGTCTTTATCACGTCTAGACCTCTTCGAGTGATCATCATTGATATTATCATCCCTTTGTCTATGTTTCTTGCGACTTGATATGGTTCACCTATCTTGCTCGGTCGTGCAATAATGATCATCATCGGGCACATAACGATCATAAAAATCATCATCATGGTGATCACGACTTTGATAAACGTTCCTGACATCCTCGCTTCTTCTTGCATCATTTTGACTGAGCCGACGATCGTCAAGAACTTCGTCCCCTATGTGTGGGTCGTATCGTTCTCGATGAGCACGACGATTTGACCTATTACTTTCAGAATGTGGAATAGCTGCTTCTTCAAGCTCCTTTCTTTTCTCCAATGCAACCTTGAGTCGCTTGTTTTCCCTTTCCAATTCCTGGAAACGCTCACGTAACGTCAAGTCGATAGGAGTCACCCGAGGATTGTTAACTTGTGCAGCTGGTGGGTTGTTAGCTTGCGCAGGCTGTGGGTTTTTAGCTTGCGCAGGCTGTTGGTTAGCCCGTACTCCTCTATTAGCGATGTTCTCCTCACGAAGTTGCTGGATGCTTGGGTGTTGAACTTGAGTCCCTCTTTGACGATTGAGGTTTTTGCTAATAGTCCGGGGAGGTGATCTACGTAAGAGAACATTGTTTCCCCTGAGACTTGGAGTGGATCTCACAGAACGAGCGGTTGATGCTGTTGATGAAAGTGATGTTTCCATTCTGTCCCTTTCGTCTTGATGAGTATGGACAAAAGCGCTCCTTAAAGTTCAATTGTTGGCATGTTGACCTGAAGGATTTCCGGTAGGTGCATCAACGTCCATATCAAGTTGATTTTCTCCTGAAGAATTCATAAGTTACTCTTTCTTGTTAACTTTGCTTTCAACAACTTTTTCGGATCTTCTACAACTCTGAAAAACGTTCAGAAACTTTCTGCAACTTTGTGAAAGAGTTCAGAGACTTCCTGGATCTTTCCGCAACTTTCTGAAGACGTTCAGAAACCTTCTGCAACTTTATGAAAACGTTCAGAGACTTCCTGGATCTTTACGCAACTTTATGAAAACGTTTACACCTTCTGCAACTTTCTGAAAACGCTCAGACACTTTCTGCAACTTTCTGAAAGAGTTCAGACGCTTTCTGCAACTTTCTGAAAGTGTTCAGAAACTTTCTGCGAATTTTCTGGATCTTCTGAAAGTGTTCAGAATCTTTCTGCGACTTTTCTGAATCTTCTGCAACTTTCTGAAAAGAGTTCAGAAACTTACTGCACCTTTTGAAACAGTTCAGAAACCTTTTACAACTTTCCGAAAAAGTTCAGAAACTCTCAGCAACTTTTTGTTCACAATGATTTTGAAACCCTAGTTTTCAAAACCGTTTAGGGACAACTTCTTTCAATAGGAGAACACGATCTTTACTCGTAGTCCCCTTAGTCGGCTCCAATGTTTGTACCCAAAATAAATTCTAGGCACAAAACACGATGATTTGATGATTATGAAGTGAAATTAGGGTCAAAAATGCATCGAAGAAAATAAAGAGACACAAAAATTTAACGTGGTTCGGCCATTGATGCCTACGTCCACGGATGAAACCCCGTAGGGAGAAATATTGTATTGATATGAGATTACAATAGTTGTGGTATGGTTAACTAACCCAGAATTCCCTATCTTTGATTTGGATTTTGGCCTCTATTTATAGACAAAAACCCTAATATGGTTCCATAATAACCCTAGATTTGTAGTTATCCAAAATAACCACCTGGATTTGTACTTATCCTTTAATATTTGTGTCTATCCTTGAAGATCCATGTCTACCTTGAAAGATTCTTGTATATCTTCACATGATTTGAGTTTATCTTGAAAGATCCTTGTATATCTTCATAAGATTTGTATCTATCTTGGAATATTCTTATCTATCTCCCAAGATTTGTGTCTATCTCAAAATGACTTCCAAAAGTAAGTCTTTTGGGCTTCTATAATAAGCTAGATTGGGATTCTATATTAATCCACGTGGGTTTCCTCAATAAACCTCCTGACTTCCTCGATAAGTCCGTCCTGGGATTCCTCAATAATCCCTGTGGGTTTCCTCAATAAATCCACGGTTGGTTTCCTCAATAAACCTATGAACTTCCTCAATAAGTCTGGTCTGGGCTTCCTCAATAAGCCCTGTGGGTTTCCTAAATAAACCCACGGGTTGTTTTAATCAATAAACCTCCGGACTTCCTCAATAAGTCCGGTCTGGGCTTCCTCAATACGCCCTGTGGGTTTCCTCAATAAACCTTCGGACTTCCTCAATAAACCGGTCTGGGCTTCCTCAATAAGCCATGTGGGTTTCCTCAATAAACCCACGGGTTGACGCTATTAAATAGCTTGTGCGGCACTCACGTACACTATTTTAATAAGGTACAAACAGATACGAGATCGAGACAATACAACAACGAAGTATGTTTACTTGACAAAAGGTTCGGACTTAACCAAACACAATAGGGTTACTTATCAAATAAATAGGAATTAACGTTTGTGTAATTTACCTTAAATTATAATAACAACAATTATAATTGCGGAAAATAAAAGTAAATGACACAGCAAGATTTTATTAACGAGGAAACCGCAAATGCAGAAAACCCCGGGACCTTGTCCAGAATTGAATACTCTCAGGATTAAGCCGCTATTCAAAATCAAACCAATTTCGTATAGTTGAGACCAATCAACTAAACCTATAGTTCACCTAGTTACGTATGTATTCCCACGCCTCCGACCTGTAATAAGTCACGTAGTTGGAAAAATTTCTTTGGTTCGTATTCCAAATAGTAAAGGAACAACAAATATGTTTGGTATGAACTCTTTTCAACCAAGTGATGTGAGTTCGACAAAGGATCTTCTGTTTATCTCAATAAACTCCTTCGTCAGGTTCTTAGATCTATCTTATTATCAACTACCGAAGTAATTGTTAATATTTTGCAATCAATACTTTTAATCACAAAGAATTGTGTTGATGCCGATCTACACAACTAATCAATCTAATTCACCACAAGGATAAACCGATTATAGTTGGATCCTTTTTTACCGAAAAAATTATTCTGCACACCAAAGATTATGAATCCCAAATCAGAAATCTTCAAAGTCTTCTTTGCCTTCAAATCTTCTTTGTCTTCAAATCTTCTTATATCTTCAATAAACACCTTCACACAATCAACTTGAATCTCTTGTGATCAATCACGCACAGAACGGAGTCTGTTAACAATGGATAATCACAAGACGTCTTTAGATCTATAAACAGTCTAAAGATCCCCGTCGAAACTTCGATCTAGTTTGAGTAAATCTTATATCAGAAGAGAAGATTCTCAAGAATAAACAAACTAGGTGCAATAAAAGTTCAACAACCGTTAGTCAATCAAATCAATCGAAAACTAAAATAAACTACAATTATCTACTTTGCAATAAAGGTAATTGTTAAGATTTTGCAATCAATACTTTTAATCACAAAGAATTGTATTGATGCTGATCTACACATCTAATCAATCTAATCTATCACAAGGATAAATCGATTATAGTTGGATCCTCTTATACCGAAACAAGTATTGTGCACACCAAAGATTATGAACCCAAATCAGAAATCTTCAACATCTTCTTTGTCTTCAAATCTTCTTAGATCTTCAATAAATACCTGCACACAACTACTTGAAAATCTTGTGATCAATCACGCACAGAACGGAGTCTGTTAACAATGGATTACCACAAGATGTCTTTAGATCTACAAACAGTCTAAAGATCCATGTCGAAACTTCGAACTAGTTTGAGTGAATCTTATATCAGAAGAGAAGATTCTCAAGCATAAACAAACTAGGTGCAATCAAAGTTCAACCACGGATAGTCAATCAAATCAATCGAAAACAAAAGATAAACCGCAATTATCTAGTTTCCCACCAACGGTACTAATAGAGCTTCTCAATCCCAAATAAGTCTTTAAACTAAGAGGCCGTAAGAGATTTCGCCTAATTAGGTTACTCTTCTCTCCGAATAGGTGGCTTCACCAGTAGCAGCACAAATGGGATAGTTCTTGTTGTACGAGGATTAGTTTGCTCGAAATGCAAACTTTGATATTTATAGACCAAGGAAGTTTGGAAACCAAGGAATTTCCAAAACCGAAAATATTTCTCAAGATATGCAATATATTCCAGATTCGGTTTCCATAATTCCTGGAAATGCTTTGTCCAAATATTGACCGAAAATCTCTTGGAAAATCTCCAACTAGCAAATGCATATTACTAATTTTCATTTTCCAAAAATAAAATTAAAAACCTTAAATAAAAGATTCTCAATTTATTTTATTCGATCCGGGATTTTCTTCCTTTAGCTATTAAGGAATAACTTTGAACAATTAAAGATAAGTGTTACTGCACATGCTCAAAGTATGTCGACATCCTTACTTTATAAGTCCTATTTCATACTTACAATCTTGAAACCGATTTGCCACACTTCCAAACAAGTTTAGAGTTGGTTCATCTGACTTTCAAGAACTACGTGATTGATCAAGAACACTCAATCACCAAACATGGGTTTCACGGTTCTACCAAAATAAGTTTCAGTTTTACCTCCATGTGAGTATTGTGCATAGTCATGCTAGTTACCAAAATTCGGTTGACTAGGTATTAGGATCAGTTCCCCACATATATATGGTATCTAACTTGTACTTGATGCACATGTCCATAGGATCGGTTCCCCTTTGCCTAAAAACGTGTTTCACATGTCCATAGAATCGGTTCCCCTTTCTGCTAAAAACTTGTTGCACCTCATACAAGGATCGATTCCCTTTGTGATAGGTTGCACCTCTTACTAGGATCGATTCCACTTTACCCAGATTCGGTCATACCAATAACACAAAATCGATCATACCATCTCAGGTGATTACTTAAGATCGGTTTCACTACTTAAAGTCATACCAATACAAAAGTCAGGCCTTTGTGAATAATTTTAACAAGTTATGAGCGGTTATACTAATCACACATATTGGTAGTTCAAAAGATATGCAATGAATAACAATACCAATAATGCCTGGCGATTTCTCTTTCGATTCACAAAACAAGTTCATGAATTTACTTCCTTAAAAAAAATGTAAAACATTGTTTCCTAGGATGAAATCTTCACCTTATACCCACACATAATCACAATAGCATTCAAACGATGATGTCGTTGTCTTATCACAAAGTTTAATGGTTAAGCAATAAACCTCGTATTGTATTCCTTAATACTATGTCTAACTAGAGTACAATCATTCATGCTTCGCAGTTTTGCTTTCAATATGCACAACTTGAAAGATATGTTAGGGAATAAAACAGTTCAAGTAAAATATCACTAACCTCAAGTGGAAGGATGATGTTGTCGTTGTAGATCCTTACTTCTTCACTTCTTCAAGTCTTCGCAATACTTGTAATGTCTCATATCCTAATACTTTCAAGCTAACCTATACGAAGTTGACTCTAGTACATAATCAAGCGACTCTTAAGTGAGTTTTGGCTCACTAAAATATGACAACCAAACTTGACATACCAACGCTTGGTGGGTTCAACCGAGTTATGCTCTAACACTTTGAATTGGGGATTAGCCACCAAATAAGCATAATACTTAATATTAATTGAATTGATTGATCAATAAACCCTAGAACAATCTATGAATATATAGAGGACATAACTTGAGTCCTAAGCTAATAATAAATAAGGAAACACATATTACTTCCTAATTAACTAGACTCACCTAATTGGTGTTGGTGTCCCAACATCCCCAACCCCTTGAGTCACAACTTGTCCTCAAGTTGGATCATAAGACTGAACTTTTTTTGTTTAGATAAAACTTATAAAAATAGAATTGGTATTATAACATTCCCCCTTGAAATGCAACTTGTCCTCAAGTTGATCGTTATAACATCACTGGAATATCATTATGCTCTGCAAATGCTAGACAAAGTAGCTTCCACAATCTTGATAGGCTTGGCATGTACTTATCACACTTTCCAATTACAAGCCAAGGTTGCTCCATAGTCTTGCTAAACTTGAGCCGTACAAAGGAATTATTCCAAATATATTCAAGTGGCATATTGGGTCATCAACATCTACACTATCACGAGTTCTTGCAACAACATAAACATCAACGGAATTTCCTTGTAATTTGACCTTTAGCTTGGAAAACAAATCATAAGTAAAATGTTCATTTTCAGCATGTGCAACACTAATGGGAGAATGACGACACAAACGTCCAAATCTCTTTCCACGATTAAATAATAACCGAGGAAACACTAAGCAAAGAGCAAAGCATTCCTTACCAATTAGTTCTCCGTGGTTAGTGATTAATGCCTCTCGAAGCTTGCAATATGCCTCCTCGGACGTAATATAATTCCGGATATTAAAGTCCCAACTTAGAAGTTTCCCATATGCTAGCACTGACGAGATGCTTACTATCAACACTAATTGCACTGACAGCATCAACATGCACCAACTTACCAGTGATGTTTTCTCTACTGCATAAGACTTCGATCCAATAGAAAGAAGCACCAACCTTTCTTGGATTGTTTACAATCTCTTGACAAGAATTCAAAAATTCTACATTTTGGACTGTTAACTGATACTGATACATCATATCGCTGTTGTGATTGCTACCCATGTCTTTCTGTTGTTCAGCTCCAAATTTTTTTTGTTTAAGGAGCGATCTAGTATCTCTAGTTTGTCTCTGCTTTGTTTCTCTGATGTACTTTCCATAGGGCTCTCAACATTTAATGATGGATTAGAAGCTACTGAATCACTAGGGATCGCCTTACGTAAGGAAGCACTCACTAAATGTCATCTTCATTAGAATTTTGATGTATCTCCTTGTTGGTATGGACTGTGGCATTGCTGAAAACGTCACTAACATTTTCTGAAGATAGTGTAACTTCCAATGTATCACGTTTAGCAGTACCCGTGGATGGTTGTGTGGTACGTCGAACAATGGAACTTGTGTTAGAAGATTCATTAGCCGGGAGACTTGACTGAGCCATCTCAAGTGTAGATTCAGGTTAATCATAGTCACCAACCACCATCTCTTCAGTTATAAAAACATGGACAAAACAACCTTTACTAATAGTGTTGATATCTTTTCGTGTCGCGGTAGTAATTGGCATTTCTTTCTTACCCCCAAAATTCAAGAAAGAGCCAAATGGATCCTTATTATGAATATATAGAGGACATAACTTGAGTCATAAGCTAATAACAAATAAGGAAACACATATTACTTCCTAAATTAACTAGACTCACCTAATTGGTATTGGTGTCCCAACATTCACACAATCAATTCTCAGTCAAAACCCACTCAATCTCTTCTCTAGATCATGAATTTTTCTTCTTATTCGAATTCTTCCACCAACAACAATCTTTGGTTGTAATGTATTGAATTGAAAAGACGAGGGTACCCAAATACACCACAATATTTAAATTATCCACCTATAAGTCCTCTTACCGAAAGTGATTGTTTATGGACAAAGTCGAGACAATACTACAAATCGGTATTCACACTTTGTGTGATCGTCTATGGATACGAGATCGAGACAATACAACAATCAAAGTGTGATTGCTTGAAAATAGGTTCAGACTTAACCAAACTCTATAGGATCACTATCAAGTAATACAGAGTTAACGTTTGTGTAATTTACTTTAAAATATAATAACAACAATTATAATTGCGGAAAGGAAAAGTAAATGACACGACAAGATTTTGTTAACGAGGAAACTGCAAATGCATAAAAACCCCGGGACCTAGTCCAGAATTGAATACTCTCAGAATTAAGCCGTTATACAAAATTTAAACCAAAACTTCGTATAGTTGAGACCAAGCAACTAAACCTAGTTCACTTAGTTTCTTCAGTATCCTTGTGCTTCTGACATTCAATAAGTGCACGCACTGGAACAATTCCTTTGGATCGTAATCCAAACAGTAAAGGAACAACAAATTTGTTTGGTAACAACTCTCTTGATTCTTCCAGATGAAGATATCTCAAGTCATATGCAAAGTCTCTTCTTTTTAAACTAATAAAATCCTTTGCCTGGTTAGATAAATCTATCCAACAACTACCGAAGTAACAGAGTTTAGATTTGCAATCAATCAATATAGATTCCAACAAGAAACTATAAGGTGATGCCAATCACACGCAACTAATCAATCGAATAAATCTGATTCTAGTTGGATCCCAGCCGATCAAGGTTTGTGCACACCCAAAGATATAAAAAACAAATAAGAAATCTTCTTTAATCTTCAATAAACACCTGCACAACACCACTTGAATCTCTTGTGATCAATCACGCACAGAATGGAGTCTGTTAACAATGGATTATCACAAGATGTCTTTAGATCTGCAAACAGTTCTAAAGATCCCGTCGATACTTCAATCTAGTTTGAGTGAATTTTATATCAGAATAGAAGATTCTCAAGAATAAACAAACTAGGTGCAATCAAAGTTCAACAACCATTAGTCAATCAAATCAATCGAAAACTAAAATAAACTGCAATTATCTAGTTTTCCACCAACGGTACTCGTAGAGCTTCTTGATCCCACAGAAGTCTTTAAACGAGCGGTTGTAAGAGATTTAGCCTAGTTAGGGTACTTTTCTCTCCGGATAGACTGCTCCAACAGAAACAACAAAAAGATGAAGTTTGCCTGGCTCTTTGGATAGTTTGCTAGAAATGCAAACTTGGGTATTTATAGACCAAGAATGTTTGAACACCAAGGAAATTCCAAAACCTAATATTGTCAAGATATGCAATAAAAGCCCAAATCGGTTTTCATAATTCCTGGAAATGCTTTGTGTTATAGTTTTGAAAGTGGTAGTAAAAGTTCGTTGCTCGGACTTGTAAAGATTTAAAAATAAAAATATATACACAATATTTGTCACAATGGGCGAGAGTACTGGGACTAAAGATTCTGCCATTTTTCATTTTCAAGTGGTTCAGAATTTAATTCTAGGCGATTATAGTTCAAAACAAAACAAATATTAACTCTAGTTTATTGCCAAGATAGATTTTATAAAATATTACTTGTATTTCTTATGGCATATCAAAAATCCCTAGGACTAAGCATACTCCATCAAATGAAATCACAAGTAATTAATTTAAAATCTTATTTCAATTAAAATTGGTGCAAAAAGTAAATAAAGAATTAATTTAAATTACCACATGGATGAAACACGGCCTCCTCCGTCGTCCCAGTGTTGGGTTTAGCTCATCATGTTGGAAAACCTCTCAAAGAATTTCATTGATGCTCAAAAGTGTTTTACAATGAAGAGAAAGATAAGTAAATAGTATTAAACAGGATTCTGCGACCCACAAAAGGCGTCCAAAATAAACGACACACAAGAGGTGCTATTATTACTGAATCTCTAAGACCCACACCTACGACCCACGACTGTGAGTCTCTTTCACTGTTGATAAACGACTGCTGCTGCGAGTCCGTTCTTCGTGTTCTTCGTGTTCTTCGTGTTCATCAGCAGCAGCAGAAACCGAGTTTGGGAAAACTCGAATTTCTTCTTCTCTGGACCTCCTTTCCACACCAAACTCTCGACAGCCTCTCTACTAAACCCAAGGGGCCCTTTTATACCCAACAGGTGCGTTTAATCTCGCCATAACTCGAGATAATCTTCATTATTGCCACTGTCCAAAAATAGGGAATAATTGCCAAAAATAGAAGATTCTTACGTACTCTTGCTTCCTGCACACTCCCAATTGCCTTCTCCACGCCTCAGAACTCTTCCAATGCTAGTAGAACTCCTCCATGCACACAAGAACTTCAATTTTGCTCGTGTTACAGTACACGTGCTCTGTTTTGGGTGTGTGAATCATCACGCGTTTTCCAGCCAATTCCGATCAAACCCACTGCCCAAAATGTGTTCCTTAACCTATATCACATCTCTCTATCAAATTTCAGCCATTGAATCGACCTACAACTCCTTCATTTTCTCGATCGAAATCTCTCCTGAACTGTGAACATTTTCCCGCCAATTTTCAGAATTTGAATTTTGAAGAAGGGTGTCCCCCTATCCAGTTCTGGGGTGCGAATAGCAGATGCCTTGGGGGTGACCTGGGGGTGCCCCTTAGTAATTAGGTTACCCCTTATCCAAATGGAGTCCGAATAACACGTGTCCTCCGGGTGCCAAAATCAACTTTTCAAGCCGAATTTTCCAAAAATATTTATTTCCAAAAAATACCTACAAATACATAAAATAACAAAATTAGTACAAAATCGAGTGCCAACAATATATAGTATTGAGATCAAATTAGAAACAAAAATGTGTCTATCAAATACCCCCAAACTAATTATTTGCTAGTCCTCGAGCAAAATTTATTCTTGAAAAGTGAACGAGTTAATCTCGGGTGGGTTTATCAGAGGTGTACCTACAAAAACCAATACTCCAGACCCTAGCTATCTACGAAAAATCTTAGAAAGCACTAAAGAACCTCCTTGGTTGGCATACTTATTAATTACAGGAGGAAGTACCCTGACGCGAAATTCCAATTGCTGTATACGAGTTTGCACTCAAGCATACTAAAATTCATATAAGTGACAGAGCTCTACTAAGATAGTTTCACGATGGACATCATACTCGGAGTCAGACTAATCACATGAAAAGATTAAGAAGATGGAAAAAGAAAAAAGTAGATGGTTGAAAAGTGAACGGTGTTTCCCATATCTGTCTGAAGGCCTCTGCCAAGGTGAACCTAACCTAAATGACTGAGATACCGGTCTGACTAATATTAACACACTGGCATATACAAGGGAACCAGTGGTCAATAACTTAAATCTAGATCAACAAACTGGCAAATACAAAGAAACCAGCAGTTGACTACACATAACAATAACCATTTTTTTTTTATTTTTTTTTTAACTTAACGACATGAATAGATCTTTTGGATCCAAGAGCATGCTTCTTGTCAGCAGATTACACGATAGTTCCCACGGGTCCTGCATTCCACGCTTGCTTAGGCGACGGAAACAGGGAGAACACACGCATATTGCTATCCAAGTGTTAATACTTATTCCGATTGGTCTAACTGGTCCGGTCTTTTTTTTTTTTCCTTTTTTTTTTGGGTAACTCAGTCACTCTATTTCACCCTAGCAAAGGTAACAACTTGAATCGTGTGCCCCACCAAATCACTTGAAACAAAAGAAAACTAAAAATAGAAAGTGAAAAGGACTCGACGAGATATGGCGAAACTATCATGTTATTTCTAACACCTGAGCTCTGTGCTTTTATGAATAGACTCTATAGATGTTTCCATCTAGTCAGATTGGTTCCTCAGCTCCTAAAACAAAAATGTTTCCATCCACTTAGATTGGTTAGTGCTATCCTTAATAGGCGTAAATTTCTAGGCTCTGGAGTTTATTTATTGCAACTAAAAAGTTTCTCCCATACCCTCAAACTTAAATCTAACATCGTCCTCAATGTTCTAAAGATGAAACTAAAATCATGAACAAGGAGAAACTGTTACCATTTGAAGCGAAAGAGTTAAGGAAAGATATTACCGTGTTGTATGAGATTGGGTTACCTCCCAAGAAGTGCTAAGTTTAAAGTCTTCAGCCAGACGTAGGAAAGGTTTAGTCAACTCGAACCGTATAACAGTAGCCGGAATAACTGTGGGTCTTTAAAACCAAAAAGAGCTGACAAAAGGAAACTACAGTGAACCAACGAAATGAACAACACTAGCATTCCCTTACCTAGTTTCCTGATAACTATCGCTAATTGTGGTTCAGGTTCAGGTTCTATGAAATGGTCTAAATAGAACATTTTCATTGGTTGCGTTTCTTCATAGGTTGGATCCAAATTATTAGGTCCTAGAGTCTGGAAAAACTCAAATAAGAACTTGGAATCACAAAGTAATAACCTAAATAATTGCGGATCCTCTAAGTCAATCAGATATGACTTACAAAATTGACCACAGTGAGAATAGTGGTCATTCTTAAGCAAATGTATCGATTCTAATTTCCTAAGGCATTTAGGTTTAGTCTCACAACTTAATATTCGACACATTTGGAATATAAACGTTCCCACAGTTGGAAGAAAACTATTTGGTGGGAAAACAAAGTCAATCTGGGGATCATAGCCTGGGCAAACCACATCAACCAGAGGATGGGTTTCTAACGACTGAACTTCTTCCTGGACATCATTAGGTTCGGGAAAACGAGTATGAAGGTAATCTTGTAAAATGGTTGAGGCACATATGTCAAGTCCCAAGTGAGGGACCTTTCTAAGAGTTAAAGGTAAGGCACTAGGAAGGTGATAATCACCCCCAAACTTAGAGTTTTCAGTGTCTCTAGCTAGACTAGTCACAATCTCCCTAATTTCTGGATCATTAGATTCTTGAAAATGGTCAACTGATTCTTCTAAGTTATTATCAGGTGGTGCATCTTTACTCATATTTAAAATCTCTACGAGTTCATGTTCTTCGTCTAAGACTAATGTTTCTAAATCGCTAGACTCTAAAACAATATTCTCAGAATAAACTCGTTCCTCTAGACCATTATCGGCTTCGTAATCCTCGTCTAAAACTGTGGTATCTCTAGTCAAATCCTCGTCCTTTTGAATAGGTGAATAATTATTAAAATTATTTGGATTTGAACTAGAAATAACATTATCATTATAAGGCTCAATTGGAGAAACAAATTCCTGATTACTCTGCCTACATATTTCAGATTCTTCATCATCACTATCCTCATCATCATGATACAATTTTTGAAATTCAAGAATTCTCAATCTTTGTTCCAAACTACATGGTCTATGTTTATAATATTTCTCATAGATCGTTAGAGGTGATTCCTCAATAAAAGTTGGAGTATCCATATATCGCTGCCTACGCATATATTCACCAAGAGTCATTTCCGAAGACGTCTCTTGATAACAAGAATTTCTATACATATATTCTCGCAACGTCATCGCAGGTGGCGTCTCCTCAAAAGGATTCATCACCGAAGAAATATAAACTACAGAGGGATTCTATACAATCACAAACAAGGCCGACTCGACTCCACCAAAACAAACCTAAAGATTTCTAGCAAACAAAAAGCATGATAGCTCCACTTAGATTGTTTCTAGACCAGCTTCTATCTTTCGAAAGGGAATTCGTTGCAATTTGAGCAAACCCCTCTGGAATCAATCCGAGTCGAAGTAAGTTGAATTGAGGCGAGGGAAGCTCAATGGAGCTTTGATACCCAAGGCCTCACCGCTATCAGAAGGCGGCGCAGTCACGCATTCAACTCACAGAAACCATCATGAACTTTGTAGTGTGCTTAAAGAGCAACCAATATTTTTCGAACGAGTTTCCTATTAAGCTCGTTACCCTATCGGTCTCGTTCTATTCCAAATTTTAAGCTTGGGTTCGCGTTAGGTTTCGTTTTCCTAAGGCGGGCAAGAAGGGAACGGTGATGAAATCCGAACCCTTATCTTGTATTGTCCAGGCCTTGCCCTTTACTAGGAATTTAAAACAGTCCAAATTCGTCCTCAATAAATGAATCACCTTAAGGAATACAGTAACTCGCTTACAGGAGATTCGCGAGTGTTTCGATGGACTTACCTTCCGTACCAGACGGGGGATGAACCGTTGAAGTCGACTCGGGCCACGACTCCTATGTCATGTACGAACCCGAGGGGCCGATACGATATAGTAATCGTCGTCCTTCCCTGCACACAGTTTATATAATATATATATTTTTTTTTAATAATAATAATACCCTTCCGTAGGGTTAAAAAAATAAAGTCCAATTGTTTATAGTCCAAAGTCCAAAATAAATAAATAAAAAAATTACAGTTTTCCTCACACACTCTAAAAAAATTAAAAATTAAATCCTAAAATTGTCCTTTTTTTTCTTCTCTTTTCGCTTTTCGCTTTAAGCTTTTTCCTCTCCAAGTCCTTAGTTTTCACTTTGAACCTGCAAAATAAAGACAAAAAGAAACGTAAAAAGGAACAAACAATTCTAAAAAAAAATAATAAACCTAAAAAAATAAATCAATCTATATACAAGTCCGCGTCGGCGGCGCCATTTTTTTATAGTTTTGAAAGTGGTAGTAAAAGTTTGTTGCTCGGACTTGTAAAGATTTAAAAATAAAAATATATACACAATATTTGTCAAAATGGGCGAGAGTACTGGGACTAAAGATTCGGCCATTTTTCATTTTCAAGTGGTTCAGAATTTAATTTTAGGCGATTATAGTTCAAAACAAAACAAATATTAACTCTAGTTTATTGCCAAGATAGATTTTATAAAATATTACTTGTATTTCTTAAGCATGGCATATCAATAATCCCTAGGACTAAGCATACTCCATCAAATGAAATCACAAGTAATTAATTTAAAATCTTATTTCAATTAAAATTGGTGCAAAAGGTAAATAAAGAATTAATTTAAATTACCACATGGATGAAACACGGCCTCCTCCGTCGTCCCAGTGTTTGGTTTAGCTCATCATGTTGGAAAACCTCTCAAAGAATTTCATTGATGCTCAAAAGTGTTTTACAATGAAGAGAAAGATAAGTAAATAGTATTAAACAGGATTCTACGACCCACAAAAGGCGTCCAAAATAAACGACACAGAAGAGGTGCTATTATTACTGAATCTCTAAGACCCACACCTACGACCCACGATTGTGAGTCTCTTTCACTGTTGATAAACGACTGCTGCTGCGAGTCCGTTCTTCGTGTTCTTCGTGTTCATCAGCAGCAGCAGAAACCGAGTTTGGGAAAACTCGAATTTCTTCTTCTCTGGACCTCCTTTCCACCCCAAACTCTCGACAGCCTCTCTACTAAACCCAAGGGGCCCTTTTATACCCAACAGGTGCGTTTAATCTCGCCATAACTCGAGATAATCTTCATTATTGCCGCTGTCCAAAAATAGGGAATAATTGCCAAAAATAGAAGATTCTTACGTACTCTTGCTTCCTGCACACTCCCAATTGCCTTCTCCACGCCTCAGAACTCGTCCAATGCTAGTAGAACTCCTCCATGCACACAAGAACTTCAATTTTGCTCGTATTACAGTACACGTGCTCTGTTTTGGGTGTGTGAATCATCACGCGTTTTCCAGCCAATTCCGATCAAACCCACTGTCCAAAATGTGTTCCTTAACCTATATCACATCTCTCTATCAAATTTAAGCCATTGAATCGACCTACAACTCCTTCATTTTCTCGATCGAAATCTCTCCTGAACTGTGAACATTTTCCCGCCAATTTTCAGAATTTGAATTTTGAAAAAGGGTGTCCCCCTATCCAGTTCTGGGGTGCGAATAGAAGATGCCTTGGGGGTGACCTGGGGGTGCCCCTTAGTAATTAGGTTACCCCTTATCCAAACTTGGGAGTCCGAATAACACGTGTCCTCCGGGTGCCAAAATCAACTTTTCAAGCCGAATTTTCCAAAAATATTTATTTCCAAAAAATACCTACAAATACATAAAATAACAAAATTAGTACAAAATCGAGTGCCAACAATATATAGTATTGAGATAAAATTAGACACGAAAATGTGTCTATCACTTTGTCCAATACTTTCCGAAATCTCTCAATAGAAAATCTCCAATTAGTAAATACGCATTACTAATATATTCTCTAGAGATATGTGTTTAATTGCTGGTAATTAAAGCATATAAAACTAACAACCTTAATTAAAAGATTCTTAATTTATTTCGGTCTGGGATCTCCTTGAGTTATTAAGGAATATCTTTGAACAATAAAAGATAAGAGTTATTGTTCATGTTCAAAGTATGTTGACATCTTTTCTTTGTAATACAATCTTGGAATCGATTATACCACACTTCCAAACGAGTTTAGAATTGGCTCATCTGTATTCCAAGACAACTATGTAATTGATCAAATATCAAATCACTAATCATGGGTTCACGGTTCTACCAAACACAAGGATCGGTTCTACCTTAATATGGTTTGCTTGTGATCGAACGCACAAGTTACCATGACTGGTTACATCAGTTACCAAGATCGGTTACGTCAATTACCAGGAACGGTTACCATATACTCATGGTATTACTTGTGATCGGTTACACAAGTCACTAGGTTCGGTTACACCAATTACCAGGATCGGTTACACCAATTAATAGGACCGATTACACTAATTACAAGGATCGATTACACAACTCTTTTGTGATCGGTCACACCAATTACTAGGATCGGTCACACCAATTACACATGTCGATCATACCATCTCAGGTGATTACTTAGGATTGGTTACACTAATTAAGTCATAACAAATCATAAGTCAGGGACTGTGATTAGTTATACCAAGATACATAACAAGTTTTGATCGGTTCTACTAACTCACACATATTGGTAATCCAAAGATATGCAATGAATAACGATACCAATAAGCCTAGCGATTTCCCTTTCAATTCACAAAACAAGTTCATGAATGTACTTCCTTTAAACAAATGTAAACATTGTTTCCTAGGATGAAATCTTCACCTTTACCCATACACATAATCACAATAGCATTCATACGTTTATGTCGATGTCATATATACAAAGTTCAAAAAATAAGCGTTATACTTCGTATTCTAATTCCTTAACAGTATGATCATGTGATCATGTCTCACTACTGGAGTATAATCATTCACAGCTTCGCAGTTATGTTTTCAATATAGCACGACTTGAAAGATATGTTAGGAATGAAACAGTTCAAGTCAATATTACTAACCTCAAGAGGAAGGATGATGTCGTCGTTGTAGCTTGTTACTTCTTCACATTCTTCAGGTCTTCGAGTAATACTTGTATATCTCATAATTCTAGACTTTCTAGTCTAACCTATACGAAGTTGTCTCTAGTTACATAATCAAGCGACTCTTAGATGAGTTTTGATTCACTAAAATATGACAACCAAACTTGACATACCAACGCTTGGTGGGTTCAACCGAGCTATGCTCTAACAATCTCCCCCTTTATCAAGTTTAGTGATAAAACTCTTAATACATATGGATAAACAAATTACAAGAATTCATTACGCATACGCTTGATTCCAAGTTTTAACAACACAATAACCTGCATATATTGAATCCATAAATGCCGTTGTTGACATTTGAATAACAAAGCTAATACTCCCCCTAAAGGAAAGATAGGTAGATTTTCAATCCGAACATCTTTGTCATTCCCCTTTTGTAGTCAAGATAACTATAATAGCAATATGATATGTTGCTCCTCCTTAGTCAATGCTTTACTCTTTCGTTAGATATAATGTTTAAGCACAATTATCCTTTCCTTAGTGATTACCAATCACTTGTTTACTCCATATATTTCTCCCCCTTTTTGTCACAAAATGACAAAGGTTCGAGCAAATAAAGGTCAAACCGAAAGGATCTTATAAATCTAAAAGACTTGTACAACCTATAAGAGTTAAGCACGAAGGTTTGACATACCATTTTAGATAACCAATGTCAAAACTGAAACTACAAGTAATTTAGTTTTAATATGTTATCAAGGAAAGAATTGCCCGAAACAATTTTCCCTAATAGTTTAACAAATTGACTAAGAAACTTAGTTCCCTTGCTAAAACTATTGTACACAATCGGTTATTTCGATAAGACCAAAATAAAGATCAGAAATAACTCTATTTTTCTCATCAGGTTCTAATTACTCAGACAATAACTTAGACCTTTCACTTTAGACAATACAAGTACTAGGTTAGTTAACTAGTATTTCTTGTCAAGGCATTCGGTTAGACTTGATTAACCAAATCCTTTAATTTGATAAGTCTAACTAAGATCAGAATTAACTTAGTTTCTCTTATCCGGAATCGAATTGGACTAAACAAATGATCTCGTATTTCGTTAAGCCATAAACAATACATACAAACCAAATAAATTGACTTGCACAATTATTTCTCTTAACCGGAAGCAATTGAAATAAAACATAGACATTATAGCACTGCAATTGCACCGAAATTTCGTTAAGCAAAAACACTTGATATCAAACAATAAAGAAGATACCAACTAATAAGCCAAATAAATTGACACAATTTTTCTTAACCGGAAACAATTGAATCACGCACACACACATCCATACACACATAATGGAATAAATATCAATTGTACCGAAATTTTTTTAAGCAAAAGCAAAATATATGCAATAAAATCAGGCTTTTCTTAAACAGGAAAACGATTAACTAACAAATTTGTTACCTCAGATTCCGCATCCTCTTCTCCCCAGAAAGATATATCATTAAGCGCAAGTTCAAGTTAGAACTCTCCCCCATTATGTTGTCATCCTCTCGCAAGAATAAAAAATAACAACAAAAGCAACCTTTACCATAGAAAGGTTGAATCAGTTTTAACTAATGCGTGCCAATAGCAAAAGTTGAAAACCCTAAACACATATGTTTATGCTAAAAAAAACTCATGTAAACACAAATTGATTCAACACATTGTGACTTTTTACATATGAGTTTCAATCGGAACACCTTATGATCCTTTGATAAAGCGTACCAACATGGGCTAGAACTTAATCCCGCTAAATCAAAAAGCCACACAAACCATAAGGGTTCACATCATATGAGATCGAATATTAAGGTTATGAAAACCGAAATCATACATCCCATAAACACATAGCAATAATGTAAATCATTCAAGCATAGGCTATGTAGTTGGAAAAACTATCACAAGAAAAATTATAGAATAATAATTTTTATTCATAAATAATAGATAGTTTTATTCAGAAATAGACCTTATACAATAATCGAAATAAATCAAAAATTGATGTCTATTTTTCTTGAAAAACAGAACCCTTCATGATCTTGGGATCTCTTTCGCTTGATAGGAATAATTATCTGAATTCCTTGAAGAGATCCTTGATTGAAGAATAATTCCTCAACCTTGAGGAAATTGGGTTCCTCTTCATTTACTCTTTTAGAGAGTAAATCTTGTTGCTTGAGAAGCTGAGCTTGAACAAGTAAAGAGTTTTCAAGAGTACGTTTCAGCATTAATACCTCCAACTTAGTTTCAGCATAAGTTCGTGCCATCTTATGAAACTCCTTTTCGTAATCGATCATACAGGGTGAGTCACATTCATGCAAGAGGTGGTTCCGTTTCCATTGAAGTTATGTAGTCCAAAAGGATCACATGTCATCTTTTCAGCGCATCTTTCCGAAACCTTTGCAGAAAGTTTTGCATGATAATTTGTATTGTACATAATTCTTTGTTCCAGAGGAATACAAGAATTTTTCTTAAAGATTATCGAAATTTTATACCAATATTTTCCAAAAACTTGGTCATCGACTATGGAAATCAAATATTCTCCTTTAATATGAAAAACCGAAATTTTATCAATATTAGGGTTTTGAGAAAGTGTCTTTCTGTGAATATTTCCATAGATCTTTCAAGTTTTTAAACTATTGTGCAATATACACTGAACTCATCAAACAATTGTTTGAGTACTTCACGAGACAGTGTACTCAGTTACGATACTAAGTATCTAGTCGAAATAGATTATTCTCTTCAAGCGTAGTAGAGAATTTTCCTTTATATGTTTTCTTAAGGATCTTACTCCTTTTGATGGACAACCCAAACTTATCATAGAAATGACTATCATCAAGATATTTAGATATTACCTTATGTGTTGATGAACTGGAGAATTTTTCATACTCCTTTCTGTTTAGCTCCATAGTCTTCTTTGGTATCCACTTCCACGAGTTTCTAGTCTTCAGATCTTTTTTCTTTGTGTGATGAAATCAGTCTTATGTAAGATTTTTCTTGAAAAAGATCTCAAATTACATCCTTGACCGGAAGTGGTTTTGTCAGAGTTTGAGCAAGATAATCGTTGACAATCTTTAACAACATGACCTTTGATTCCACAATGATAGCATCGTCTGTGATGATGCTTATGATGATGTGGAAGACTCTGATATGAGTTGTTCATCTTGGAATTTTATGAGAATACCAATGCTCTTTTAGAAGATGAAACTTTCTTTCGAGAGTTTTTAATGTCATTCTTCTTTCTTTTTGAAGATCAAATCAGAATTATTGGATTTTTCCGAGGAGGATGTGGCCAAATGACTTTCTGACATTAACAAATGCATTTCATCTTTAAGACTATTGACATGTTCTGCAACAGTCTTTATCTCAGAATAATATGAGATTTTTAAGGCATTGTATTCATGTGCAACTGTTTTTCTCAAGATCTCAGTCATTTTTTATTGATCAATACATTTATTTAACTTTGCTTCTAGAGATTGAATCTTTGAGGAGGATACACTCTTGAGAGAGTCTGGATCAGCTTTAAGGGTGGTTAGATCAAGATTGAGTTGATCATTTTCAGGTTTCATATGACATAAGTCTTCAAGAAGTTTTCATTCTCTTTTTAGTGCAAGAGTGAGTTCGGTTGCACATGAGAGGAATTCTTTACGTAGTTCATTTTTTATATTCACATAATCAATATCTTCTTTGTCATTATGAAGTGATTCAGAATCTGAATCGTTGATTGTGAATACAAGGCTTAACTCAACTTCTTCTTGAGAACATAAGGACATATTTTCATAAGAGCAAGTAGAACTTGTGGAAGAAGCCCCTTCTAAACATATGCTAAAATTAAACCCATGGAGAGTTTTACCCGAATCTTGTGGGACGTTAACTGAGTCTAGTTTTGGCTTTGCCTTACCTTTTCGCAGACTCATTACTTATAGGTTGGATCGCACCAAACACAGATTGTTAGATGTTTTCGTGTTTTCCTGCTCTAATACCAATTGAAAAGATGAGGGTACCCAAATACACCACAATCTTTAAATTATCCACTTATAAGTCCTCTTACCGAAAGTGATTGTCTATGGACAAAGTCGAGACAAAACTACAAATCGGTATTCACATTGTGTGGTCGTCTATGGATACGAGATCAAGACAATACAACAATCAAAGCGTGATTACTTGATAATAGGTTCGGACTTAACCAAACTCTATAGGATCACTATCAAGTAACACGAAGTTAACGTTTGTATAATTTACTTTAAATTATAATAACAACAATTATAATTTCGAAAGGAAAAGTAAATGACACAGCAAGATTTTGTTAACGAGGAAACCGCAAATGCAGAAAACCCCCGGGACCTAGTCCAGAATTGAATACTCTCAGAATTAAGCCTTATACAAAATCTAAACCAAAACTTCGTATAGCCGAGACCAAGCAACTAAACCTAGTTCACTTAGTTTCTTCAGTAACCCTGCGCTTCCGACATTCAATAAGTGCACGCACTAGAACAATTCCTTTGGATCGTAATACAAACAGTAAAGGAACAACAAATTTGTTTGGTAACAACTCTCTTGATTCTTTCATATGAAGATATCTCAAGTCATATGCAAAGGCTCTTCTTTTTAAACTAATAAACTCCTTTGCCTGGTTAGATCAATCTATCCAACACTACTGAAGTAGCAGAGTTTAGATTTGTAATCAATCAATATAGATTCCAACAAGAAACTATAAGGTGATGCCGGTCTCAAGAAACTAATCAATCGAATAAATCCGATTCTAGTTGGATCCCAGACGATCAAGGTTTGTTCACACCCAAAGATATAAAAAACAAATAAGAAATCTTCTTTGTCTTTAAATCTTATTTAATCTTCAATAAACACCTGCACAACACCACTTAAATATCTTGTGATCAATCACGCACAGAACGGAGTCTGTTAACAATGGATTATCACAAGATGTCTTTAGATCTACAAACAGTTCTAAAGATCACGTCGATACTTCGATCTAGCTTGAGTGAATCTTATATCAGAAGAGAAGATTCTCAAGAATAAACAAACTAGATGAAATAAAAGTTCAACAACCGTTAGTCAATCAAATCAATCGAAAACTAAAATAAACTGCAATTATCTACTTTCCCACTAGAGCTTCTTGATCCCACAGAAGTCTTTAAACGAGCGGTCGTAAAAGATTTCGCCTAATTAGGGTACTTTCCTCTCCGGATAGACAGCTCCACCAAAAACAACAAAAAGATGAAGCTTGCATGGCTCTTAGGATAGTTTGCTAGAAATTCAAACTTGGGTATTTATAAAACAAAGATGTTTGGACAACAAGGAATTTCCAAAACCGAATATTCTCAAGATATGCAATATATGCCCAAATTGGTTTTCATAATTCCTAGAAATGATTTGTCCAAGATTTTCCAAAATCTCTCAATAAAAAATCTCCAATTAGTAAATGCACATTACTAATTTTTATTCTCTAGAGATATGCATTTAATTGCTAGTAATTAAAGCATATAAAACTGACAACCTTAATTAAAAGATTCTTAATTTATTTCGGTCCGGGATCTCCTTGAGTTATTAAGGACTTTGAACAATAAAAGATAAGAGTTACTGTTCATGTACAAAGTATGTTGACATCTTTTCTTTGTAAATCCTCTTTCATATTTACTATCTTGGAATCGATGATACCACACTTCCAAACAAGTTTAGAATTGGTTCATCTGTATTCCAAGACAACTATGTGATTGATCAAATATCAAATCACTAATCATGGGTTCACGGTTCTACCAAACACAAGCATCGGTTCTACCTCAATATGGTTTGCTTGTGATCGAACACACAAGTTTCCAAGACCGGTTACATCAGTTGCCAGGATCGGTTACGTCAATTACCAGTCCCGGTTACCATATACTCATGGTATTACTTGTGGTCGGTTACACAAGTCACTAGGATCGGTTACACCAATTACCAGGATCGGTTATACCAATTAATAGGACCGGTTACACCAATTACAAGGATCGATTACACAACTCTTTTGTGATCGGTCACACCAATTACTAGGATCGGTCACACCAATTACAAATATCGATCATACCATCTCAGGTGATTACTTAGGATCGGTTAGACTAATTAAGTCATACCAAATCATAAGTCAGGCATTGTGATTAGTTATACCAAGATAAATAACAAGTTATGATCGGTTCTACTAACTCACACATATTGGTAATCCAAAGATATGCAATGAATAACGATACCAATAAGCCTAGCGAATTCCCTTTCAATTCACAAAACAAGCTCATGAATGTACTTCCTTTAAACAAATGTAAACATTGTTTCCTAGGATGAAATCTTCACCTTTACCCATACACATAATCACAATATCATTCATACGATTATGTCGATGTCATATATACGAAGTTTAAAAGATAAGCGTTATACTTCGTATTCTAATTCCTTAACACTATGATCATGTGATCATGTATCACTAATAGAGTATAATCATTCACAGATTCGCAGTTATGCTTTCAATATAGCATGACTTTAAAGATAAATTAGGAATGAAACAGTTCAAGTCAATATTACTAACCTCAAGAGGAAGTATGATGTCGTCGTAGTAGCTTGTTACTTCTTCACATTCTTCAGGTCTTCGAGTAATACTTGTATTCTCATAATCCTTGACTTTCTAGTCTAACCTATACGAAGTTGTCTCTAGTTACATAATCAAGTGACTCTTAGATGAGTTTTGATTCACTAAAATATGACAACCAAACTTGACATACCAACGCTTCCGAGCTATGATCTAACATTAATGAAAAGTAGTTACAGTCAATAGAGAGGACAACTTTATTTATTACACGGAGAGAAAGGGAAAATACAGGCTGTCATGAAAGACAGACTGGTACAATGGTAGCCATACATGTGTACCAATAGAAAGCCTCTAAAAACAGATAAAGACACATGACAGAGAGTGGAGACAGAATGAGTGAACTGACTGAACTATTACCCCCTCAAGCTGGAGAAGGTTACAGGGAACAATCTTCAGCTTGTCTCTGAGAAGCTGATCAAGAGTTGATAAGTACTTAACCTGCAGAGTTTTCTTTTGTACCAGATCCCTCATAAAATGATAATCATTACTGTAAAACACAGGATTAGAAGAAAGAGAGACAAAACTGATGTTGTCACATGAAATGATAGGTGGAATGCCTAAAAATATATGCAAGTCTCTGAGAAGCTGACAAACCCAAACAACCTCAGCAGCAGTATTGGGTAAAGATATGTATTCTGCCTCTGTTGAGCTTCTAGCAACACTATTTTGTCTTTTGCTAGACCAAGAAATGGGATTAGATCCAAAAAATATGCAGAAACCACCATAGACCTTCTTGTATCAATGGAGCCATCCCAGTCAGCAACACTAAAGCTATGAATAGGTAATAAACCTTTTTTAATAGAAGATCATAGTCCACAGTGTGTTTGATATACCTGAGAATTCTCTTTCCAGCAGTGAAGTGAACATCAATAGGAGCTTGCATGTAAAGAAAAACCTGATTCATTGCATACCCAATTGCAGGTCTTGTCCAAGTAAGGTATTGGAGAGATCCAACTAGAGATCTATATTCACTTGGATTACTGAGAATAGTGACATCTGACTAAGACATTTGAGAAGTTGGTGAAACTAGAGTGCTACATGGTTTGGCACCTGTCATGTTGAACTTCTCCAGAAGGTCAAGAGCATACCTTGTTTGGCTGAGAAAAAGATTGTCCCCTTTACTTTTAACCACTAATCCGAAAAAATAATGCAGATAACCTAAATTCTTCATAGGAAAATGAGTTTGGAGTGTGGTAACAAAGTCACCGCAGTATTGTGCAGAATTTCCAATGCTAATAATATCATCTACATAGACCGGCATAATGGTTATTCTTGAACCAATTTTCTAAACAAAGAGAGAAGAGTCTGCCATAGAAGGAGTAAAACCATAACAGACAAGAACTGTAATGAGCTTGTCATACCAAACTCTTGGAGCTTGTTTCAAGCCATAGATAGGCTTGTGCAATTTACAGACATGAGTAGGTTTGGGCTCATCCACAAAACCCGGAGGTTGCTGCATATACACTTCTTCAGTTAAGTTACCATGCAGAAAAGCATTGCTTACATCCAAATGATTGATTTTCCAGCCAACATGAACAACTAAGGAGATAACTAGTCTAATTTTTGTTGGCTTGGCAACAAGACTGAAAGTCTCTATGAAATCAACACCTTCTTGTTAATGAAACCCTTTAGCAACTAGTTTAGATTTATACCTAGAGATAGTACCATCAACATTATGTTTGATTCTATAAACCCATTTGCATCCAACAATGTTGTAAGAAGGATGAAACTCAACTAAGGACCATGTACCAGCATCCTTTATGGCAGTATGCTCTTCAACCATTGAGTTTCTCCATTTTGGAATTTTGTTTGCCTTAGAAAAACAAGTTGGTGTAGGTTGTGGAATTTGACTAACTAAATTCGCAGATAGCACATGCTTTGTATTAAACACTTTGGGTTTAAAAATACCTGATTTGCCCCTGGTTTGCATTTGATGTGCATTAGAAGGTACTGTGTGAGAAGTTGATGAAGAATCAGCAGGTGCAGAAGCAGAAGAAGTAGAAGTAACTGGTATGAGTGATATACTGGCAGCATCATTTGAGGCATGTATGTCAGAAGCACTATTAGTAATAACTGTGTTAGAAACTACAGAAGAAGTATTTGAAGTTGTTGAAGTTACAGCTAATGTATGAGATAACCCTGATGCTGAACTCTTGGATAAAATGGTAGAAGAAATAACTGCAGTGGATCTCAAAGGAAAGTCAGTATCATTGAAGACTACATGTCTTGAGACATAAACTTTACCACTCTTAATATCCAAACATCTGTAGCCTTTATGATGAGAACTGTAACCCAAAAATACACAGTGAATGCTTCTAGGTTGAAGTTTGTGAGAAGTATAAGGCATGAGCCATGGAAAACAAGATGAGCCAAAGGTTCTTAAAAAAGGTATAATCTGGTACTTGATGTAAAAGAACTTGAAAGGGAGAAATAAAACCAAGTCTTCTTGATGGCAGTCTGTTGATCACATAATTTACAGAATGAAAAGCATCAGCCCAAAAAGCATTTGACAATCCTGACTGAATAATAAATGTTCTTCCTATATCAATAATGTGTCTATGTTTGGATTCAGCTAATCCATTTTGTTCAGGGTATTAGGATAGTATATTTCATGTAATATTCCATGAACACACAGAAAATCTTTAAGCTCATTGTTAGGAACTCTCCACCACCATCTGTTCTAATTGTAGTGATAACACATTTTAATAAATTCTCTACCATATCTTTAAAATGAAGAAATATAGTCTTAAACTCAGATTCTCATAGAGTGAATAAATCCAACAATATCTTGAATAGCCATCAACTATGTTTACATAATATTGGAAACCACTAATAGAAGTTACAGGACTTGGACCCCATAAGTCCATATGAAGTACTGCAATGGAGTAGTAGCTCTATGAGATGAAAAACTAAATGGTAATTTGTGACTTCTCCCTAACTGACACTCAATACAGAACATATGAGACTTAATAAGATGAGGTTGTCTTAAAATGTGACTAACTTTTTGAAGTACTTGGAAAGAGGGATGGCCAAATCTCTTGTGCCAAATAGATACTGATGTAGGAATGCTAGCAATATTTGCAGTAGAGTTGAAAGTTGTTGATGATGTGCTGGATAAAGCTTGATGCTGATGTGGAGACTTCAGAAACTGGATAGGATATAAACCATTTTTATGCTGCCCTTGTAAAATGATCTTCCCAGATAAGTGATCCTTGACATAGAAACCATCAGAGTCAAAAGTAATTGAGAAATGATTTTCACTGGTGAATTTGTGAACAAATAGCAGATTGTGTGCAGATTTGGGAAAAAGAAGAACATTTTTTAGAGTAAAAGTAGACATAGGTGTGTTTAGAAACACTACCAATATGAGTAATATGCATACCTTCACCATTTTCTGCTTGAATTTCCTCACCTCCTTCATAAGGTATTGCATTTTGAAGTTCAGAATCATCATAAGTGAGATGATTGTTAGCACCCGTGTCAGCATACCAAGTATTCTCTCCCATGATATTTGCAGAAGCAAGCATTGCACTTAGGTTGTGATGTATGTAGGAATTCTGATATACCATATTCAATATGTGCCTACACTCAAGTGCAATATGACCTCCTTTATTGCATATTTGACAAATCTTGTCTGAAGTAGGTATAGCAGTAGAAGTACTAGCTCTAGTAGGAAAACTAGGATTTGAAGGATTACCAGATCCATTTGAAGTAGATCCCATAAATTTTGAACCAAGGTTGGGTGAAAAATTAGGCACATGACTCATTTGAAAATGAGAAAATCCTCTTGCAAAAGGTCTGTATTGGTTTGGAAAAGAAGGGTGATGATAATAACCACGACCTCGACCTCTAGATAGTGAAATATTAGATCTAGAATTTGTAGCAAAGGCTTTAGTATTAGCTTCATTCATGAGATCTTTTTGGTTAGAGGAAACAACAATTTCTTCACTAAGAAGAAGATTATGTAGTTCTTTGGAAGACAATGGTGGATTACGCATACGTATAGAAGTTGAGAAAGAACTATAATCAGGACCTAATCCATTTAAGATGGTAACAAATAATTCATCATCAGCAATGCGAGAACCAGCAGCAAAAATCTCATACGTAACTTTCTTGATTTCGCTAAGAAAATAAGAAACAGTAACTGAACCTAACTTTAGTCATTGAAGCTTTAGACGGAGTTGGATTGAGTGACTAGAACTGCTACAAGCAAATCTTGACTCAATTGTTTCCCAAATCTCTTTTGATGAATCAGCACCGGCAACATAAGGAATCACAGTGTCTGAAATTGATGATTGGATCCATAGAATGAGAATGTTATCAGCATCATGCTAAGCTGCATATCCATTATTAACTTTATTCTCAAAGAGATATGGTGGACAAGTTAAAGATCCATCAAAAAAACCAAATACTTTGTATCTTTTGAGGAGTTGTAGTAACTAAGATTTCTAGGTTAATAAGTTATCCTCCTTAAGCTTGTAAGAAGTAATTGGAGAAATTTGATTTAACGGAATATTTGAGATTCTTGATTCGTAGTTCGCCATTGATGTTAATTGAAGAATGAAGAACAGTAAATGTATTGATAGAATTAGTAAGAATGAAAGTAAGATTAATAAAAGAATCAAGAAAGAAAATTGTTGTGAAAGAAAGTTTGAGATCTAAAAAAATTCACCATTAATGGCGGTTGGAAGCGTATTTTTCTTCTGATACCATGGTTGTAATGTATTGAAACATGTATTAAATGAAAAGTAGTTACAGACAACAGAGCGGACAGCTCTATTTATTACGCAGAGAGAAAGGGAAAATGCAGGTTGTCATGAAAGATAGACTGGCACAATGGTAGCCATACATGTGTACTAATAGAAAGTCTCTAAAAACAGATAAAGACGCAAGACAGGGAGTGGAGACAGAATGACTGAGCTGACTGAACTATTTCTGTCTCTATCTTAATTACAGCTGAGACTCGAAAAGAAAAGAGAAACATTTCTCTTATGGTGGGTTTGGTAATGATGATAATTACTAATGGCTCCCAGAAACTAGATATGGGCCACCAAATGTGGTATCTCTTAAGCAAACTATGCAAGTTGTCTCCTAGTCCTTGGCTCCGATCATAATATCACTTGGGTGAATGATGCTTTTGCTCTCCTGGTTCCACATGGATAATTTCTTCTTATTTTCGCTCAAAATGACTCCACAGTACCTAAAAGCTCAAAAACGCACATAAGATACATAATTTACAAGAAAACTAGCAAAGAAAGCATAAACAACAGATAAATATCAAGGTGTTTACGACACCTATCAGTCTTCACATACCTTGTTGATGAAGTTCTCCAAATATGTTCGTGGATCTTCAGTCTTTGAGGGTAATGTCTGATACTCAATTGTCAACTTTTATACCTAGTCTGAGACTTGTATTAGTCGACTAGAAATCAAGACATAGTTTTGTTCACCTAACATTGACAATAAGCTTGAGATAGCAAAACTTATAAGTTCGACCAAGCAGTGCTCTAACAAAAAGCCTAGTAGTTCTGTTTCTGGAAACGAGGGATCTCGAAGACCCTTATCTATAGAGCCCTGTTTTTGGACACTTTAATTTTGAAAGCTTGATATTGTGTGAAGAGGTTACTCCTAGTCCTTTGATAATGTCAGCAATGAAACTTTAAAAGCTTTATTGAACCTACTAGGACTAGTCGTCCATCATGTATCAAGTTAGCTGATATTGAAGCAAACTATGAATTGAGACCTGGGACCATACAGATGCTCTTATTTTCTTAGGAAAAGAAAACGAAAATTCCTATATTTTACGTGAGGGATTTTGAGGAAATTTGTAGTACCCTAAGAATTCAAAACTTGGATGATGAAGCATTGAAATTTAGGTTGTTTCCTTTTTCCATTGAGAGACAAAGCCAAATCTTGGCTATATTTTGACTTCTGAGTCCATTAAAACATATGAAAAACTCACAAACATCTTCTTCGAGAAGCTTTTCCCTAGGAACAAAACATCATCTATTACGCAACATATGTGCACATTTGCTCAATAAAAGGGAGAATCCTTATAGAGGTATTTGGAAAAGAGATTTACTGGCACAATGTCCTCATCATGGTTTAGAAAAGATAAGGCTAATCTAGATTCTCTACGAGGGGTTAAATTATTCGACAACCACCATGGTCGAGTCTTTGTGTACATGTGGTTTGAAAACAAAACTGTTGATGGTGCGATGATATTTTTGAATGAAATCGTCAAAAAAAACCCAACAATGGGAAAGTAGTAGGGAACTTCAAAAAAAAATTCTTCTGAGCAAAGCAACTGTCAATAGGGTAGAAGGTGAAAAAGAGAGGGTACCAAGTACACCACCAACTTTTTCGTTCGGCAACATATATGGACAAAACCTAATACAAGTGCAAGTAGACCAATTTAATGATTCTTGACAATATGTATATAGAGTTTATGTCTTTATCTCTTCTCAATTAGAAAGTGTAGACAATGGAGTCTGTGAACCTGATTGTCAACAAGAGTACTTGGACGATCTCAAAAATCAAAATCCAAGATCAATCTAGTCATATCCAAATAATTGAATTGGAATTCTGCCAAGTACGAAACTTGTTATCTATCCTTGAAGATACGAATTTTACAAGAATAAGTCTCGTAATCAGTCTCAATTAATATGGACTCATCTACTAGGATTGATTAGGTATTACTTGTGATATTCCTATTATAATGATAAAACAATATAATGCGGAAAAGGGAAAACATAAGACACCAGAAGTTTCGTTAACGAGGAAAACTGCAACTGCAGAAAAACCCTGGGACCTCGTCCACATTTGAACACTAAACTATATTCAGCCGCTATAGACACTAGCCTACTATCGGACTTCAGACTGGAATGTAGTTGAGGTCGAATTCACCCTCCAACCAATACAGTTACAGTCGCGCTCCTTATGGCACTTGAACCTCGCAAGGCTCTACGCAATTGATTACCTTAGATGATTTCCTTTACAACCTAAGAGTTGCTTCAACCTAAGTGAAGACTTTTGATACCAATCTGCCTCTAACAGATAAGCCTATTTGATTTTCCTTTAGATCAAAGATCAAGGCTTGGGAATCTGTTTGCAATAGACAAAGCTAGCAAACCTCACAAATCCGGAACACTTACACTCAGTTATGTGAGAAGCCGGGATTCTTAACCACCTCTCAAAAATAAACGTCAACTAATCAATTAAGATTAGTTTTCAGGTATCTATCTTGAGGGATCACAAAGTCTGAAACGAAGAAAACTTTGTGATTTCTATCTATTTTGCTACTGAAAAAGATTACAAAAACCTCGATTAGTGCTCATCATCTCTCGGATTTTAAGGTTTAGTAAATGATGACACCTAAAATCTGAAGCAGAGTAAAAATCATTCATCATTTCCCAAACTATGGGGTTTAGCCGATTTTGGCACCTAAAACTAGGAACAGAGTCGGAGGCTCGGAGGTGTTTAAGGAGGAAATATCACCTCCCATATTATTCTCATAGAAATTTGGGCACAAAATAATCCCATAGTTATTCTGGTTTAGGTTTAGAGACACAAGCTTATGAACCAAACCATTGATTCAGTAGTCTAATTTTCCATGGCTACTAATGGGGGTACCAGTTTATTAAGGAGAGTACCAAAACCAATATGAGACAAAATAGAAAGTTCTCTGTCTTATATAGATTTTGGTACCCTCCCCAGTAATCGGACACCCCCATTAGCAATGTTGTAATTTATTTTATCTTCGTTTGGTAGCACAAAAATCTCTCATGGTGTACAGTTTTCACTTCTAGGAATTACTAGTTAATCCTGTTCTGAAGACTCGCTTAATGGCTAGTCCACCCATAAATTTGTTTTAACCGCTAGTCCTATTTCATGTTATTGGACCAGATTTTTTACTCGTTGGTCCAAAAACTTTGTGGAAGTTATAAAGTATGTTTCTTAAACGCCTAAAACACCCTTCCAGATCTGATTCTATTTTATCAGTTCGTTCTTCACCCTCAACCTACTTCAATTTCACCTTTTGGATATCACCACCAAAATACTTATTCTCCACCACCATCACAACCAACAGAATCATCACCACCAACCACCCTCCTCCTACGCCTCCAGCTCAATTAAAGAAAATTTTGTAACTTTAAAATAACTCATATTACACCAGTCTGATTGGATTTTGATTCATACCAATTCAATCTGATTTCAACACATGCCAATTTCGGATCCAGTAGCACAAAGCTTTCATAGATCTCTCTCTATCTTGGATGTAAGACTTTTGTTTATTCTATGTTATTCACTTTGTTTTAGTCTTCATGATCTTCATTTTGGTGAATTTGTTAGAATTAAGTTTTAATGATTTGGGTTTGTTTCGTTTTTAATCTCCACTGAATCTTATTTGTATCTTTGTTGTTAGTCTTAAAACTATGGAATTGGTTTAGTTTCCATTATTTGTTCATATCATATACCGACGGATTTTTGCAATACTACAGAGCATGGAGTTTTAATTTCAATATCAAAAGTTGGGATGAACCTGTTTATCAAAATGCCCAATTGATAATTTTGTATATTTTTTTATTTTGAAAATTGCAACAACATTTGGTATCATAGATACTTATCAATGTCTTCCATGAGAAATCTTAATATATAGGAAAATTGCAAATTGAGGATGACCTGTTTGCCAAAACGTGTCATCGTCATATGTTCCATGAGAAATAATTCGTGGCTAAGACCAAGAGATGGTTGGAAGCAACAACATCAAGGAAAATAGGTTTTTGCTTATTTTTTCTTACATGTCGTTTAAAATAGGTTTGATTTGGTTTAATTTTCAGGAAATCGTGATTTTTGTTCTTTTTCTTGATTTTTTGTATTATCCTGCAGTACATAATAGTATGTACCACATATAGTATGCATTTTGTAACATACTGCATATAGTGTACTATTTAATCGGTACATATTTATTTTTGCACTCCAAATAAAATGCTTTTGTTTGTTGTGTATCCATGAGATATGTGATGCTCCCTAAACTAGTTCACCATATATAACAGTATCAACATATATGTATTGTTTTAAGCATGCTTCACTAATTTAATTTTAGTACATATTTTGTTGTAGTGTACATAATACGCTTGTTGTTATAAATTATTTGTCATGTAGGCTACGAGTAATGGAGTCGGTGTCAGAACGTTGCGGAGACCGTCTTTTGGTGAAACCCGAACTCTCTATCCATGTGTATAAATCCTTGTTTGAACTACACGGTACATATCGATATGTTATCTACGGTTCAACATGTACTTTGTAGATCGCTTGTTTGTTTGTTTGTTCCTTATTATGACAGGTACGTGTTTAAGCAGTACATATCATACATAAGTTAGTTTAAGTAGTAATCATTGTTATATATTAGAGAGTACATATTGACATGTACTGTAGGATCAATACATCTCAATAGGTTTAAGCACTGCATATCAACCATAAACTAGTTTTTTTAGTAGTACATGTTAATATGTAGTGTAGGATACATCAACAAAAAAATAACACAAGAATATACCATGTACATATTGATATGTATTGGTGATTTCTTATTTTATTTTATATTTTTGAATTTACCACATGCATGATGAGTATACTTATTTCTGCCACCAACTGTAATTAGGGCTCCACCGGAAGAAAAAAGAAGAATCGCAAAAAAAGTGCATGAGAGAACAACAAAAATCCGATTACATATTCAAAATATGGTTTGCAAGCTCATCACAACAAGGCTATATGGAATGTCATTCGTTGTTACCAATGAGAATTAAATTCAGTACAGTTTTTTTAAGTACCTTTCATAACCAGTTTGTCTTTAAAAATTGTCGCACTTTTTTACGTTTCTTTTTTACAGCATAATAATTTATGTACCCTTTATTCTCTAAACTAATATATGTTTTGAGTAACAGAATGAGAACTAGATGATGATGTAATTCTTAGATTGCTTACTTTATAAAAACGTATGAATCTGTGGTTCGGGGGTCGAGGGGCAGCATCACGTCGTTATTAGTTAAACTTTTACTAATAACTTTTTCTAAGACACTATTTCAAGAAGAAAATAAGAATTAAAAAATCATATTTTCATATCAATATATACTGTCTGAGTATGAATATATGTGGGGTTGTGGTACATATGAACTGACTAGTATATATCAATATGTTTCGAGAATATGAACATGTGGTTGTGGTACATATGTACATATCAATACATATGTAACGCAAACTACATATCAATTTCTAATGTTATAATAAGTATTGTCTTTTTATAGAACTCGAAGAAATGAACACAAACATGACAATGCTAGTAAGAATCATCAAAAGATATAAACATAATCACACTCGCTTCAAGGAAACAATTCTTTATCAGTTCAACAACGAAAAGGAAATTTCAATAACTAAAATGTACTGCCAAATCTACATATTCTTTCAAAACAAAGTAAGTTACATATCCATATCTTATTCATCAACTCCATATCTTATTCATCAACTTTAGACTTTTTCGACTTCTTTTTTTCTTTGTATGATGGGGAAAACCTACCACCAATACTGAAAGTAGAAACTTTTCTTCTTTGCTGGATTTGCATGAGTCACTGGCTTCTTAACTTCTCCTACTCTCTTCATGACAACTTTCTTTACAATATTATTCGCTTACCTTTGTGGAATCAACCATGGTGGCAAGCAACATGCCAGCAGGGGCAACTTCATCTTCCTGCATAATCAACGAGCATCTAGAAAAAGCATAAAATAGCAATAATGTAAGTATCTAACACTGCATATTGATATGTACTGGTGCTTATTCAAACTAGATATGTACTCATGTACAAATCCCATTTTCCCCAAGTACATACCAATATGTACTAACCAATTGTTAGAAGTAAGTTTTTACATCAGTACATATAAATATGTATATTGTTCTTACACATATTTTCCTTTGCATGTTAGTACATATTAATATATAATGTTAGTTAAGAGTAAGAAACACAAACTGAAAGTTATTTATGATGGGTATTCAGTACATATTCTTATGTAGTGCATGAATGTAACGCATGATCATATTCAAGCATAAACTACTCTTTATACAGTACACAATGACATGTACTGCTTCAACGAACCACTCTTTCCTTAAGCACATATTGATATGTATTCTAGAATCATATCACAAAATAAAAAAATCCTAAAATTATATCCACAACACATCATACTATACACATATTGGTATCAAAAATAAGAAATTTGGTATAAAAAATCAGCAAAAATAGAAGTATAAAGTAGAAGTCGTACCTTTTCCTTGAAAGAAACCTGCGGTTTCTTCTTCTTTTTTGTTGGTTGAGTATCCATTAGATTTTTGTAGAAATCAGTTTCAGATCTACGGTTTTTAATGCTTTTAGGCTTGTTTTTGAGTCTCGATTTTAATTTTTTGTTTTGATTTCGATTTTTGTTGATGATTTCCCTATTTTTGACTAATGGAATGATTTATCGACGACAAGAAAAGGGATCTGGTGGTTACTGAAATGGAGTTAGGGTTACTGTTGTTGATAATGATCAATTTTTAGAGACGATTAAGCATGGATTTTAGGTGGATTTTAGATATGGTTACTGAAATTGAGTTAGGGTTTGTTGAAGAAGATTGAAGAATGAAGTTTTTCTCTGAAAAGTAGATGAAAACAAGAAAGTTTTCATCTGAAAAAATAAAGAAGAAGAATGCGATATAGTCCACACGTGATTGGTGAGGATAGTGAAGTAATTTTAACATTTTTGGACCTCCAGTTATTTTATTTTTGCTGCTGGACTATAGATTAAGCTGGATCCGGTTTTGTGGACCAACCACCAAAGTTCTCACATCATTTTTGCCATCCTGGTTACAAGAACTTGAGCAATGGAATGGAATACATCCTGTCTTTTCACTCTAATAGTCCTATGCATTGTCAGTACTATTGCCCCACTCATGGCTACTAGTAAAAAGTGATTTGGATCATGATCGAACTCGCTAACATGGTAGAACAAATAGATGCTAAACTATGTGTTTACCGCATCATCTATCGAAATTTAGTCGGCAATCACTCTGTCAAGTTACTAGTATGTCCTCTGACTGCAGGTTCTCTACACAAGCGGCTAATATTCCCTGTTCTCATACTACTAGTAGTCTAGTACAAGCGCTAGAAATCTGAAAATGGCATGCCAAAACTTTAAACTGAATCAAATCCATCTCCATAAATAAACCACCTTGAATCGAGCATCAACACGCGGTGAGTAATTATAACACAAGAACTTATTCTATGAAGAAATTTGGGAAACTAGAAAATTATTATTAAATAATGTTTTAAATATATGTAAATCAGTAAATGTAATACAATGATGATACACGTAACTAGGGCAGGGGCCCTTCCCTTACCCGGCATAACAAATTCCGGATTTCCCACATACCAATTCCTGTCGATGGCTCCCAGTTCGTGTGCCCCAAATACGAGGGGGTTCCTGGGTCTTCTCGGGACACTATTTGGCAGTTGCACATGGAAGAAGCCATTCCACCAATTGAGATCTTTGATGCTGTGGCCTCAGTTGAGAAGTCTGCAATGGTGAAGGATACAACAAATACAATAATAAGAAACTACCTTGTGTTCATCTTGATACTTGAGATACAATGATAGAGATTAATGCTGTTACCTTTCTGAGAAAGATTCTCGGAGCTCTCCAACAGTGCACCTTGGAGTCTTTTCCAAATTCCTTCTCTAGTCTGCACATGAAATTATTAGGTCCTGTTAGATATTCGTAAACAAGCAGACGGATGGAGGTCTCGTTAAGGTAAATAAGAAAGTCATAGCAGTGAGAATTCAGAATACCATCCACAAAAGACTACAGAGAAATTAAAATATCCCTAATATATGCATAGTTTAGTGATGAAGTTCTGCTGAAAATGTTCAAGGTTTCTGCAAGAAAATTACTAGTTACTGTTCTGGTGACTGGTGCTATGGAACTACCTATGCCTGATGGTTCTGGAAGGAACCAAGGAAAGGATACCCATTTTACAACGTGCACGTGAAAAAGTAATCAAGATATCTAAAGACAGGAGAGGATCTTGATCACTTACCCAGCCTCTTCTCCAGAAGTGAATGTGTTAGAACTGGAACAGAAAATGTAATGGTCACTTGGACAGAAAGATGTTTCGGAAGGTGAGTTCCGAGGAATCTCGAGTTTGTTATGCGGCTGGATCCGCAAACAGGTTGTACGAGAACCATCGGATGAACGTAGCTTTCTTTGAAGTCTTAATGTCTTTGAGAAGCAGCTTGGTTGATTCTCGGGTTCTTGACCAGGACAAGCCTGGCATTCTAAGTGTACATCCTCTTCCTTGGATGAATCAGCTCTAACAACCTGAGGTCGTAGTTGTTGATCATCTTGGTTTGATCTAACAGACATGGATGTACCGGTGCTTAGAGCGTTTCCAAAGCTATTTCTAATGGTAGTAGCTCCTTCTTTATAATGGGAAGAAGTAGGTGAGAACTGGGGTCCAGGATCAGAAGAGTAAGTTTTAATAGCTTTTCCCCTTCGTTGGGCTGTTCCAGAACTGACATCTGAACTGTCTGACTGGTCAGTATAATCCTCGGTGGTTGATTTCATTCTCCGTGAACAACCCAAGAAACGGAAGGACGGCTTATTCCCTTTGCCATTCTTCACAGCAGAAGAAAATGGCCTAAGGTTGGTCCGAATCTCAACATTACAACCCAGTACAAGTTGAAGTGAATTTGCAATAAGTTTCCACGACTTCTCTGCTTTGGATACGTGATTAGGACGAGTAAATTCAACCTCTGCTACCGCAACACCTGAATACACAGAGGATATCGATGTGGTAAATTTCGGTAGCAGCAGTCAAAGCCATCTTTACTGGCAGAACCAACACGTCCCCATTTAATCAGCAACAAATAGTAGTTCATAGTTATTCACATTGACAGCCCAAATATTTGGAGCAATATGGAAATGAAAATAAATAAATCTCATTATGAACTTACCTTGGTTAACACATATAGATGATACCCTCCCTTCTTTCTGTAAGAAGCTCCTGAGTGTACTGGATTGGCATTTTTCTAAGGCTTTTCTCCAAATGATTTCCAATTTCCTATTACTATCTGTGTGCATCTCTAAATTTTGGGACTTGTTATCATGACAAAAACGTGAAAGGTGGTGCTTCTGACTCTCCTCAGTTAAACATGTACTACAAATGCCATCATCTGTATCAGAAGTACAAATCACTGGGCTTAGGTATTTCCTCCCCAATCAATCTGAAGCTCATAAAAATATGGAAAATTACAGAAACCATAAGTATTACCTCTACGTTGTGTTGCTGCCAGACATGATCTCGAATCATCTCCTTCCACGGAAGAGGAATCTACAGAACTTAATTGTAAAAGTGCTACTGTAAGCCAGGTAGTTTGATTCTTTGATGTCCTCAACTGTTTCTCAGTATCCGAGAGGATCTTTAGTGCATGCCTCAGCTTCTGTAAATCTCCTTCAGCTAGTTCACACAATAATAAGGGGGAGATCTAGTAAGAGTGTATATTGGAGTAGAAATGTAAACATAAGATGGAGTAAATGGTGGACCTGAACCATGACAACAATTAAAAATTATCTTCATTTTGTCTATCGGTATCATTTATACACATGTATCCATGACATGATGTATGAATTTAACTTGAACGTCTTTCTGCTCACAAATATAACCCAAAAATTGGCAAGTAATGAACTTACAAGTATGTCTTCCACAGAAGTTCCTTCCAGCTTCGGAATTCCCTATTTGACATCTTCCAGCGAGAATGTCCATAATGATATTAGCGAGCTGTGATATTAGCTGCATAGGATCAAGCCGCGATTTCATAAGATCTCTAGCCCTTCTAACTGTATTTGACGTGTCTGAGGACAATGCTAGATCCAGCAATTCAAGCAACTCATCATCCGAAACGACTCCAATCTCCACATGGTCAACAGAAAAAAGAGTGATCGTCAAATTATTGAATAAGCATTCTGTATACTGTATATAAAAAAAGGAAGTTGATATATTAGGCCTTACAAGTTCATGTGCTGATGAAACCGTGATTCTTTTTCCAAGTAAACTCAGTTGATCAAGCATCATCTCGGCGTCACGAAGTGACCCACTAGATTTAGCAGCAATGAAATCCAATGCGGGAGCATCATAATCCATACTTTCTTCGTTACATATTCTCGTCAACCTGTGCACTATATCAACATCTGTTATCTTCGAGAAGTGGTATCTTTGGCACCGTGACACAGTGCTTCGTGGCAGGTTATCCAGGTCAGCAGTAATCATGATAAACACAGAATATCGAGGAAGCGAATCGAGGTTGCTCAGAAAAGTTGCCCATGTTTCCGCTTGAAACAACTGACACTCATCTATAATGAAGACCTTATATCGTGAGGAAACTGGAGGGCGAGCTGCACTCTTAAGTAGAGAACTAATTTTACCCGTTCGATTGATTTTTGAGGGATCCAATTCCTTGACGTCTCTACTCCTTCCAGAGAAGAACAACATACATTCTCGGCACAACCCGCATGGTCCGTGTTCATCAAGAGAAAGGCAATTTAAAGCAGCTGCAAAGATTCTAGATGTGGAAGTCTTACCTGTACCACGAGGACCGTGGAAGAGATAAAAGGAAGTGATTCTTCTTCTAGACACAGCATTTAAGAGTGACCTTGCCACAACATGCTGTCCCACCAAATCACTGAAGGTTTTCGGCCTGAATTTCTGACTGAGACTTCTTGGGCTCTCTGAATGTGGAAAAGCTTCTCTTGTACCATATGCGTAGTTTGTTTCCTGCTCAGATATACTAATTTCCCCTGATAACAAGGGGTGGTCTTCTACATCGGAAGGAAGATCAGATTGCCTGAATCTTGGGGTTCTAGACCAACAACAACTGATTCCGCAGTGATCAAGACCCTCATTATCCAACTCATCATTAGCAAACAATGACGGGCTTCGAGTAGACTCGTACATCCGAATATCGCTTACAGATGGGAATGGACTACTAACATTACTATCAAACTCTAAGGCAGCTCTGGATGCTTTAAGTTGTTTATTGTGTCCAGGTTTCCTCTTTATTGCATTGCAGTCACGTCTCTCCAATTGCGAAGATCCTAAAGTTGGTTCACTGTAAGAATCCACATCCTCCAAATTGGTGTCGCTAGGCTGTACACAAACCAAATCCAGTGCTCTATTAGCAGTACTATCACATCTACGGTCAATTGTTTTGTTTCCATAAGCAAAACCTCCATTTGCTGTTGTAAACCCGAATTCTTCACATGGCGCAGCATCCGGACGTCTCTTCTCAAACCTAGTCGACTTGTTAAATTCAAAATCAGTTTTTCTAGGACTATCATCTAATTCAGGATCACTTTGAATGTCCTCTTTCGTTTCCTTTAAACCAAAATTATGGCACCGGATAGTACTATGGTTACTTAAATCACTATTTTGGATATCGTTTCGCAATGCGAGGGAAAACCCATTACCATAATCAGGCTCCCAAGTAAGATTATCAACAAAACCAGAATTTTTTGTTGCATAGTTAGTTGAAGGGTCTCTTAATGACTTAACTCTCCTTAGTGCAACTAAAGTTCTTGACAAAGGAAGATCAACCGAATGTCGCCTTCCATCAGTCATTTTCAAAAATGCTCCACTAACAAAACCAGATTTCAAGTACAAAACATAAACCTCAGCAGAAAGAACCTAAGATTTATCCTAAGCATGAAGTGGGAACCTGAGATTTCTCCTATTAGACACCAAACGTGAAGAAATAGAATCAATGCAGTACTTCACTTGAGCTGCATTCCTGCAACAACAAAAAAAAACAAAAAAAAACAAGACAACCCTTTTTCAGAAAACATGTTTCATCTTAGAAAAAGCAAGGGAAAAAAAACTCATTTGCTCATAAACAGAGACTAGTGCACTTAAAGAAAAAAGAAAAGAAATAACAAAACCAACAAGATCAAACCTGAAGATTAAGTAAAGTTCAGATCTTTACAAATGAGAGAATCCTAACCCTAAGAAAACCAGACTCTTGAGCTTATTTAAGAATGTTCATGGAAATAGTATACAATGTTTATGAGTTTATCCATAAAACTGTAGAGAAGTGAAGAAAAGGGTAAGTAGGTAATTAAACTAAGAACCTTGGTTATTAAATATTGCATTAAAAGGTGCCATTGTTCTTGACAACGTGTACAGGTAGAGAAAAATTTTGCAGATTTTTTTTTCCTCAGAATTTTCTGTTCCGTTTTCAGGGATTATAGTCTTGGAAACTGTGCATGAATTTTAGGTCAAATTTGAAATAGACTGTCGTTTTTAATAGTGACTCTCTATGTGTCCGATGTCCACTTCAAAGCCCCAGTTTTATGCCAAAAAGCTGCGTTCATTTTTCGTCTGATTACAGGAAGAAGGTTATTATTGGGACGGCACATTCCTTTAAAGGGGCTTCACTTGGATTCTTAGTGTCCAAAAAAATGGTTATGCGATATTCTAATACCAAAGCAAAATGTCTAGATTACCCTTGAACTAACATGAAAACTTAAAAACCTAATATTTTCTATTTTAATTCAAGAAAAAAATTGCTCCTCTTCATCTTTCTGCTGGTGTTACGTCTGGGTTCAGGTTTAATTTCTAAACGTAAAATTTGATTATGAAGAACTTACATCTGGGTTCGGGTTGAATTCAACCGTAAAATAGGATTTGCATGTAGTCTTACGTCTAGGTTTTGTTTTAATCAAACCGTAAAATATAGTCTTACGTCTAGGTTTAGTTTATTCAAACCGTAAAATCTAGTCTTACGTCTAGGTTAGTTTTAGTCTTACGTCTAGGTTAGTAAGTTAGTTTTAGTCTTACGTCTAGGTTAGTAGGTTAATTTTAATTTACGTCTAGGTTAGTCTTACATCTAGGTTAATTTTAATCAAATCATTAATTAATTAGATTATAATTAAACTAAATTAAAATTAGCTAAATAAAGATTACTTGATCATTACAAAATTATTTGAGTTAAGGGGTTTTTGATATTATTTATGGATGACCCGTTTTATCCTATTAGGTGACGCCTCTCTAATAAAGTGACGCCCCAATAATAACCTTCCACAGGAATGTGAGACATTTTTTGTTGTGATGGAGAAAAGAAATGCTACCAGTATAACTGTAAGTTGGTAATCATGGAAGAGGACACCGTTGTTGAACGTTGGATGTTCCTTGAGATGTGAATTTTGGTTTGTTGTTGTATACGGAGGACCCGCTAAAAGGAAAATATGGGGATGGAAGTTGGAAAATAGCTTTTTATGGTTTGAATGTTTGATACTTGGCGTGTATTTCATTTCATAAAAGAAAGAAATGTGTGACAGCCAGAAAATAAAAAATACGAAGTACTTACTTAGGGTTCACATAATTTTACATTTTACACTAATCAAAACTCTTGAAATGAAATTACTAACTTGGAACGTGTAGGTTGTGGAAACCCTTTTACGGGATACCATCTAAATCCTTTAATTCAACAAAAAAGACAGTAAATTTTAAAATTTTTCCAATGGAATATGTGTGAAGATAAATGTCTAAATCCACATAGGATATAATTTATTTTTCCTAAAATTATTCTCCAATCCCAACGTCTTATACAATGGGAAGATGATATGGTTAATTTTTGTCAGACATTGTCAAGGTGAATGTCTAGTTTTAGACATTCACCTTGAGAAAGTCAAGCTATCCTAGTAAGTTTTTACTTAACTAAAATTAATTCTAATATATTAAATAACCATTTTTAGCTCTAATAAAATCTTAAAATTACTAAAATAAAATTTGCATTTAATAACAACATGATCACAAACAACACCGTTGTAGATAAACTACTTTTTTTTCACCTAAACTTAAGGAAAAATTGGAATGAGGATGTCTTGTTTGTGTTGCCACCTAGGAAATACATACAACAACCATTGGAGAAGCTCTTGTTTGCAACGCATGTTGGCAAGGAAATCAATGCTTATTTAGGGGATTATCGGTTTGGAGTAGGTGTCAAATGTGGTGGAGAGGCGATCCTACATGTTGTTAACCGTATGATAGAGGAGAAAGGTGACTCGGACAATCTTTCCATGCTATTGGTAGATTTCTCGAATGTGTTTAATATCATTGACCGTTCATCCATGCTTTCTGAGGTACGTAATTTGTGCCCTTCGATTTCTCGGTGGGTTGAATTCTATTACGCTTCTCCTGCACGTCTATATTACATGGATCATGTTCTCCCCTCTTCCTAAGGTGTACAACAAGGTGATCCCTTAGGGCCCTTGTTGTTTGCTCTTACCCTTCACCTATTGGTTAAAAAAATTGTTGTGCAATGTGAGCTTGAGCTGCAGGCCTGGTACTTGAATGATGGTACCTTGATAGGAGATACTCTAATGGTTGCAAAGGCTTTAAAGATTATTCAAGATTATGGGGTTAAAAGGGGATTGTATTTGAATATAGCCAAGACGGAATTGTTTTGGCCCTCTCCAGACCCTAGAGCTCTGGTTCCAGGAGTTTTCCCTGCTAATATCAATAGGCCAACTAAGGGTGTGAAACTTATGGGTGGACCGGTCAGCCTTGATGCTCAATTCAATAAAGATTTGGTTGTTAGTAGGGTGCGCAAAATTATGGCACTCATTTGTAGAAAAATTAGAAGACCGTCGATGTGAATTGCTTTTGTTTCGAAATTGCACCTGTGTACAGAGACTTTATTTCGCCTCGAGAACAACTAGACCTGGTTTTCTACAAGAAGCTCAAGACTTATTTGACGCTCGTATGTTTTAATTACTTTAACGCATCATCACTGGAGATGGCCCTTGCTACAGACTTTTTCAGCAATGGCTTTCTACATTGCCATTCAAACATGGAGGTCTAGGTGTGTATACTATGCAGGATGCCAAACAATATTGTTTTCTTGCTTCTTTAACTCACAGTAGTAATAAACGCATCTCTTCAGGAAATTTATGTTTATATTACAGACCCTAGAGTTGCAGTCCACGATTTTGAGGAATGCTGGTGTCAGTGGTAGTGGCCCATCTCTTCAGCGAGCTTTGGATTCCTTTAACTCACTGTGTGCTGTTGTTTCTCCTCTATGCTCTAGTAATATTGCCACCCATTCCATGAACTCCTTGGAAACTATTTACTTTGACGCAGTGAAGGAAAACATACCCACCAGTTATGATATGACGCGCGTGATTCTGTTCTATGGCACCGCAATCAAACTAAAAATTCATGGGATTTTCATATGGCGATTCCAATTGTGGGGCTTAATCAACATATTGGAGCTAGGCAGTTCAGTGCAATTCTCCGATATAGATTAGGGATCCCTCTTTTCGAGGCATATGGCGCTTGCCCCTTTTGCAAAAGAGATGTGGATGTCTTTGGTGATCATGCCCTTCATTGTGTGAATGAAGTTGGGCTTAAATTTAGACATGATTTGGTGCGAGATACTATTGCGGACATGTGTTACCGTGCGGGTGTGCCCACTAGGAAGGAAGTTGACTTGGGACTTCTTGCTAATAATGGCACTACTTTGAGACCGGCTGACATACTTGTGCATAACTGGGAAAATGGACGTGATGTGTGCTTGGATGTGACTGGGGTTTCGCCTTTTACCGGTGGTGGAGTTCGTACCTTTCCTTGCCATTAAGAATGCTGTCACTCGTAAGAATGCTAAATATTTAGAGAAGTGCACGTCTCATGGCTATGGTTTTGGGACACTTGATTTTACCACCTTAGGTGAGTTGGGCGATGATACTATAGACTTTCTAAATCGCTTGTGCAAAAATATTGCTAGCCATGATGCCAATGTTCGAGTCGGAGAATTTATTTTTCATAAATTGGGTGTAGTTATTCAAAAAGGTGTTGGAGCTCAGCTTGTTGCTAGGCTTCCGACCAATTTCTTACCAGAAGATAGTCTTCCTGAGTTGTAATTATTTATTTATTTTTTTGATCATTTAATAGACTTTTCGCAATGTGGTCCAAAAAAAAACTCTTATTCCTGACCGAAACCAAATGTCAAAGATCTCTAGTTAAAATCCATTATCTCATATTATCCCAATTATTACATAGTGGATCCTATATGTACTGCTGAAGGATTAGTGTTTGCTTGGTTAGATGGCTTCTTTTTTTGACGTTATTCTGTTTTTTTTGCTAAGATAATGAATTCATTCCAAAGAAGAGACTACATGTTTAGGATAAAGGCAGGTATATTTCCTAACGATTCCCCCATTACATTGTTTCTCCTACAATGCTTGGCTGCCTTATCAGCTAAAGATACAAAAGTTCTGTTGACATAATCTAATCCTAAGAAAGAGAAATTGTTCAAAAAAAAATTGACAGTCATCTAATATAGTTTGACTAAACCAACACAATTGACTATTATTATTATTCAAATAAGTGATTGCATTCTTTGCATCACTGCGAATGCAAAAACTGCTAATGCCTTTGTCTTTCATCCATTTGATTCCTTCTAGTATTGCAATGCACTCTGATTCTTATGTTGTCCTTTCTACTCCTTTGATGAGTTTGCATCTTTGAAAGGTCCATGCCATATCAGTTAGAACAAGCCCAATATCTGCTTAGTATCTTTATCAAAGCTTGCATCACAGTAAAGAATACTACACATATCAGGCAGGCCACTGTTGTTCGGGGTCTGAGTAGGTGCAGGTGGTATGACTGGTTGATTATTTGCAGCATGCGTACAACGATCTATATCTGCTATCAATTTCATAGCATAGTTGGCAGTATTTATCGGCATAACATTTTTACTTTGAAAAATCCGAAAACACCTATCCCTCCAAATACACTAATTTGTGGTGAATATCGACTGCTTTGTTGCTAGACTATTACTACTCATCAGCCAATTGTCAAACCAACTTCTTATGTCTATGTCAGATTCTTCCTCAAAAGCAACAAAGTGACCAAATTGAGTGTTTTCCCACACCGATTTCGCATATGGGGAAAATAAAAATAGATGTTCAACTGAGTTGGTATCACACAAGCAACACGAATCAATTTGGGTTTTATATCGCAGTAGTCTAGCATTGATAGGAATAATATTTTTTATACATTTCCATATAAAAAGTTAAAATTTAGGTAGAGTGGGAAATCTCCAAAGAGCTTTGTATGTAATTGACTAGGATGGGGGTTCTGCATGAATTACAGCTCACCTGCTAGAGCCTTATTATCTGTTTTCACAGAGAAATCACCATTGTTGGTACGCAACCATACCAATCTGTCATCCCCAGTGAGAGGGATTATGATTCTAAATATCTTTTGAGTATTTCCTACAGTGAAGAAACTATTTATAAGATCTACATTCCATGTCCTAGTACTAGCTACAATGAAGTCAGCAACTATCTGTTGATGGTAGTTTTTAGCTTAGGGTTGAAATCGTAAAACCTTACATCTGATGTGACGTCACTCTGTAAGGAAACGGTGTCGTGAGTGCTAACCTCTCCACCGACCTATTTATTGAGTCGTTCAATATACTTACATGAAATTTATCCAGACTGGCGAATGTAGCAACCATCCCAGATGTTCAGTAAATTTCGGCGCCTCGCCTATATTCACTTAATATAAGTTCCTTTGAATGCCTTATATGCTATGTTCTCCGGCTGAACCCTTAATGTTGATATGGCATGACGATTTGCGTTCACTCGCAGCAGAGTAGCACGAATTTCCAAATATCAAGGATAAGGTCTTTGCATAAGGTATTCAATCAGAAAAAGCATGCTTCTCTCTGGCAATGAGCTTAAAAGAACTCTATGTCAACACATAGAATTCAATCAATTGCCCTGACTAACTTGCAGAAGTTAGGGTTTTGGGCCTCGCGCAGTATATCAGACCATGCTTGTCGAAATTAAACCTAGGCAAACTAGGTAATTAATCCTCCATGGATTAGCAGGTGCAAAACCTTGCTCAGAATCAAAAACAGGGAGCCGCAACAGCAAAGGGAGGCGTGGTCATGCCTTAGGAAAACTGGCACCACTTACCATTGGCCACGCCCCTTCCTAAACCGACCTTATTTCTCTCGGCCAATCGTGTCGCCTCAAATTAGCCTCGCGCACATAAGTTGTGGTTGGACCCATACTTGTCGGCCCAACTTCCCATCGACCAATCAGGTCGCAATAAAGCTGCCACACTCTCACCATAAGTGTAGCCACGCCCATGCTTGGTCGGCCCTCTTTTAATCGACCAATCAGGTCGCTCTAAAGCCGCCATACTTTCACCAGAAGTGTATCCGCGCCTTATGTTTGGTCGGACCCTTTCCTTGGCCAATCAAGTCACTTTGAACTTGCCACCATACATTAAAGGCCAAATGCACCCTGTCGCGCCACCATTTAAAGGCCAAACGCACCCTTCCGCGCCACCATACTGGCAAGCCAATCGCACCTTACCACAACAACATATTGATCGACATGCCAACATGCCACTCTTCCACGTAGCATGCCACTTTAGCCTTGGCCACGCCGCCAAGCCCTGATTCTTACCACGCCGTCAATCCCTAATTTTACCACGGCGCCGAATCCTAGCTTTGGCCACGCCGCCAAGCCCTAATTTTGGCCATAGATCCAAATCTTAGTTATGGCCATGCTACAACGCCACAGGCATGGCCATGCCACAACGCCACTGGCATGCCACCATGCCACGACTACTAGCATGCCGCGATGTCACGGCTACTAGCATGTCGTTATGCCCCGGCTACTAGCATGACGCCATGTCACGGCTACGCCACTGGCATGCCACCATGCCACGACTACTAGCATGCCTCTATGCCACGGCTACTAGCATGCCACTATGTCGCAGCTCCACCAGGCGCTACTATGCCAATGGCGTCACTTCGCTATACAACAAGATGCGGCCATAATCAATGGTCACTCTTCCTCATGAGTTGCAATCTCAGCCATCCAAGTTCGCCACTGAACTTCTGGACTTGCGGCAAGCCCCAAGCAACCCGCTACGCCACGGCTACGCCAGGCGCCACTATGCTAATGGCGCCACTTTGCTACACAACAAAGATGTGGCCATAATCAACGGCTACCCTTCCTCATGAGATGTAATCTCAGCCATTCAAGTTAGCCACCAAACTGACGGACTTTTGGCAAGTTTTAGGCGGCCAACCAAGGCAAGCCTAATAGCATCACATGCTATTTTCCTATGGCAAAGTCTCTTGACTTTGACTTTCCACACATAGCAACCTGCTACACGTTTTCCACGAAAACACTCGAGACATCAAACATGTCACAAACTAGGGGATACTCATCAGGGTATTGGTCTGGAGGTTTACAGCGTGCGGTGTGCAATGCGCCCGTTACAAGAAAGTGTCATGAAGTAGGACAATTAGTGGTGGTGAAAAGTAACGGTGTAAACAATTCATTACCTTCATCATGGAAGCGTAATGACTGATGGTTATACGAATTCACTTCCCTCATCGAAGCATAACGTCTGACGGTTACACGTTACTCTATTCTTCCACCACTCAATTGTTTCCACTTCCTACGAGACCAGGGTACGTTTCAATATGACTTGTATAAATAGGCTTCACCTATTTTCACCAAACAACAAGTTTTGGTCGGCAACAATACAGTATCTAGAAATCACCTGGTAGTTTTCCATTCTGCTAGCCAGTTCTACTTTCAGATACAAGTCATAAACAATCACACCTTCATAATCAACGATTCTGGTCTCAACACTCTCTTCACTTCCCTCCCTAAGACCAACCCTTCTTCTTCACTGACCGAAGCAAGCCTGGAACGACCATTTCTTGGTTTAGGTCAGGATTGTACAGATTTATCTCTCGAATCAAAATTACTCCCGTGCAGTGTATTGTTTAGGGTTTAGATTCGTTTCTCATCCACACACCCAAAATTACCAAAATCAGCAGAAACGGTTTTCACCCACAAACACTATCATGTTAGGGTTGAGATAATTATGACAAAGAGAAAGAGATGCTTCTGGTATCAAATTGTTTGTGAATGCATGAATCCTTAAGACGTTTCGAACTTCGCATATGGAGTTTTCTCTAATGATTTATAGACCAACTTCTATCCCTTTCCATAACCAAGATGAATCTAATGGTTTCCTGGCATGCAAGGTGAAAACGCGGGGGTATAACAACAACACCCCAATATTTCGTTCGACAATCTGTATGGACTAAACTCCAATATAATTCCGAGAGCACCAACTTAAAAGTGAGACTCAATCAAGAAAGATATCAAAGAGCTTTTTCTCTTTCTCAATACAATCAATAAATCAACTAAATAGAAATGCGTGAGACTGATTGATATGAGAATAACTCGGATGGTACCAAAGACCAATGGTCGAGTGTCAATCAAGTTTTATCCAACAATCAAGGTCGGATTTATCAACTGATTGAACTACGCACAACCTGTGGTATTTTAATTATATAAACAAATATAATGTGGAAAAGAAATAACACAGACACCAGAAATTTTGTTAACGAGGAAGTCGCAAATGCAAAAAAAACCCGGGACCTAGTCCATATTTGAACACCACGATGTATTAAGCCGCTACAGACTCTACCCTACTACAGGTTAACTTCGAACTGGAATGTAGTTATGCCCTAACCAAGTCTCACACCGATTAAGGTACAGTCGCGTTCCTTACGCCTCTTGAATCCTAGCAAGACTCTGCGCACTTGATTCCCTTAGTTGATTTCATCCACAACTAAGAGCTGCTACGACCCAAAGTCGAAGACTTATAAAAAATTTGTCTCCCACAGATATGTCTATCCTTTATTCTTTTTATTTCGTCTTTTGATACAAAGATCAAGGTGAACAGGAACCAACTAATAATCCGGTCTTATACTACCGAAGAATAGCTTAGAAATATTAGTCACCTCACGATAACCTAACAGATTAACGAAAGAAGTTACTGTGGAATCACAAGAGTCTGAGACGAAGAACTGTTGTGATTACTTTTTATATCTTACCTATCAGAGATGATTCTCGAGTAAATCTTAGAGAAGATAAAACTCAATACGATAGAACAAGTAAGATCAAAATATGCAACTACAGAGAAAATAGTTGGATCTGGCTTTACGAATCCTAAATGAAGTCTACAAGTCTTTAACCTAATAATGGTTTTGGAAAAACCTAGGTTAGAGGAGAATCGACTGTAGTTTACAACTAGGACACACGAGCGTGTCGGGATTAGGTTTCCTAGCTGCTAGAGTTTTCCCTTATATAGTCTTTCAAATCAGGTTGCTTACAATCAAAGCTAAGAAAGCTTAGTAACAAAGCAATTTATATTCACCGTTAGATGAACTCCTAATTTAAGATTCAAGCTAAGTCTGCTTAGAAACTAAGCAATCAATCTCCACCTTCAGATGGTATTAGCTTGATACACACAAATGAAATATACTTATATTTAGATAAGGATGAACCGTACCCAAACGTGTATACCTTGTTGGCTCAATAATAGTTAACCAAAGTTAGCCATATTAACACTAACTTAGCCATATTCATCTAACACTTCTAGATCAAATATGATGATCAATCAATTATGATAGATAATCAATTGAATCTAAATGTGTTTCAAGAGAGTTGTTCAAATGTTCATCATCTCATAAAAATATATATGAACCATTTGAAATAAAATCGATTTTGGTTTGTAATTGTACAAAGTGCTTATACAAGAACCAATTCATGAACATAATGCCACGGTTTGTAAAACTAGTTCACATACCTTAATCATTAAAATTTCAGGGACTTTAGTTCGCAAACTGAGTTTGCAAACGAACCTGAGTTCATAAGTATGAAAATCACACTTTACCGACTTTAGAACTTGACCACTATGTTCGCGAACTGAGTACGCGAACAACAGTTCCGGACTTTGGCTTTTTCCAGCCGTTCGCAAACAGGGTACGCGAACAACAATTACGGACTTATCCTTTGTCTAGACGTTCGCAAGAAGGGTACGCAAACAACAGTTCCAGACCTTTTCATAGGTAAACTAGTTCGCAAACAATGGTTCCGGAACTGAACTAGACTTCCACAGTGTACATAAAAAGTATACATACTGTGATAATATCCAAGTATTGGTAGTCGTTCTAAACTCTCATTTAATCATTCAAACATTCTTAGAAGACAACAATGGTAATCTTACACATACCACTAGCCTCAAGAAATTTTCAAGTGATTAATCGATCAATACGAAACTTCCCAAGTTAACATCAAATGACTGTCTCACATAAATCATGTAAGATGTTCAAGGTAATATTCACATGATCATCTTTGACTTAATATTTAGTTTCCAACAAATAAATTGTCTCCAACTAAACTCGTCAAGTATACGATGAACTTAGCTAAACCTAAAACCTTCCAACATATATTTCAAGAAATAGATAAACGAGATAAACTCGGCTCGAAATATCAAATGTGTATAGTGTAAAAGTCTATATAGCTTTACAACTTAGTCTCTTTATAAATAGAATAGAATAGACTTCTGAGTGATAGATAAGTTTCAGTATCCACATACCTTTTGTTGATGATGTTCCTCCAAGCTCTTCAGTAGATCTTCTTCTTCAATTAGTGAACGACGTGAAGTCTAAAGCTCAACTACACACTTCTATCCTAATCCGAGACATATCTATAAGTAGACTAGTAATCAAGTATATGGTTTTGATCAACTAAACTTGACAAATAAGCTTGAGATAGCAACGCTTGCGAGTTCGACCGAGCAGTTCTCTGACACAAGGAATGACAATTTTGAAATATTTACATCTCAATATTTTGACCCACAACTCATTCTGTTAGAACATTGCTCGGTCGAACTCGCATGCGTTGCTATCTCAAGCATTTTTGTCAATGTTAGTGATCAAAACTATAAGTCTTGATTTCTAGTCTACTATAACTAAGTCTCGGACTAGGATAGAAAGTGTAGTTGAGATCAAGAACTCCATGGCGATCGTCATACAAGACGAAAGACTACTCAAGGAACTGGTGGATCTTCATCGACTAAAAGGTATGTGGAGACTTGAACTTATCTATCACTCAAAAGTCTATCTACTCTATCTCCTATCTTGAGACAAAAGTCGTTTTGCTATATATACTTTGATTATGCACATTTGCTATTTCAAGCCGAGTTTATTTCGCCTATCTATTTCTCGAAATATGTGTTGGTAAGTTTTTGCTTTGGCCAAGTTCATCTTTACCTAGTGACGAAAGTCATGATATGTTTCAATCACTTTGAAAATTGCTTTCTTTAACGAAAAACAGTTTGTGAATAACAACTATATAATAACGTCCTCTAAGAATGTTTCAATGATTGAAATGAGAGTTTAGATTATATAACCAATGATGGATATAAGCATTGTGTGGTAACACATATATGTATAAGTCCTTTTTCCTTGAATCGAAGTTTGCGAACTTTGTTGATCAAGAGAACCGGAATAGTGGCGTGAGCTAAGTCCGCGAACTGGCGGAAGTTCTCGACCCGAGAATATCTGCTGGAGTTTGTGAACTCCTTCTGGGAACTTAAGTCCGCGAACTAAGTTTGCGAACTTGAGTTAGTTATATATAAAAACGATTGTTTGTGAACTTATTCATATTAACTAAGGAATGCTAAATGCAAAACGTGGCTATATAGTTCATGAACCGATTCGAGTGAATCAATTCGTTTTTGCTATTGTATCTTGTGCAGTTACATAAGATTTCCTTGCAATTTAACAACTCTCTAACTAGTTCATTTGAGTCATTTGAACTAGTTATGGTGAAGAAGAACATGGTTGATATGAAAGTGCTCATATGGCTAACCATTGGTTAACTATTGTTGAACCAACAAATGTTCATGTTTGGGTACGATTACATAAACCCAAAATAGTACATTTCATTTGTGTGTAACAAGCTAAGTTTTCGATCTAACGGTTGAAAGATATTAGCTTGAATCTAATCAGGTTTTCATCTAACGGTGAATATTGAATGCTTTGTTACCAAGCTAACATTGATTGCAAACCTTGATTTGAAAGACTATATAAGGGAGAACTCTAGCAACTGGGAAACCTAATCCCCACACCTCCTGTGTGATACTAGTTGTATTAGCTAGAGTCGATTCTCCTTTAACCTTTGCTTCCTTCTTAAAAACCAGGTTAACGACTTAAAGACTTCATTGGGATTGTGAAGCCAGACCGATACTACTTTCTCGTAGTTGTGTGATCTGATCTTGGTGATTCTATCGTGTTGAGTACAATCGTAACGATTGGCTTGAGATATTTATCTCTGATAGGCAAGATAGAAAAGTAATCACAAACATCTTCGTCTCATCGTTTGTGATTCCACAATATCTTCTTTCGCCGCGTCGATTAAGATTATTGTGAGGTGATTGATAATACTAGGTTGTTCTTCGAGAATATAAGTTCGGGTTATCAATTAGTTCATGTTCACCTTGATTTATCAAAAGACGGAACAAAAACTTGTAGGTTTATCTGTGGGAGACTGATTTATCTATTCTGTAGACTTTTATGTGTGATACAAATTTGTTTATTAAAGTCTTCGACTTTGGGTCGTAGCAACTCTTAGTTGTGGGTGAGATCAACCAAGGGAATCAAGTGCGTAGTATCCTGCTGGGATCATAGACGTAAGGAGCGCAACTGTACCTTGAATCAGTGTGAAATTTATTGGGGTTCAACTACAGTCCAGACCGAAGTTAGTTTGTAGTAGGCCGGTGTTTGTAGCGGCTTAATACAATGTGGTGTTCAATCTGGACTAGGTCCCGGGGTTTTTCTGCATTTGCGGTTTCCTCGTAAACAAAATTCTGCTGTCTGTGTTATTTCTATTCCGCATTATATTTTGTTATATAATTGAAAGTACACTTTATTAAGATTGAGTCTTATTGATTCTCTTGAAAGTATATTGGAATTTGTCCATACAGATTGTAAGCGAAATATTGGGTGTGGTTGTTATACCCATGATTTTTCAATTGGTATCAGAGCAGGTAAACACGTTAAAGACTTTATAAGTCTGTGTTTGTAGCGATCTGATTATGGACGAGTCTATCTCTAATAACATACAAGTTCAGAAATTACCAGATGATTCTAAAATCTTGGATTCACCCGAGAGAACTGTCACATCTAAGTTAATATCTAAACATTCTCTTGATGTAAAAACTATTGATTGGGAAACTCTCCTAGAAGAACAGTTGGATGAACTTTCTGATGAAGGTGATTCAGATATTGATAGAGATGTTGATGAGGAAGTCTCAGAGTATGTTAAGTTTTTGGATTCGTGGAATATGAAGAAGATTACAACTTCTCATGTCTCACCTCTTCTGACTCCTCTCTGTCGAGAAAACAAGAAATTGAGAAGATGTTACGCATGTGCTTATTTTTCGAATCGTTCTAACGAATCGATCCTCAAGGATTCTGAGAAAAACCTACGTATGAAGTCACTTGAATGTGATAATCTTTATCAAAAATATTTTTTGTTGGAAGAGAAACTTGCAGAATCTGAAGCAAGGTTTAACTCTCAACAAATTAGTTTTGATGACAGAGAAAGTGCTTGTCTCGTTCGAGAAAACGCCTTGAGGCTGATTTAACTGCTGCTCTTGATAAAATCAAGATGTTGGAAGATGACTTGAAAAAGTTCTTTACTAGTTCAAGCAAATTAACCACTATGCTAGGAGCAAGTAAAAATCATCGTGATACACGAGGATTGTGCTATAAGGGAATAAATGCTCCAAATATTAGCAAAGAGGTAAAATTTGTCAAGGCTAGTGATTCTTCTCAACAAAAGGTTTCCACTGATGACAAAAGTGAAATACCTTCACCGACAGTTAAGGTTCAAAAGAGCAAAGTATATCAACCTCCAAAACCAGCACACATGAATCCGGGTAAGAACGTTCCTTATATTTGTCATTATTGTGGAAACAAAGGTCACCTGAAAAGGAGATGTCGTTTCGTATAAGTAATGAAAAACTTCATGATATTCTTGTTTGGGTGTCAAAAGAAGTGATTAAACCGGGATCATATGTTAAGGCTAACACTCTCGACATTACGAGTTGTAAATGTCCAACCTTTAGGCAAAGGAATCAGTGCTGTGATAATCCTAGATTTGCCTATAAACGTCATACGAAGTCTTTTCACAATCGTAATGGTTATCAAAAGGATAACTTCGTAAAGACTAATACAAGATCCGATGCTCCCAATTGGAGAAAGAATAACTTGCAAAAGAATAGTCAATCCAATTCTCTTCCGAGAAATCTTGAAGAGAGTGATGGGAAGAAGGTTCTGATTGTTCCTAAACGCACTCAGAAGTGGGTACCAAAAAAATCCAATGATGCTTTGAGTGTGAAAAGGAATGATCTTCCAGAAAAATCCATGACTATGGAGAAGGCAGTATCCATAATGTTGGAACTTAACAAGTTTTTTGGAAAAATGGAATTGGATGTGAAAGGTTCTAAAATCGATCTCTTTCATGATAATCCAACGGTCACTTGTGGTGAGCAAGACATTGTTCACCCCAACGCAACTTGATTGTGTTGTAAGTGCATCCTCACCAAGGAATGCCCTGCTATGTATACGGTGAGGGAAGCACGAGATTGGGGCACATAGATTATGTTCGGTAGGGCTGTAGAATTCGACTGGATTCTTCTAAAAAGGTACGTCTATAAACCTTAGAAAGATTTATGTTTTTATTTGCTTAGAGTACTTATAATGATCCATGTACCTTGCTTATTGTTCATTTCTACCTACCTTGATCTGTGTTTAAGGTTCTTAAAAGTTTAGGTTTGAAAATAGTATTTCGGGATGTTTGGACTTCATGGTACACCTACCTGGTATGCATAACCTCATTTAAAATCAAAATCCAGGCTTTTAAGTACGCATACCCGTTTGCATACTCTCCCAGGTCATGAAAATTCGTTTGCAAACCCGTATGCATACTTAACGTCGATATTCGATAAACTTGTTTTGACCGTAACTTCTTCGTCCGAACTCAGAATGACCTCATTATTTTTGCATTATCTTCCCCTTTGAATTATCTTCAAAATGGTGATGAGAAATCATAAATTTGAATGAGTAGAGGTTGGTCTTTGTCCCGTATCTTGTTTTTTATTGCTTTGCTCCATTTCGTCGCACTTGTTCTACTTTTGTTGGACTTGGGCACTTGGATTCTTGGAGTAATTCTCTTCTAAGCTCATTTGTAGATTTTACAAGAATGATGTTGGTGAATCACAAAGAAGGAAGTTCAAGAATAGGCAGTAGTACGCATTGCTATGGGATTCTTGAATCTTCACAATCATCTTATGTGAACTATGATGCATGGTCTTTATGACTTTGTATGTCTTCTTTGTTAAGAAAATATTTTTATACGCCTTTGATAACCACTCTTGGTGTAAATCCGTGCGTAAAAGATTGATTCTACCTTCAAAGGGCAGAGATTGTTTTTACAGTATTAATCTTTATGGTTTTATATATTGCAATTTGTTATGGGATATATATGTTTGCGTCCGTGAACTATGATTGTCCCATACCCTGTCAAAATTTAAGTCTTTCATATGTCGATATGCATGTATTGATAAAAGAATGAATGAGCTTTTGACATTACAAAAGTTAAGCCTATTATGTCATTTTTTGATGGAAGATAGGTTAAAATCTTTTGTGTACAAGGATTATGTCTATTGTATGTCACTGTGCAAATAGTGATGGAAAATAGAATGAATCCTGTGTATTCCGCAGTATTGATCTTCCCTGATCCATAATTTTATGTTTATATACTGCGAGGCTCCGTAAGTTCTCTTATGTTGAGCATAATCAATTAATTTCATTACTTTTTGTGGTTAATTTGATTGTATATTTCCGATTAGATTAATTATGAGTTCTCTTGTGATTAATCTAATTGGGTATTTATTTTTGGATTCAAATTCATACTAGTATGTGATTCGTTATGTCCAAAGAAATCCTTCTTTTCTTTTGAAATTAAGGTCGCTCTTGTTGTTCCTTCGGGAATAACATATTATGGGGGATAGTTCTTAATTGAACTTGTGCTTAATTTCCAAATCTTTGTAGGGAGTGCGGCTGTGGAATATTATAGAGGTTATCTTGTATCTTTATAAACTCCTTGATGAATGCATTTAGCTTCGGCTATATGATTGCATCTAAATAAGATGATATGTGTTTTTTTTTTGTCATGAAATGTCTCTTTCGAAAATTTCATTAGGATCCTGTTTTCATACCTTTGCCAATTTTATTGACAAAAAGGGGGAGAATTAATATGTCGTTCACACTACAAATACATATGGTTTTCGAATCATTGTGTAAGGGGGAGTGGTTTCCATATGAGATGGAGTATTGACTAAGGGGGAGTGATACATATCACCACAGTATTGTTGTCGAAGTTGTGATACAATTGAACTTTGATACTATATAATAATAGTATGACACTGTATAACAATGATTGAGAACTCTTGTTTTCTCGTTGTTATAGCTACGGATTTTCAGCAACGATGATGCTGAACTTACAACCTTTGGGATCATTGGAGTACTTGGAAGTGACGAAGATTTCGAGTAATGTTGAAGATTAGGCATGTGGAATAGGAGATACAAAACTTATTTCATTTATTTTTGTATTCCATATATATTGATAGTTTTGTCACTAAAATTGACAAAGGGGGGGATTGTTAGAGCATTGCTCAGTCGAACTCGCATGTGTTGCTATCTCAAGCATGTTTGTCAATGTTAGTGATCAAAACTATAAGTTTTGATTTATAGTCTACTATAGCTAAGTCTCGGACTAGGATAGAAAGTGTAGTTGAGCTCAAGAACTCCATGGCGATCATCATACAAGACGAAGGACTACTCAAGGAACTGGTGGATCTTCATCGACTAAAAGGTATGTGGAGACTTGAACTTATCTATCACTCAAAAGTCTATCTACTCTATCTCCTATCTTGAGACAAAAGTCGTTTTGCTATATAGATTTTAATTATACACATTTGTTATTTGCAGCTGAGTTTATCTCACCTATCTATTTCTCGAAATATGTGTTGGTAAGCTTTTGCTTTGGCCAAGTTCATCTTTACCTAGTGACGAAAGTCATGATACGTTTCAATCACTTTGAAAATTGCTTACTTTGAGGAAAAATAGTTTGTGAATAACAACTATATAATAACGTCCTCTAATAATGTTTCAATGATTGAAATGAGATTTTAGATTATATAACCAATGATGCACATAAGAATTCTGTGGTAACACATATATGTATATCCTTTTTTCCTTGAACCGAAGTTTGCGAACTTTGTTGATCAAGAGAACCTGAACAGTGGCGTGAGCTAAGTCCGCGACCTGGCGGAAGTTCTCGACCCGAGAATATTTGTTGGAGTTTGTGAAATCCTTCCGGGAACTTAAGTCCGCGAACTAAGTTTGCGAACTTGAGTTGGTTATATCTAAAAACGATTGTTTGTGAACTTATTCATATTAACTAAGGAATGCTAAATGCAAACCGTGGCTATATAGTTCATGAACCAATTCGAGTGAATCAAATCGTTTTTGCTTCAATTGTGTCTTGTGTAGTTACATAAGATTTCATTGCAATTGAACAACTCTCTAACTAGTTCATTTGAGTCATTTGAACTAGTTATGGTGAAGAAGAACATGGTTGATATGAAAGTGCTCATATGGCTAACCATTGGTTAACTATTGTTGAACCAACAAATGTTCGTGTTTGGGTACGGTTACATAAACCCAAAATAGTACATTTCATTTGTGTGTAACAAGCTAAGTTTTCGATCTAACGGTTGAAAGATATTAGCTTGAATCTAATCAGGTTTACATCTAACGGTGAATATTGAATGTTTTGTTACCAAGATAACATTGATTGCAAACCCTGATTTGAAAGACTATATAAGGGATAACTCTAGCAACTGGGAAACCTAATCCCCACACCTCCTGTGTGATACTAGTTGTATTAGCTAGAGTCGATTCTCCTTTAACCTTTGGTTTCTTCTTAAAAACCAGGTTAATGACTTAAAGACTTCATTGGGATTGTGAAGCCAGACCGATACTACTTTCTCGTATTTGTGTGATCTGATCTTGCTGATTCTATCGTGTAGAGTACAATCGCAACGATTGGCTTGAGATCTTTATCTCTGATAGGAAACATAGAAAAGTAATCACAAACATCTTCGTCTCATCGTTTGTGATTCCACAATATCTTCTTTCGCCGCGTCGATTAAGATTATTCTGAGGTGATTGATAATACTAGGTTGTTCTTCGGGAATATAAGTCCGGGTTATCAATTAGTTTCTGTTCACCTTAATTTATCAAAAGACGGAACAAAAACTTGTAGGTTTATCTGTGGGAGAAAAATTTATCTATTCTGTAGACTTTTCTGTGTGATACATATTTGTTTATTAAAGTTTTCGACTTTGGGTCGTAGAAACTCTTAGTTGTGGGTGAGATCAGCTAAGGAAATCAAGTGCGTAGTATCCTGCTAGGATCAGAGACGTAAGGAGCGCAACTGTACCTTGAATCAGTGTGAGATTGATTGGGGTTCAACTACAGTCCAGACTGAAGTTAGTTTGCAGTAGGCTAGTGTCTGTAGCGGCTTAATACAGTGTGGTGTTCAATCTGGACTAGGTCTCGGGGTTTTTCTGCATTTGCGGTTTCCTCGTTAACAAAATTCTGGTGTCTGTGTTATTGTTATTCTGCATTATATTTTGTTATATAATTGAAATATCACAGGTTGTGCGTTTTAATCAATCAATTGGAAATACGACCTTTGGTTGTTGATTGAAATTGATTGATCCTTGAACATTGGTCTTTGGTACCGTTGAAGTGATTTCTCTTGTATTCAATTAGACTCGCCGATTTCTATTTGATTGAGTAAGAATTGAATCGAGAAAGAGAGATATAAATCTTTGATATCCTTTATTAAGATTGAGTCTTATTGATTCTCTTGAAAGTATATTGGAGGTTGTCCATACAGATTGCTAAGCGAAATATTGGGTGTGGTTGTTATACCCCCGCTTTTTCATATTCGGCGAGTGAATAAGAGCTCAGGCTAGTTTAGCAAGTATTTCTCTATTAAAGATTCTTAAAATTTTAAATCCCAAACCACCTTGCAACTTATGAGAACAAACATTCCCCCAATTTTTCATGTAAATACCCCCTGAGTTATTCTTCCCCCACCAGAAATTTAGGAGTCTTCCATTTTTTGTGTAATGGTGTCTGGTAGTACTCATGTGTATTGGAGAGGATTTCAAGACATTTTGCACCATTATGGATCCACCATCTTGTGAAAACTGTTTTCCTTTCCATTTCGCAACTCTTTTGTCAAAATGATCAAGAAGATGATAAATAACTTTGTTTTATTTTTATCAATGAACAATGGAATGCCTAGATATTTTTCTTTAAGATCGATTTTCTTAACTCCTAATGCATTGATAAGTGAGATAGCATGTTCAGGATGAACATTTTTGCTAAAGAAACAACCGGATTTGTCAAAATTAATGACTTGACCAGAGATATTGCTAAAAATCTTTGATCAAAGCCATCAAGTTATTAGCTTGCTCATGGAAAGCTTTGACGAATAAGAGGTAGTCATCAATAAAAAACAAGTGCGAAATACTAGGGATCTCTTTATTGATACGTACCCCTTGAATTAGTCGGTAGTTTTCGGCATGAATAAGATATCTAGTCAAAAATTCCATACATAAAATAAAACCATAAGGGGATAATGGATCCCCTTGTCTTAAACCTCGAGTTGGTTTAAAAGAGGATCATGGAGATCCATTAAGCATGATAGAGATGTTGGTGGTGCTAATACATTGATAAATAAGAGCATACCAATCACATGAAAAGACAAAATATTTGAGAATATCAATCAAGAATGAGCATTCAACCCTGTCAAAGGCCTTAGACATGTCCATTTTAAGACCCATGATACCATTTCTATCTTTTTTCCTTTTCCTTTTTATAGTATGAACTATCTCTTGTGCTATGACAACATTGTCATAAATGTTTCTCTTAGGCACTACGCAGTTTTGTATGGACAGATTAGCTTACTAAGTAAAGGTTTCATCCTATTTACAAGAAGTGTAGAAATTATCTTGTAACTAGAAGTGTTACATAAGTGTTAGAGCATTGCTCAGTCGAAATCACAAGTGTTGCTATATCAAGCTTGTTGTCAAATTTGGTTGATCAAAACTATGTCTTGATTTCTAGTCTACAATTATTCAAGTCTTGGATTAGGATAGAAGTGTGTAATTGATTATCGGACATCACAACGTTCTACTGTTTAAAGGCGAAGATCAACAAAAGCTTTTGGAGAACTTCTTCAACAAAAGGTAAGTGAAGACTGAACCACCTATTTCTCAAGTTATATTCATCCTTTTATCTAAGAAACGATGTTGTATGACTAATTAGACTACTGCAAGCATATCAAGAATTTCGAGTCAAGTTTATCTTGGTAATTCATTCTCAATAAATATATGACTAAGATTAATGAACATTTGTTCATACTTGATGAATTTAGGTTAAGAATAATTTATTCTTCATAATCTAAATCTTGATTCAAGATTATCATTCGAAAATAGCCTAGATCAGTGATATGTGTCATTAATGTTATTTGAGAATGTTTCAAATTGATTTAGAGAGAAATATAGAACTATTGTAAATCTGGATACAGGATAATATGCATACCAGTTTCACATACTGGGAAAAATGTTATAGGTCCGGAGCCATAGTGCATGTACCTAGTACACGAACCGGCGTAGCTATAGTTCTAAAACAATTTTTTGGTATACATACCCAGTGTCCATACCATAAAAATTATGTTGCTCGTGAACCAGGAATGGTACGCATACCTTATATGCATACCATAAAAGTACTGTTGGTTTTGAAACCGGTATGGTATTCATACCCGGTACGTAAACGGAAAAGTTTTGTGAGTTCCTGAACTCTTTTTTATCTTAAGGGTACACATACCCCGGTACGTTTACCATGACAAAAATAGTCACGAACAAGGTAGAGTACACGTACTTTCCCTGTAGAATATTAAAGTGGGGGGGGGGGGGGGGGGGGGGGAACATATCATCGTAGTATTACTTCGAAGTTGTGATACAATTGAACTTTGGAGAAGATAATAATACTATGTTTCTGTATAACGACGTGAAAAAGTGGGGGTCTAACAACCTCATCCAATATTTCGTTTAGGCATCTGTATGGACTAACTCCAATATAATTCCAAGAGAATGAACTAGACAGTCAGAATCAATCAACGGAAATATATACAAGAGTTGTATCTTTGTTTCACAATGTAATCAGCAAATCAAACAGATAGAAATATGCGATCCTGATTATTATGTGAAACAACTTGAACGGTACTAAAGACCAATGTTCAAGTGTCAATCTATTTATATCAACAACCAAAGGTTAGATTGTCTAATTTATTGAACTACGCACAACCTGTGATATTTCAATTATATAGAAAATATAATGCGGAAAAGAAATAACACAGACACAAGAAATTTTGTTAACGAGGAAACGCAAATGCAGAAAAAATCCGGGACCTAGTCCAGATTTTAACACCACATTGTATTAAGACGCTACAGACACTAGCCTACTCCAAGTTAACTTCGGACTGGAATGTAGTTGATCTCTAACCAATCTCACACTGATCAAGGTACAATCGTGTTCCTTACGCCTCTGAATCCCAACAGGACTCTGCGCACTTGATTCCCTTAGCTGATCTCACCCACAACTAAGAGTTGCTATGACCCAAAGTCGAAGACTTGATAAACCAATTTGTCTCACACAGAAAAGTCTATTGAATAGATAAATTTGTCTCCCATAGAAATACCTACGAGTTTTGTTTCGTCTTTTGATAAATCAAGGTGAATAGGAACTAATTGATACACCAGACTTATATTCCCGAAGAACAGCCTAGTAATATCAATCACCTCACAATAATATTAATCGTATGGTAGCGAAACAAGATATTGTGGAATCACAAACGATGATACGAAGATGTTTGTGACTACTTTTTATCTTGCCTATCGGAGATTAAATCTCGAGAAAATCTTAGAGAAGATAGTACTCAATACTATAGAATACAGCAAAATCAGAACACGCAACTACAAAGAAAATAGTTGGGTATGGCTTCACAATCCCAATGAAGTCTTCAAGTCGTTAACTTACAAGGGTTTGGAAAAAACCTAAGGTTAAAGGAGAATCGACTCTAGTCGCAACTAATATCACACATGAGGTGTGGGGGATAGGTTTCCCAGTTGCTAGAGTTCTCTCTTATATAGTCTTTAAATCAGGGCTTGCAATCAATGTTACCTTGGTAACAAAGCACTCAATATTCACCATTAGATGAAAACCTGATTAGACTCAAGCTAATATCTTTCAACTGTTAGATTGAACTTAGCTTGTTACACACAAATGAAAAGTGACTTCATTTAGATATGAGTAACCGTACCTAAACGTGTACACCTTTTTGGCTCAACAATAGTTAACCGAAGTTAGCCATATGAACACTTTCATATCAACCTTATTCATCCTAACCATAACTAGTTCAAATGACTCAAATGAAACTAGTTCTAGAGTTGTTCAGTTGTTTATATTCTCATAGAAGTATACACGATACAATTGAAGCAGAATCGATTTTTGATTCACTCGAATCAATTCATGAACATTATAGCCACGGTTTGCAAAAGATTGCATTCCTTAACATATAAATGTATTAGTTCATTAACAAACCGATTTTAGAACATAACCAACTCAGGTATGGAAACGGGTACTTATACCTAAGTTGCCGGACTTGGTTTGGATTCGCCAGTATGCGAACGGGTACGTATACCTTCAAACTCAGTTGAATTCCCTGACTTGAACTATACCGTCGGTACGCATACGGGTATGCATACTAAGTTCCCGGACTTTCTACTAACCAACCAGTACGCATGCGGGTATGCATACTATGTTCCCGGGCTTGGAATAACTTGCAACAGTTAGCATACAAGTACGCATACTGTGTTATATACAATCATGGTTAATTTTTCTAAACTCCCATTTCAATCATTGAAACATTCTTAGAAGACGATAATAGCTGTCTCACACAAACTATTGGCTTCAAAGCAATTTTCAAGTGATCGAATGATCAATACGAAATGTTAGAGCACTGCTCGGTCGAACTCGCAAGCGTTGCTATCTCAAGCTTGTTTGTCAAGTTTAGTTGTCAAAACTATAAGTCTTGATTTCTAGTCTACTTATAGCTAAGTCTCGGATTAGGATAGAAAGTGTAGTTGAGCATTAGACTTCACGGCGTTCATCAATTGAAGACGAAAAACTACTAAGGGGAGCTTGTGGAACTTCATCAATAAAAGGTATGTGGAGACTTGAACTCGTCTATCACTCAAAATTATATCTACTTTATCTCATATTTGAGACAAAATTCGTATTATATAGACTTTGATTATACACATTTGATATTTCGAGTTGAGTTTAACTCGCTTACATATTTATAGAAATATGTGTTGGTAAGCTTTCACTTTAACCAAGTTCATCTTATATTCTTGACCAAAGTCATAAGATGATCATGTGAAAATTGCCTTATAACATCTTATATGATTTGTGTGAGACAGACATTTGATGTAGACTCGGAATGTTTCGTATTGATCATTCGATCACTTGAAAATTGCTTTGAAGCTAATAGTTTGTGTGAGACAATTCCGAGAATGTTTCAATGATTGAAATGAGAGTTTAGAACGATTAACCATGATTGTATATAAACACAGTATGAGTACTTGCATATGTGTAGTCCAAGACCGACAATCTAGTATGCATATCCGTATGCGTACTGGTTCGTCAGGTGAAGTTCGGGAGCTATAGTATGCATACCCGTATGCGTACTGGCGAAGTCAGTTGAATTCTGGGAACTTTAGTATGCGTACCCGTACGCGCACTATATTCAACTGAGTTCGGATGTGAACGACAGTGTGCGTACCCGTTTGCATACTGGCGAACACAATCCAAGTCCGGCTTGTTAGAGCACTGCCCGGTCGAACTCGCAAGTGTTGCTATCTCAAGCTTGTTTTTCAATGTTAGTGATCAAAACCATAAGTATTGATTTCTGGTCTACTTATAGTGATGTCTCGGACTAGGATAGATTGTGTAGTTGAGCATTAGACTTCACGACGTTCATCAATTGAAGACGAAGAACTACTAAGGAGAGCTTGTGGAACTTCATCAACAAAAAGTATGTGGAGACTAAAACTCATCTACCACTTGGAAAGTCTATTTCTACTCTATCTCCTATATTGAGACAAAAGTCGTATAATTATGTAGTATTCGATTATGCACATTTGAGATTTTCAAGCTAAGTTTAACTCGCTTACATATTTCTCGAAATATGTGTTGGTAAGCTTTCGCTTCAACCAAGTTCATCTTATATTCTTGATGAAAGTCAAAACATGATCATGTGAAAATCGCTGAGTAACATCTTACACGGTTTGTGTGATACAATCATTTAGTGTGGACTTGGAATGTTTCGTTAGGATTATTTCAATAACTTGAAAATTGCTTTGATGCTAATAGTGTGTGAAAATGGCTATTTTCATCCTCTAAGAAAGTTTCAATGATTGAAATAGAGTTTAGAACACTTAACCAACATTGGATTTTAAACATGTTATGCTCTCTTGCATATATGTAATCCATGTCTGGGAACCATAGTATGCATACCCGTATGCGTACCTGTTGGTTGAGAAATCCGGGAACCTAAGTATACGTACCCATACGTGTACTTGCGTAAGGTTCAGGTCCGGAAAATTCTGCTGGTTTGGAGGTATGCGTACCCGTTCGCATATTGGCGAAAACCAAACTTGGTCCGGCTATTTAAGTATGCGTACCCTTTTGCATACTTGAGTGGTTAAAGTTCTAAAATCGGTTGTGACATGAACTAATACATTTATATATTAAGGAATGCATTCTTTGCAAATCGTGGCTATAATGTTCATGAATTGATTCGAGTGAATCAAACCGATTTCGCTTCAATTGTGTTCTTATATACTTCAATGAGAATATAGCAATTGAATAACTCTTTAACTAGTTTCATTTGAGTCATTTGAATTAATTATGGTTAAGATGAATAAGATTGATATGAGAGTGTTCACATAGCTAACCTCGGTTAACTACTGCTGAGCCAACCTAGTGTACATGTTTAGGTACGGTTACTTAAACCTAAATGAAGGTACATTTCATTTGTGTATAACAATCTAAGTTCGATCTAACGGTTGAAAGATATTATCTTGAATCTAATCAGTTCATCATCTAACGGTGAATATTGAATGCTTTGTTACTAAGGTAACCTAGACTACAAACCCTGATCTGAAAACTATATAAAGGAGAAATCTAGCAACTGGGAAACCTAATCCCCACATCTCTTGTGTGATACTAGTTGCGACTAGAGTCGATTCTCCTTTAACCTTAGGTTTTTCATGAAACCCTGTAGGTTAACGACTTGAAGACTTCATTGGGATTGTGAAGCCAGACCCAACTATTTTCTCTGTAGTTGTGTGTTCTGATCTTACCTTTACTATCGTGATTGAGTATTGTCTTTGCTAAGATTTTCTTGAGATTTATCTCCGATGGGTAAGATTAAAAGTAGTCACAAACATATTCGTTTCATCGTTTGTGATTCCAAAATATCTTGTTTCGCTACCATACGATTAAGATTATTGTGAGGTGATTGATAATACTAGGTTGTTCTTCGGGAATATAAGTCCGGTTTATCAATTGGTTCATGTGCACCTTGATTTATCAAAAGACGGAACAAAACTTGTAGGTGTTTCTGTGGGAGACAGATTTATCTATTCCAATAGACTTTTCTGTGTGAGACTGATTTTTTTATCAAGTTTTCGACTTTGGGTCATAGTAACTCTTTGTTGTGGGTGATATCAGCTAAGGGAATCAAGTGCGTAGAATCCTACTGGGGTTCAGAGACGTAAGGAGCGCAATTGTACCTTGATCAGTGTGAGATTGATTAGGGTTCAACCACATTTCAGTCCGAAGTTCATTGGTAGTAGGCTAGTGTCTGTAGCGGCTTAATACAGTGTGGTGTTCAAAGCTGGACTAGGTCCCGGGGTTTTTCTACATTTGCGGTTTTCCTCGTTAACAAAATTCTGGAGTCTACGTTATTTCTTTTCCGCATTATGTTTTGTTATATAATAGAAATATCACAGGTTGTGCATTAAGATCAATCAATTAGATAATTTAACCTTTGGTTGTTGATATAAATTGATTGACACTTGAACATTGGTCTTTGGTACCGTTCAAGTTATTTCTCTTATTCGATCAGGCTCGCAAATTCCTATTTGCTGATTGCGGATTTAATTGAGAAATTGAGATATAAACTTTTTGATATACTTTTCTCTAGATTGAGTCTGACTGTCTAGTTGATTCTCTTGAAAGTATATTGGAGTTTATCTATTCAGATTTCCAAACGAAATATTGGGTGTGGTTGTTAGACCCCCGCTTTTTCAATTGGTATATGAGCAGTCAAACACATTTAAGACCTTATAAGTCTGTGTTTGTAGCAATCTGAATATGGACAGAAGTGCTATCTCTGACAAACGCATTACCAGAAACAAAAGGTCTATTTCTTTGAAATCTATTAAAGAGAAATATTTTTCAATCTCGAATATAGACGAACCTAGTGTTCTAGCGAAACAGACTTCCATTGACAAGTGTTACCCGGATTATCTTACTGACGAGTCTGACTCTGAAGTTGAAAGGAAAGCAGCCAAAGAGAGTGCAGTGATTCTAAAACTTGTTAGAATCCAGACTTATGATGTCAACCGGTTGAAACACAAAGTCAATACTCTTGTTGGTATGGTAAATAAGCGTGACTCTCTTCTAAAAGTCCTTCGAGAGGAAAATGCCTCAGTCTGTTCTTCACGAACTCGGCTTGAGGAAAATCTCAAAGAGGATGCTTTGGAAATTGAACTTCCTTTGAGTAAACTCTCTATTCATGGATGTTCCAAGGAGTCCACTCTACCAACTTCTTATGATTTAACTGGAAAATTTTTTGTTACAGAAGCAAAATAGAAATCCCTTCCTGTTAAAAAGGATGTGCTTGTGTCTACCTCTAATCAAGGAATATCCACATCACATGGAAGGAAGACATCTCCTAACGATTGTGTCAAGACTGTTTTGTCTAATCACTTAGGTGATCAGAAAATGTGTCTCTTTTGTGATTCAAAAGGACATGGCGAACAAAAGAGGAATTCTAGGTTGAATGACAATTCTATTGTTCGTCTTCAACACACCTTAGATTTAATTCTCTAAGGTGTAACTGATATTCGTATGTCTAGACCAATTGGTTTTAGTACTCACGCATACTGGCGGAAGTTCACGTCCGTGAATTTCTGCTGAGTTTGGAAATCAAAAACCAACTCAACCGTACGCATACTGGTGGAAAGTTCACGTCCGTGAATTTCTGCTGAGTTTGAAAACTAAAACAAACTCAAATCTGGTTACTTAAGTACGCATACCCGTACGCATACTTAAGTGGTTACTTTCTAAAATCGGTCATGTACATGAACCTAAACATTTATAAAATAAGGAATGCAATCTTTGCAAACCGTGGCTATAATGTTCATGTATTGATTCGAGTGAATCAAACCGATTTTGCTTCAATTGTGTTCTTGTATAATTCTATGAGAATATAGCAATTGAACGACTCTTTAACTAGTTTCATTTGAGTCATTTGAACTAGTTATGCTTATGATGAATATGGCCAAATATCACGGGTATAATTCTTAGTTACCTAACTTGATTTGTGATTGAAATTCTTAAGTGTAATAGGTTAGAAGTGATGGTATTTATCAATGAAGTTGTAGTAAGATGATTCATTCACTCAGACTTGTTGAGAATTTATTTTAAAACTTCATAACAAAAATAAGGAAAATATATACAAATATCGTGACGGGATGAAGAGATGACTGGGACTCGGGATTCCACCAATTCTCACATTCATGCGGTTCAATTATTAATTCCGGACAATTAAAGCTCATAAAATAACAAACATCGACTCTAAATCTGCCAAGGTATATTTTATAAAGAATTATGTGTAAATCACAAGCATGACGCATCAAAAGTACCTAAGACTAAGCATGCGACATCAAACGAAATCAAAAATAATCAAGAAAAATCATAAATCAATTATAATAGTGCAAACAGTCATAAAAGAATTAAATATAATTACCACATGGGTCAAAAACAACTTCCTCTGTCTTCCCAGTGATGGGTTCTAGCTCCACATGGTGAAAACACGCTCAGAATAGTTTTTCATTGCTCAAGGGGTGTTTACAATGGCAAATATGGAGAAAATAATAAAAGAACCGAGTTTGCAACTGTAAAGGGCGTTACAAGTCGCTGTTACAAATATGTGTTACAAGTAAACTATAGCTCAGAACTGTTGTAGTGCAACAGTTGCAAGTAGTGAGAATAGATCACACTTTATAAACGACAGACTACTAGTGTAGCTTGTTTTTCTTCTTCACTTCTCTGCTAAAAATGAACACGACTCTGCAACATGATTTTTACACTCAGTTTCTCACCCTAACTCTCCCTTTTCTGTACGTCTCTGTTGAGTTCTATATAGGTCTTGCGAAAAGTTCCACTGGGTCCAAAGTTGCCCAGAATCCCAACTTCTAACACTAGCGCTTAACCAGATCCAACTACAACACGTATTTCCAAAGTCCGATCCCTTCCAAACTGTCCATCCTATACCGAACAAACAGCTTCACCAGCGACATGCAAAACTCGTCTTCTTTCATGTCTCCGTTCCTTGACTGCACAACTCGCAAACGAACCCCACCATCGATTCAACCTCAGCCATATCGTAACAGCAATTCCATCGAGTATAAGATTGGCGCCATCTCCATTCTCGTACACATCCACCACTTTCAGTTGCTTTTTCCGAGAGCTGCTAACAACCATTTCTCTTTACGGCGAACTCTCAATGTAACCCAATTTCAGGTCTCGGTATCAAGACCCATTTGAACACCAACTCCGACCACAGAAAACCATGGCATCAGTTTCATTCGTCTAAGCTCAGCCACAACTGCACTTTTATGCTCCATAACCAGCACCACGTTCTCTACTCATCTCTGCCAGCAGCATCGAGAACTTTTAACATCGCCAGTCCCTTCTCAATCTGACCACGGGACCAGGTTCATTGAGATTCATTCCAACTGTGGATGCGAACTGCCCAAACTACAAGTTCGAACTCCCATTTCGATCAACAGCAAACCAGCACAACAATCGTTTCCTTTATAACCTCCTGCAAATTCCGTGCATCACCAAGCCAACTCCAATTCCTTCTTAGCTGCAGTGCCTATTACTCCCTGTATTAAAGAACATGCACATCTCAAAACCCGTTTGCACTCGGGTCCACACCACCTGACTCTATTTCTTTTCACGTTCAGACCACAAGCTGTTCCAAGTTATCACCAACAACTATTCATCTCCTTCATCTGTCCGTCCTCAGTTTCAAGTCACCACCAATAATCGAACTCACTCCATTTCAGTCTATCTCCTTCGAACACCCCTGAAGTTCCAGTTGTTGATGTTACCAATGTAAACACGACCACCATTTTGAGAAACTGCATCCATCCTCCAACTTCTCAGCCAACACTATTTTAACTTCAGGCCATTACCACGACTATTGTTCTCTTTAGCTACACTATTGGGCCTGGCTTGTTTGTTCCAGAATATGTGTGAGATGTCTTGAGTGGTTAAGCTTGAGTGATTGATATACAGAGATACCATGCCATCACATTTAACGCTCTTTTCGTTGATAACAACATGAGGAACTCCGACCGCAATGACATTCTACACTCCAATTAGCCATATATCTTTTTGTGATCGGATTCACGAGTGCTTTCTGCAAAAAGCACTAAAATAGTGTCATTAGTCAAAATATCGAGTCCTAACCAATATAAATATGGGTATAAAATATAGCATTTACGTGCTTATCAACACCCTCACACTTATATTTTGCTAGTCCTCGAGCAAAATAGAATATTGACCCGCTACACAGCTGGTCATATAAGAGAGTGAGAGACCCGCTACACAGCTGGTCATTTAATTTTTAATTTTTCTTTGTTTATTTTTATTTTTATTTTTTTAGACCCGCTACACAGCTGGTCATAACATGCAAGAAAAGAGAAAAGACCCGCTACACAGCTGGTCATAACCCTAACAATATATTTATTTATTTTTATCTTTTTTTAATTTTGAAGTTACTTAACGAAAGTGCCACTCCCCCACACTTAAACATTACATTGTCCTCAATGTAATTGATTCATCCAACGTAGAAATTAAGATGGGAGATTCAAGCAAACAGATAAAAGATGGAGGAAAGAGAACAAATCTGATCACTAGTCCAAAAAGGGCTATAAATGACGAACAAAGTTTGTTATAAAACATGATTTATCACGGTTTTCATCTGTTATTCGAACCGTTATTTATTTGGTGTGACTCTTTATAAATGACAAATAAAGAACGTTACTAAGTATGAAGATTAAAAAATGTGACTTTAAAACAGAATATGTTATTTAGAATCACGGTATTCATATGTTAAATACAATGACTGGTGATGTCCGCCATAAGAGATGCGCTAAGTACCACCGTTATTGGTTGTTAAATACAATAACGATTAATTCAGATTTTGGTATTCAGACCTTGTGGATCTGAAATCATTCAGATTTGGATTTGATCTAAAACTGACTTTGGTTCAACTAAATCTAGAGACATAACAAAATTCTGATATCAACTGAATTTGAAACAGCTTGAAATTAAATTTATATTAATTACCTTAAATAACATTCTAGAAATCAAATCTCCGGATGCAAATTGCAAGATAAATTCTAGCTAAAACTGAATTCAATCTACCATCACTTCACCAACACGGATTTGGTCACTCTTCTACAAGAGTTACATAAGCTTTTGGCCACTTAATCATCTCACCTCTTGAAACATCTCCATGTACATCACCTCTATCGCACAACATGGCACTTGCATCTATAATTTCTTGAATCACGCAATCTCCAGTGCTAGTTCTTTGTCTTTTCGCATCCAACTTTGCTTTAAGGCTTCGCTTTTCTGCCTCGTTCTTATCTTCCAGCAACTTCATCGCTTATGAACATAAATTCTGCCAAGTCTTTCGCCATTATCATCACTTATGTGCTGTAGTGCGTGTCTTCATGATAAAACTGTCTCTCCCATGTTTTCTCAATATAATCCTGGAAGAGAAAAAACAAGGAAAGATATAGCTTAAGATAAAGCACAACATACACAATACACAAGAGCTAAGTTAATAGAAGAAATTTGCAGCGACAACATTTCAAAGATTAAAATTTCAAATTTCAGTATTTATAAGAAGCACCAGGAAATCAATGTCTTACAGCATGAGAAAACAAGGAGACTAAAATGGTGATTATAATTGTGCTTCGAGGTTAAGAATATCAAAGGCATCAACAGTATGATAAGTAGATCGGAAAATAGTATGGTTCCGAAAAAAAAAGGTAAATGAAAGTTATATGATATATATGCATCAGGACATGCCGTAATCCCTTAGGAATGGACACCCTTGAGACCCCCGTAAGTTGTACGATGCTCTTTAAACGAACTAGCTATCCTGAAATGATGGTGGTGGCAGTCCATTTTGATAGTAGAGATATAGTATATAATAAATGCATCAAATACGAACGTTGCAGCTGTGGACAAAGAAACTTCAGCATAACTGGTATACTGCTAAAAAGAGCAAAACGTACATCACTAGAGTGCAAATAATACTTTCAATCTAAAGAGTTTTCCAACTAAAATCTACAGCTCTCTAAAAAAATGAAGTAGCAAGAAATGCTACAGAATTCTAATGCTAACCTCTTCCTTCACATGATCAGAAGTCAAAGCTGCAGTTCCCACACCAGATGTATATTGGACAAGCATACGATCTCCCAAACGACAACCTAGGAAGAAGAACGAGCTGCCAATTGTTGCAATACCCTGTAGAATCAACAAATAAATTGGTTAGTCAGATACTATTGCTGTAGAGGAGAAATGGAGAATAGCAGAAAGTCGTCGATATGAGAAAAAAGAAAAATAGTTAAAGATGCAGCCAACCGGAGTCAAAACTGAAGCTCAAAATTTTGAAAGTTCCAGCCTTTGCAGAATCCTGAACAAGGAAATACAAACACGCTCATCAACCACAACTCTACATATACATGCATGCCACATTTATATGCGAGCACAAATATTTATTTAAATATTGAAAGTTGAAGGTGTTGCCAGGGGAACATGCATAATCCTTAACAGACAATTCGTGCCCATACTTCAGTTCATAGTGACTTTTGATTTAAGGTAATCTATGAACAACTCCACAGAAACATACCGTCCAACGGAAACCAATGTGAGCAATAGTAGTTCTCCTGTTTTGATCGAAAACATGGCCACCTCAGGCAATAACCATGTCGTGTTGGTTGCATCAGCTCCACACAAAAACTTGATCAAGGCAATTATTGACTGAAACGAAACAATTATAGGATCTCCAGTTAGTAGGCTCGAAACAATCTCTTAATTTACTCACGAAAGTGCACTCAGCATGTTAAAGATACATTGTGGGATATTAATCATGCGATTATTGAGGCCAAGCTAAAACAAGAATACTACAGCTCTTTCACTTCCATTCTAATAAATGCTAATCATCTTAGCATGCAAATAGCCACTTTCTGAAATACAAAACACTAAGTAGATCATAATCCTTCATAAGAAATGGAAGAAAACCTTATATCAGCAGGAACAACAAAATGGTTCAAGGCAATGGCACAAGACGTCAACTACAAGCAGGAAAAAAAAATGTAAAACAATTACATATTGATCTGACATGTACAAATACATGTAGGTCTGGCAAAGTAAAACTTCTTGCAGCCACTAACAAAACAATCAATGAACTCCAGCAAACCAGGTAACAACTTATTTGACTGTGATAGTGTATGGAATTTGCACTAATTACAAGAACTCCACCAATTTCAGAGGGCACTGCAAGAAGTTTGTACGCATCATGTGGAAGATTCTTCCAAAAATGGGAAACGACAAACAAGATTGAGGCAGTAATTATTTGTTATATGCTAACGCCATATAATGGAGGGAGACTTAATCATGAAACTTCAGTCTTAAGTGTAATAATCCAACAACTGAATAAGTAACGACATATTTTGCCAACTTCATCCTTCTCTTAATTAAGTTGCAAAACGTGTACTCCTACACTCCCTTAATATAATTTGTGGCTAGCAAGTTTTCACATTATAATATAGCCATTAAGGTAAGCCAACTAAACTACGGATAGAAACAACGTTTACCCAAGTGTTGGTTGTCTGATAAGTTAATATAGTTAGGCGTACTGTTAGATATTGCAATTGTTTCCATCTGCAATACAACAATAGACAAGACGAATAAGAAACCTCTGATAGATAACATGAGGATCAACGCAAAAAAATTACAAAACAACAACAATGTACATCTGAATGAACATATGACAGAGATATCACCCCTTACTAGCAAACTAAGAAACCTATCACCAGTTCTGAAAACCAGCAAACTCAATCCAAGAAACCTATCACCAGTTCAAAAAAACAAAGAAACAAAATGAAGTTCTTATCAACAATCTGTCAATAACAAACAAGAAATTAAAATCTTCAAAATAAAATGATGAAAAAAGAAGAAACCTCTTTAAATGGAATAACTAAGCCAAAAAAATTCCCAAGCACACAACAACAACATAAGAATAACAAAAGCAAAACGAACGAGTTTTATATCCTGGTTTCTTCATACAACTGATTTTAGATCTGAAGAAGAAGATAACCCTTTTCTCAACACCCAACTATAAACCGATTAGCTCTAATCTATTGACAAATATAAAAAAAAATAACCATTTTTCAAATAACAAACCCTAATATAAATATACCTTAAGAGATCGAAATAAAATTAAAGGTTTCATGAAATCACCTTGGCAAATAAACAATCTCTAGCAGCAAGAGAAGATGCGAGTAGCTGTGAATAGATAGGAGAGGAAGAATCTGAGAGAGATGCAGAAGGAACCCCTACTCATCAGAGAGAGTAAAAATCATTCTCTGTTGGAGGCCTTTGTTATAGAACAGATTCAAGGGGAATTAAGATTCGAAAACTTTAAGTGATTTGGAGCGAAAAGTAAGAGGGAGCGAAAAAATTTGGTGAAAATTTGGGAGCGGTAGATAGAAATCGAGGGGGGAATTTTGGAGCTCGATTTTGAGTTAAATTTTCAACCTAATTTGAGACTTTGGTGAAATTTTAGTCTTAAATCAACTCATACTTGTGGGGGTTATGGAAAAACAATAGCCGGGTTACAGATATACGGTTAATATGGTGCAGTGATCGGTGGGCCGGTGCTTAGCCATGTTCAGATTTACATAAACATGGCACTATAGGTGGCTAATTACTTTGCGCACCCAATGGAAAATTAGTGATGGGCGTATAAAATATTTGAAGGATTTATTCTGTTATTCAGTGGTTCATCGTTAAATCACACACCTAGTAAATTATTACATTTGAGAATAACGGTTTTCTTATGTTAAATGATGGGTCCCACTATTTTTCACATTATATGACGGAATTTGTTTGTATTATCTTATTCACGTAATTAATCTGTGATTTAAAAGCGTGATTAACAGCCATTTCTAGACTAGTGGATGGCCCATGTATCACTCCCCCTTAGTCAATAATCAAAGCCATTAGATGTTGTATTTTATTGTCAAAGAAACTTTTTCATACACTTATGGTAACCATTCTTGGTGTAAATCCTTATGAAAAAGGTTATTCTTCCTTCTAAGCATATCAATTCTTGTTTATACAAGTTTGTATCTTAGAAAAGATGATCACAATACTTGATCTTCATGATTACATATTATGTATTGTTACCATGAGATAGTTCTATTGTTTTTAGTAACACGATCTCATGAGAGACTTTCAGTGATTGGTTCTTAGTTCGTATCTCCTTGTGGGGTTTCTAAAATCCAATATATAAATCCTTATCTCTGGCGTAAGGTCACTCTTGTTGTTCTTTCGGGAATGACATTTTATGGGGGAGAGTTCTTATTGAACTTGTGCTTAATTGCTATATCTTTGAGGGGAGAAGCGGTTGTGGAACATGTAGGGGTTAACTTGTATCTTAATAAACTCCTTGATGAAGTTACTAAGTTTCGACTATGTGATATCATCTAAAGTAAAGTTGATATGTTTTCTTTTGGTCAAGAAGTTTCTCTATGAAAATTTCATTAGGATCCCACTAGTTTTCGTACCTTTGCCAATTTATAATGACAAAAATGGGGAGAATTATTTTGTAGTTCACACTACATATACATATGGTTTACGTATCATTATGTAAGGGGGAGTGGTTTTCATTGTGAGATGAAGTATTGACTAAGGGGGAGTGATACATATCACTGTAGTATTATTGTCAAAGTTGTGATACAATTGAACTTTAATGTTGTGTAATAATACTATGATGGATCTTCAACAAGTATAGGATGAGCACACGCATAGTTGAAGAACCAAGGAACTCAACCATGTCGGATTTAGAGCTGTAATGATTTTAACAAGTACAATCTATATGTAAAATGGTTTTATCACTAAAATTAACAAAGGGAGAGATTGTTAGAGCATTGCTTGGTTGAACCCACTAGTGTTGGTATGTCAAGTTAGTTGTCAATTTTAGTTTCCAAAATGCATTCTTGATTTAGTATACTAAAGATAATTTCGGACTAGATTAAGACTAAGAAGTAGAATTGAAGCTATCCTTGAAGGATGAAGTTTGAAGACTACAAGAAGACATCGACAAGGACTTCATCAAAAAAGGTACGAGTTAATTGATTTCATTTGGATTATTTTTCAATTCTACCTTTCTAATCTATCCAAAAAAATGCTCACTCTATGGAACAATTCCTATGACGGTAAATGTACATTTATGTATATACACTCGAGGTTATTTGATCCACGACTTTTTTGATAAAAACCTTTATCCCTGGAAAGGTTCTCATGTTATAGTGAATGAGCTTACGAATTCAACGAGCCAAGAATCACTCAATTCCGATTTATAACGATGAAGTTATGCGTGATTTATTAAAGTAATAATTATAAGTGTTGTTGTAATTGTTACAGTTCGTTAGTAGGAAACAATCCATGAACTATTTGTCGCGGTTCACGGACTTGAGCCGAATTACGTGACTAGAAGTCTTTTTTGTTCAAGTTGGTGATGTTTCCTTATCTAGGCAAGTTGGTTGTTATTCCAAACATATTTGATTACCATATTAAAGTGTTTGTGATAACTTTCAATTCCTGCCTAAGTTGGAATGTGATTTATTCACATAAATACAATATTTGCTAATTAATTATTTATTTAATTATTTTGGCAAGAGTTGTAACTTAGGAAAAACTCCCAAAATTAGGAGAGTCTTGAAAAGGAAAATAGCTTTGCTTAGCTTTCAAGCTACCTGTCACTATAAATAAAGGGTTCGTGAGTGCTACACGTTTTTCATCCCCTTTGGAAAATTGGTGTAAGCTCATAAGGTTGTTTTCCATGTCTTCTGTTCTTCGTGAATAAGAGTGAGATAAAAGTTTTTGTATTGGGGATAACAAAGCCAAGTTGGGTTTAATCTCCGTGATTGATTATACAACTTGTAATCTAGGTTTTTCACCTCTTGTCTATTCTCAGGTTTTCTCTTCTGATATAAAACCATTCAAGAGTTATTGATAATAAACCCTAGATTTTGATAGATTTCAGTTTTCGATCCTATACAAACACTTGTTAGTCGAAATCGGAAGCTAGAAAGAAAACTTCGATTAAGGTATCTCGTAAAAATCCTTAAGAAGTTTTAAACAAGATACCTCTAGATTTATTCTAGTTGTTCTTGTTGTAGAATTATTAGGGTTTTCTTAACTTGGAAATTGATCTTTGGAATCGCCCAAGTTCACTTACAAAAATCAGGTTCACAGACTCCTTGTGTGTACGCATACTGATTGTAAGTTAAAACCCTAATCTACAAGTTTGTTTCGGTATCTCTACTTTTATTTGGTAGTTGTTCGAAACAAACACAAAATTTCCAATACCTTGATTTGCATCTAAAGGGAAATCAAATTGGTGTTTTCGTGAAAACAAAAGATCGAAAAATATCAATCGTGTTGTTCTATCTTCTAAAGATAGCCTTGGGTTATGCTAGAAGATTTACGAGAAGAATTCCTAAAGACAATCGGTTTTGTGCTAGGAGTTCTATAAGTGCTGAAGCAGATATAACATCTAGTCCGAATAGGTAGTAGGAAATTGGTGTAACAGCTTATAATCAGTATGTGTTTATTCTGGACTAGGTCCCGGGTTTTTTCTGCATTTGCGGTTTCCTCGTTAATAAAATTTCCGGTGTCTGTGTTATTTCTTTTCCACATTATATTGTTTATCTTTATAATTGACATATCACAGGTTGTGCGTCAGTTCAATCAACTGGGAATCCAACCTTTGGTTGTTGATTAAATTGATTGACACTTGGATATTGGTTTTTGATACCGTCCAAGTTATTTCTTATATTCAATCGGGTTCGCAAATTCCTATTTGTTGGATTACGGATTGAATTGAGAAATAGAAATATAACTCTTTGATATACTTTACTCTAGAATGAGTCTGACTGTCTAATTGATTCTCTAGAAACTGTATTGGAGTAAGTCCTCTCAGTTTTCCAAACAAATTATTGGGTGTGGTTGTTAGACCCCCGCATTTTCAATTGGTATCAGAGCAGGCAAACACGTTAAAGACCTTATAAGTTTGTGATAGACACATTTTTGTGTCTAAATTGTCCTCAATTTTCTCTATGTTGGTACTCGATTTTGTACTTATTTTGGTGTTTTGTGTGTTTGTAGGTATTTTTGGAAAATAAACGTTTTTGGAAGAATCGGCTCGAAAAACTGCTAAAGGCACCCCCGAATGACATTTTCTAAGCGGACCTCAGATTTGGCTAAGGGGAACCCGCGGTTATGTGCAGCCCAAATTTGTTCTCAACACCCAAATTACTATCGGCACCCCAACAGAAGGATAAGAGGCACCCTTCATCTTCAACATTCAAAAAGAATATTTGCGGGAAATTTGGTTCCACCGGTAAAGGATTTATTATCTTTAAGATAAGAATATCTTCTTGCCTTATAAACAGGAAGAATTTGAAGAAAAAGGAAGTTATCTTGTATTTAACAAGAGAGATATCCTTGGAAGATTTTATCTTGGATTTTATTCTGCGAATTAAAGAAGATATGAGTTTAGTAAAGAAATATGAAGAATAAAGAGAAGAAAAAATTCCTGAAGATATTTTTAATTAAAAAGAAGAAGATTTTGGAGTTATGGAAGAATATATTTGAGTAATGTGTATTTGTGTGTATAAATAGAGAGCTAGAGAGCACATTTGACGGGGAGAGTTGGGGAGAGAAAATAAAATCATTGCGTTAATAATTTTCTCCCATTTTCATTATTTGTAAATACTTTGAGCAATGAAATTATATTTCGAGCGTGTTTCCAACCTAATGAGCTAAACCCAACATTGGGATGACAGAGGAAGCTGGATTTCATCAATGTGGTAATTTGATTAATTCTTTTATTTACTTTTTGCACCGATTTTAAATGATTTATGATTTCTATTAATGATTTTTCATCTTGTTAGATAGTGTATGCTTAGTCTTAGGTGCTTTAGATACACTATGCTTGTCATTTACAATTGATGTTTTACGAAATCTATCTTTGGAAAAATATTAGAGTTGATATTTCTTTTGTTTGAGCGATAAATGTCTAGGATTAATTTTTGAACCACTTGAATATGAAAGCAGTGAAATCCTGAGTCCCAGTGAATTCTTCATCCCGTGACATATTTTGTATATAATTTCTTATTTTTGTATTTTCATATTTAAGCCTAGAATCAATTTCAACAAGTCCGAGTGAACGACAACCTTATTTACCACTATTCAAAATTCGATCAATTTTTGGCGCCGCCGACGCGGATTTGTGTATAGATTTGTTTTTAGGTTTTATTTTTATTTTTATTATTTTTGTTTTTGTTCCTTTTTACGCCTTTTGGTATTTCTTGTTTGTTTTCATATTTGGAACTAAGCTAAAGAAAAGGGGAGAAAGTGCTAAAAACAAAAGCGAAGCCAAAGAAGAAAAGAAAGGAGGAATCCAAAAGGAGCGAAAAAGAAATTTTTTGTATATAGATATTCTATTTTATTTTATTTATTTTTAGAAACTGTAATTAAGGTTTTTATTTTTGTAATCTTTTATTTTTGGACATTTTTTATTTTCGGACATTGAACTTTGGGACTTTATTTTTTTATACCCTACGGAAGGGTAGTTTTACATATAAACTGTGCGCAGAGAAGGACGACGATTACGATATCGTCTCGGCCCCTCGGGTTCGTACACGACATTCGAGTTGTGGCCCGAGTCGACTTCAACGGTTCATCCCCCGTCTGGAACGGGAGGTAAGAATTCTAAACACCCGCGAATCCCCTGTCAGCAGGTTTACTGGATGATTTTGTATGCCTATATGTTGATGACCTGAAATCGGATTTAATTTTCTAGTAAAGGGCAAGGCCTGACCAAATGTCCCGCAAATATTCTTTTTGAATGTTGAAGATGAAGGGTGCCTCTTATCCTTCTGTTGGGGTGCCGATAGTAATTTGGGTGCTGAGAACAAATTTGTGCTCCACATAACCGCGGGTTCCCCTTAGCCAAATCTGAGGTCCGCTTAGCAAATGTCCTTCGGGGGTGCCTTTAGCAGTTTTTCGAGCCGATTCTTCCAAAAACGTTTATTTTCCAAAAATACCTACAAACACACAAAACACCAAAATAAGTACAAAATCGAGTACCAACATAGAGAAAATTGAGGACAATTTAGACAAAAAAATGTGTCTATCAAATAGGTAGTTTTAAATATAAACTGTGTGCAGAGAAGGACGACGATTACGATATCGTCTCGGCCCTCGGGTTCGTACACGACATTGGAGTTGTGGCCCGAGTCGACTTCAACGGTTCATCCCCCGTCTGGAACGGGAGGTAAGAATTCTAAACACCCGCGAATCCCCTGTCAGCGGGTTTACTGGATGATTTTGTATGCCTATATGTTGAGGACCTGAAATCTGATTTAATTTTCTAGTAAAGGGCAAGGCCTGACCAAATTTCCCGCAAATATTCTTTTTGAATGTTGAAGATGAAGGGTGTCTCTTATCCTTCTGTTGGGGTGCCGATAGTAATTTGGGTGCTGAGAACAAATTTGGGTTGCACATAACCGTGGGTTCCCCTTAGCCAAATCTGAGGTCCGCTTAGCAAATGTCCTTCTGGGGTGCCTTTAGCAGTTTTTCGAGCCGATTCTTCCAAAAACGTTTATTTTCCAAAAATACTTACAAACACACAAAACACCAAAATAAGTACAAAATCGAGTACCAACATAGAGAAAATTGAGGACAATTTAGACACAAAAATGTGTCCTTAGTCTGTGTTTGTAGCGATCTGATATGGACAGATGTGCTATCTCTATAAACGTACCGCCAGCCTTCGATGGCACGAACTATTTATGGTGGAAAATTGCTATGCGTGCTTTTATACAAGCGCGAGAGTTTCAATCATGGGTTCGTATTGTTAATGGCTATAATCCTCCATTAGTTACAATAGACGGTGTAACTGTTGCGAAGGATATTGGTGATTATGATGATCTTGAGATTCTTGCTGCCAAGCAAAACTCGGAAGGATTAAATGCTACCATCCATTCCATTACTCCAGATCTCCAGCATCATGTGATTACTTGTAATAAGTATAAATATGCTTGGGATATCTTGAAAACCGTATTTGAATGGAATGACGCAAAAAAAGAAGCAAGGATTCATTACATAGCTTCTGACTGGGAAAACCTTCGTGTGTCTGATGATGAAACCTTTAATGAGTTTAACCAAAGACTTTCTCAAATAGTTAACTCCTCATTTTCATCAGGAAGAACTATTCCGGAGAAAGATATTGTGTGCCAAATTCTCAAGTCTCTATCATCAAGATACGAGTCTAAGAAACATGCCATTGAAGAAGGAAACGATCTTTCTACGCTCTCCAGGAATACTCTTGTTGGAAAGTTAAAGATCTTTGATAATGAACACCGATCTGGAAAATAGGTGATTTCTTTTAAAGCCACGAACAATTCTGAATCCTCTAAGGATAAATATGGTTCACCAGATGCTAAGGATGTTACTCCACGACAATTTAGAAAATTCTTGAGAGACGGGAAAAAGATTTTTTCTAAAGGTACAACATCTCCTAATGATGATGTACAATGCTTTAACTGTCGTGGTTTCAGACACCTTTCTTCAGTTTGTTCTAGCTGGATGATAAGTGCCTAAAATATATCATTTGAGTATCACTTTCTTATGCTTTTCTTAACTATTTTCTCTTGTATTTTTGGATATTATGCTTGTTTTGCATTTTATAGGTATTTTGGAGTCATGAGAAGAAATAATAAAATATATGAGCTTAATTCGTTGTTGGGTGACTATTGGAGCCGACGGACTCGAAGCTAGCAAGAATGAAAGTCTTTCGCCGAATTCAGACTCACTGTTTCTGCAAATTAGCAATTACAGCACCAGGCACTATTTACATTAGGGCTGCCAATGCAACCCTCTTGAGAATTGCTAAGGGAAGACAGTGGTTCGTTAAGGGCCACTTGTTCTCATTTACTACTCAACTACAAAACTAGGTCGTGTTTCTCCTCCTTATTTCAGTTCAGGTTCATAATTTACAAGTTCAGGTCATGAGATGACTGCACCATTATCAACTCCGGCATAACCCTGTAGATGGTGGATTTTCAACAAAGGGCAAAACCGTAAAATCATGAGGCATGTTTTGACACGGCTTTCAGGCATGATTCATATTTTACGAAGCCATGATGAATATGTTTTCGAAAAGCCTCCACTAGTTGAGCGTTCGATCCCTGACATTTCGTCGTGCCCTCTATGCATAATAACGTATTTGGGCGGTTCTCCGTAGATTGAGAACTTAACGCCTTCAGGACGTCGGTGATACTCATTGTTCCCTGACTGCAGGAGAGAGACCCCCCTCCGCATAAAAGAATTGTTGGGCGGCGGACGCCTTCAGGACGTCGGTGACACTCACCGTTCCCTGATTACGTGGAGAGAGTGCATAGATTCAGGCGGTTCTCCGTAGATTGAGAACACTAACTCCTTCAGGTCGTAAACAACATCGTGACTCCTTGACTGTGCACCATTCAGAATGGATGTGACGCTTTAACTGGTTAATATCTTTTCTGAAATAGATTACTTCTGTCGTGACATTCACTACTGAATTCCCAGAATAATCTATTATTGCTCCTATTCCATGGTCGAATTCACGGCCTGATCCCATGGAATGGAAATAACAATTGCTCCTATTCCATGGTCGAATCCACTGCCTGATCTCATGGAATGGCAATAACAATTGCTCCTATTCCATGGTCGGATCCACGGCCTGATCCCATGGAATGGCAATAACAATTTGCTCCGATTCTATGATCGAATCCACGACTTGATCTCATATAATGGCAATAAAACAACGGTGCTATCTCATTACTCCGATTTCATGATCGAATTCACGACTAATCTCATGGAATGGTAATAGATAATCATATTACTCCGATTCTATGGTCGAATCTACGATCCCATAGGGTGGTAATGCTTGTTTTATTATTCTGAATTCGTAATCGAATCCACAGCTGATCCTATGAATTAATAATGAACATTTATTCACTTTTATTACTCAGTTTGATGAATTGTTCTCCACTGAATCTCATAAATTGGTAATAAATACTCAACAACTGGGCATCTGTACCATCACTGAGTAAGTGCCACAAAAATGGTGCGAGTGTATTCGACAATGATGCACGACTGAGCACCCGGATGCACGAACGAGCATCCAAAAATATGAAACAATGAGGAATCCTTCACAAAACAGGAGAGAGAAAATAATAATAATAAAATAATGGAGAAGCGCCCCTGGGCCGGGCCCACCGGGGGGCCAGCGTACCCTAGCCGTGGCCGGTCCCATGCGTCATCCATTATTTTTCCCTTATTTTTGTTGTTTTCATAAACTCATGAAGACTTCTCCATCTTAATTCCTTATTTGTGCAAAACTCGTGAATTCTCCACAACTTCGTGGATTCACCAAATAAAATTATAAAATAAGGAAAGGTGTGCGGGATCGGGCATCCCAGCCGGCCGGCCATGCCCAAGCCGTGGTCGGTCCCACACCTCACAAATCCTTAGCTTTTTATAATTAGCATTCCTAATCTCACGAAACTCCTCCGTTTCAATAAGAACTCATGGATTCTCCATATCTTCAAGGATTCCCATAACTTCAAGGATTCATGAAAAATAATAATAAAATAGGGAAAGGTGTGCGGGACCGGGCAACCTAGCCGGCCGGCCATGCCCTAGCCGTGGTCGGTCCCATACCTTGCAATCCCTAATCTTTCATAATTATTATTTTTCTCAACTCGTGAAACTCTCGGGTTTGAGCAAAATTCGTGATTTCTCCATGTTTTCTCAAATATTGCTCGAATCACGAAAAAACCAAAAGCCTACATGGTCACACGACTGGCTAGCCTCCCACATCAATTTTAAATATTCAAACAGTTTTATTTTAATATTTTCAAAATATTGATGAATTGAGCATACATGCTCATTCCACCAAAAATCGAGAATTCTCAGTCAAGATGAAACTCTTCTGAATATTCACGATATTGCTCAAACGCGCATCAGAAAATACTGAAACTCTTAGTATGGAGAGACGGACATCATGGCAACACGTGCATGCCTCCATGACCGACCATGTCATTCCCAGGGCTTGCACGAAGCCGGTCCCATACGTTTTCGCACCTAATTTGCTCAATTGCTCATAGTGGGCCCGAACTCTCTCCAACCAACTGGAGAATCCTCCAAACGACCAACAATTGGTCGGGTGACCACCAAGGGCCGGTCCCATGCCCTCTTTGTCGGTCCCCATCTCTCATACCTATGTTTCACCACCTAGTGCTGAATCCAGCAATATTTTCAGTAAATGGTGAAACCACCATCTAACCATTATTTTTCACCAACTCTCAAAATGTGGAACCCTGGTGCGTGTTCACTAGAGCACTGGGCACCACATGGACGTTCCTCATCCCATGTGGTCGGTCCCTATCATTCATGATCAATTTTCATCATTTCCCCAATTGATGGAGGATTGACCAAAAATTAGGGTTTCGAATGAACGCTCTGTGAAACAATCATTCTGAGCAATCTTCAAACACTAATAAATTTATGTTGATCCAGCAATCAGTATCTAAATTAATTATACAATATTCGGTAATCTACCAGTATTTTAATTAATATTTTACTGGGTCACGTCACCAGTAAATAATTGGCCGAATCGAGCAATACTTGCTCAATTGCCCGAATATTAGTCAATATTCAACAACTCATCATAATTTGTCGAATTGAGCAATACTTGCTCAGTTGCACGTCATATTATCAAAAATCACTAATTTAGTGAATTGAGCAATACTTGCTCAGTTGCTCGTCAAATTATCAATATTCAGCAATTTGCAGAATTGAGCAATACTTGCTCAGTCGCTCGTCAGTAATTCATCAATGAATCAACAATACTAACATCCCTTCAGAGAACTACATGTTCGATCCACGAATCGCCGAGCATTCATCATTCATGCTCGATTCAATGAAACTACTCAGACTCATTGTCAACACTTGAATAATCAAAACATGTCTGCCCTGCAGACTCAACGATTTGTGAGACGTCAATCACGTCACAAATGGGGGGATATCACGTAGGGTTTTGGTCTGGCGGTCTACGGCACGTGGATTCATCCACAACGAGAAATGTGCGTAAGTCGTGTAAACGGTTGAAGGAGTTAGCAAAGTAGTGGGTGAACGATCAGAAGTCTCCACACGACATGGAACTGACTTTACCACGATCTCCCACTTTCCCACTATTTCACTCAAGAAACCGTCACACTTACAGGGATCAAGGTGTTCACGACTCTGACAATATAAATAAGTCTCTGAAACCATGATTGAACAGGACAGACTCTCGTCTACGTAGAATTTCTCGAGCTATCACTCTCATGAATTCATCAATCCATCAGAACTTATTAGAACTCAACAGTTCACCAATATTGCAAAAACCTTCAACACACCCACAATCCTCGATCATCGCTGATCCCACACAATTCTCAGCTTCCCTCCTACAGATCAACCTATCTCCCTATTTGCGACCGAATTGACTCTGGAACGGCCATTGTCTTGGTTTAGGCCGGAGTAATACAGATTGATTTCCCGAATCTAAGCACCCCCTTTGCAGCGGTGCATCTGTGTGAGGATTAACATTTTTCCCGGCTGAGGAGTCTATCTCTCGGTTGCAATCTCAAACTTTCACAAAATGGTTGATCTTAGGTCACGCTCAGTTACAAATCCTAACTCAAACAACACTAGCACTAGCAATAATGGTGGTACTCCAGAAACCATTCCCACTTCCAACACTAGTGTTGTTGATACCACTCCTCCTCAAACCAACATTGGAAGCAATCCTCTTTTCGGATGGTCTCCCGAAGAAATCAGAGAAAATCTGTCTACCGTAACCAACCTCATGAAGATTCAGGAAATTCTCGCCAAGAATCAAATAGAGATATAAACAACACAAAAGGAACTATGTGCTCATCTCAAGGATCTTAAAGACAAATTGTCGCATGAGCAATCTCAACCCCGACGTCAGTCAGAGAAGGAGAAAAGAAAATCCAAGGAAGCATCTCCAACTGCTGATCCTGAAGTTGTTCCAATCTACGTGGTTGAGGATGATAAAATCCATAAAACTGCAGAACATGCCGGTTTTATCACTCGTGAAGATCTAGAGTGTTCTATGGAGGATCGAGGAAAAGGCCATGTACCGTCTGTACACCGTCATCAACCTACATACCCTGCTGCTACGCAAAGGATCCCTCTCCCCAAAGGCTACACTTCCCCAACGTTCATATTGTACAACGGAACAGGGAATGCTCGAGAACACGTCTCTCGATTCCTAGATGCACTAGGAGAGCACAAACACAACCATGTTGTTCGTATGAAGGTATTCTCGAAATCTCTGACGGGTCGAGCGTACACCTGGTACAACAACATTGCACCTGGGAGCATCGCTAATTGGGGAGAAATGGTTAATTCCTTCTACCAAAAATACTTCTTCGTCTTGGAACAGATTACTCTCTCTGATTTAGGAAGAATGTCTCAGAAGAATACTGAACATCTGAACGACTACGTGAAGAAGTTCAGAACCCAGGCTATGGATTGTTGATTAATAATTTTTTGTGGGTTGTAGTAATGAGGTTCAAACTCTCGGACTTGTGAAGGATAATTTTTTAAACTTAATAAAAAAGATAAATATATACAATAAAAATATTAACACTGGTGCGAGAAACTGGGACTAAAGATTCAGCCATTTTTCATTTTCAAGTGGTTCGGAATTTAATTCTAGGCGATTATAGTTCAAAACAAAACAAATATTAACACTAGTTTATTGCCAAGATAGATTTTATAAAATATTACTTGTATTTCTTAAGCATGGCATATCAAAAATCCCTAGGACTAAGCATACTCCATCAAATGAAATCACAAGTAATTAATTTAAAATCTTAATTCAATTAAAATTAGTGCAAAAAGTAAATAAAAGAATTAATGAAATTACCACATGGATGAAATTCGACCTCCTCCGTCGTCCCAGTGTTGGGTTTAGCTCATCATGATAAAAACACGCTCAAAATATTTATTTATTGCTCAAAGGGTGTTTACAAGGATGAAAATGGAGATGAAATAATAAAACAGTGAATGGGCGACCCACAGAAAGAGTCCAAAATGAACGACACAGAAGAAGTGCTATTGTTACTATGGCTTTAAGACCCACACCTACGACCCACGCCTGTGAGTCTGTTTCACTGTTGATAAACAACTGCTGGTGCAGGTCCGTTCTTCATGTTCTTCATCTTCATCACGAACAGCAGCAGCAGCAGAGAGAATTCGTGATTCTTCCTCTGCAGCTTCCTCTCTTCTCCTCCCAACTCTTGACAAAGCTTCTCTGAACTCCCACATGACTTTTTATACTCGACAGGCCCAAAAATCCCTTGGTTTAATCCCGAATATCTTCTATTATTCTTCACGGCCTCGTCCGTTATTTCTTTCCCTGTGGACTCTGATTTCTCGTTAATAGCAGATATTTGGTTTTTAATAACTTTCCAAACTTTGTTAAGATAGGATAGAAGCAAATCTTATGATATCTTCTGCTGATTAATCACCATATCTTCGAAATATGTTCACACTCCTGCTGTTGACGCTGTCTTCCTCCAACAGATTATCCATCCCATTTTGATTAGTTAAACTGCCCAAACTAACTTTGTTTGATCAATACAAGTCCAGCCCAATCATTTACAACGATTGAATCTCGTTAAAACAGCCCGAGAATTCAACTCCAAAATCTGCAGCGTCTGCATTAAGTATTCCCGCCAAAACCAAATTCAAACAAAGAAGATAACCTCCCCCTATCCAGTTCAGGGGTGCGAATAGCAAGTGGTCACCCCTTATCAACTGGGTGCCCCTTATCCAAAGCAGAGAGTCTGAATAACAAATGTCCTCCGGGGATGCTCCGCATAATTTTTCGAGCCGATTTTTCCAAAATTATTTATTTCCAAAAAAATACCTACAAACACACAAAACACCATAATAAGGACGAAAACGAGTACTAACAAAATACACAAAAGAGATGAAAATAGACACATAAATGCGTCTATCAATTGTCATGATCCGAATGTCACTGAACATCAGTTAATGGACTTGTGCATCAACGGAATGATTCCCGTCTATAAAGCCTTGTTGGAAAATCTCCGGCTCCAGACTTTCTCAGAACTTCATGAAGCAGCCAAACGATCAGCGACTACTGCACCTGCTTTACTGGGAAGAGAAAAATTTGCAAGGTCGAGGAACCTCGAAGCAGCCGACGCCTAGTCAACAATCAATATGATCTCCAGTCTTCAACAAACATTGTTGCTGAAAGGAGCGAAAGGATATCCAACATCTCAGGCTCCTCTGAAAGCGCAAATAAAAGATAACCAAACCTAAAGTGCACAAACCTCGACCCTGCATCAACGAACAGGGAAATGATCAGACAGACTCAAACTTCTCTCTTTTGGAAGTATGGGTTCAAGATGGCGTAATCAAATTGTCGTAGGAGAAAGCCAACTGAAGAAGAAATGGAGAATCCCAGGTACTGTCACCTTCATAGATTCATCAATCATCCAACAAGTAACTGCAATATTTTGGAGAACATCTTCAAAGAGAAAGTTGATCCAAAATAACTTCAATTGGGGACTGAAAGAGTACACGAGAATCCTCTCTCAGTCAGAAACTTTACCCTCTCTGAACAGTTCAGGAAGCAGTTCAATCGTTGATCGAGCATATATGTGAATTTCTTTATCCATCAAAGGCACAAAGAAAAGACATGTTCACAACACCGAATCATATTGTGTCAGACGTCTGTCCATCCTGGAATACTCCTTGAACCTTCATCCACAGATAAGGAGATGCACGACTGGGGACTGCTTACCGCAGTCTATATCAAAGGAAACGAGTTCGGGAGAACGTTGGTCCATGTTGGCACCGCTATCAACATTTTTCCACTGAAATCCCTCAGAGCGGCAGGCATCACTCGACAAGAAGCTACTTATGCTCTCATCTCAACCAGAGACCATGAAGGAACGCTCAAAGATGCATACGGTATCATCACTCTCAAAATGAAAGTTGGCTACGGAAACCAAGTTTCACATAATCAAGGAATATCCTAGATACGACATGATTCTGGGGAGGACGTGGATTCGAGAAGATGACTACTTACAAAGCGTCTTTGGTTGCACATCTCCCCAACGAAGAAAGTTCTGAACCAGAAGATTTGGCGGATGTTCTATCAGAGCACTTGGAGGAATTTCGAACTTTGACGAGATTGAAGCAAGAACCTGCAAAAGATGCATAGACATTCATCAAGAGGATCTGCACTCAGGAAAGTCTCATTTTATGTCTATGTCATTTATTTCTTCACATGATATCCTAGCATGGGGACTCAATTCTGCTAGCAACTCTGCAAGATGTTATGAGTGGTAGCTTCACCGTATTAGTGTTTTACCAAGCGGTTGAATCTGACGTTTCTCTGAATCGAGCATTGAGACATTCATTAATGAGATGATGTCCATGGGAAAGAACACTCTGAGCGTTTCTCCATAGCCTTACAGGAATGTTCATGTGTGCCACAAAATCAGACAGCTCTATGTTTGCACAAGTATTGGATTCCACTACCGCAACGAAAAGATGTTGAATCAACAGAAGATAGTTTGGGCCGAGACGATCAAACCTAAGACATGCTTAACGCTCAAGCATCTAAGAAGCCCTCAAATCGTACTCCCAATCAAAGAGTACACCTTCGATAATGGCGCCTCTGGCTTCAGCACAAATACCTCGACACTGATTCAACACCAGCACGATCAAAGTGTAACTGAGCTACAATTAATAAGTCTTCATTATCCCATGATAAGACTTCTAAAGTAGACGCAGCATCATTCATCTACGGATACACAAACTCCTTCAGCATATACTGGGGACTTGATCTTATTGGAATTTGCAACCTGATGTGATTCCATGAAACTTCATCGACGGGACTTCTCTACGTTACAAATCACTGCACGACTGAGGAACTTCCTCTCTTCACCACAATGAAGACCGGTGCTTCCGTCTTCCACAACAACGTCGATTCCAGAGAACTTCGGATGATCAGTATGCCTTCATCTTTGGAATGCTCAACCCACCAACTAGTTCATGAAGGTAAAGGCTCACTGGATGGAGGAGCAAAGATTATGTTGATAATCATGGTTCTAGTCTTTTCGGTCTCTGGAACAACTTCAACCACGGTATCAACATCGACAATAATCTCTAGAGGAACACCATACATGATCTCAGCATCAACAAGGATCTCTGGAGTGTAATCACTCGTAATCTTAGCATCAACAACGGTCTCACGAGCAACATCCTCATGACAGGGCTTCATCAACTAACCATTCTCTGAAGTGTTACGCATGAAGCAGACTTCTCCAAAAACTAATGCTTCATATCAAGATGTGCAGACATGATAACATGTTCACATGAAAGTATTTCCGAAACTTGCACAACTGGCGGGCACAATCCCAAGCCTTCTACAAGATGTTCTCATCAGCTCTACAAATGGGATACAACATACTTCAGCCCGTGGGTTTCCAAAAACGTATCAATGGGTGAGGAATGGGATAATACTTCCTGAACAAAAGATGTTCGCCTATGTGTCTTCTACAACATACCAAAAGGCCGCATCAATCAGACATACAAGGTGAAAGATATGGCCTTTACTGTCAGGTCTACGGAATCTGAAAAATTTGTACGGGATTACAAATTACAAATGTGCACGTTTCGTTGGATGATCTCTGCAACTCCAAATTGAGTTATTCTTGTCTCATGTGATAACTCATTCTCTTAGCTTCAAAAGTTGGGGTCAATCACTGAATTCTGACATCGTATGAGGTTTCTACAACTTTCAGAGCATACAACATGCAAGCAGCAATTCTTAGACGGGATTCATAACTTCCACAGTCGATCGGTGTCCACCACGTCTTCCCATTAAGTCCTTCATCAAGGTATCTCCAACTTTGACCATCTAGGTCTTTACATCAATTTCTCTATCTGGATCCTCTATCTAGGTCTTGCCAGAAGAAAGGAAAACGAAAATGGGAGATTTCTGTACCTGGGTTCTCTACTGGGGACTGACGGTCCACTGATCATGGCAATTAGTTTCACAGTCCAAGACCCGTGGCACCAGACTCTCATGTGCTGATTGTTCATCATAAAAGTAATTCTACCACCGGTACATGCAACCATGGTTATTACATCACCCTCTCTTGGGAGCAACCTCAGTTATGGTCCCGTGACCAGGGTTTCAGAAGCGATGTTTCTACGACTGACAGAAACAAGATGGCACTGCAAGCACCATGTATCAATCAAGGTTTCCTGATCTAAAATGAACCAATGACATTATAATCCTTCACCAACCGTTCAAGACACAAGCGAATGGTCTAAAGACACAATATGAGTGTTTTGCGACAAACCCGTCTGAAGTAATTTTACACTGCCCTGTACAAAGAGACGAGCTGGGAGCAATTGGTGAAGAATTTAGGGATGGGTCATATACCGTTCTCTTTGTAGGGATGTCCTCTACAACATATCCAAAATTCACAGTAATTGGAGAAACGAGCAAAGAGATGTGGCCAAAACATTGGACTACATTCCAGCTGAAAAATTTCTGGAAGTTTACTGTTTCGCCTTTTTCATGCCCTAAACATGATCAAAACTCAAAAAGCTTCTTCACTAAAGCTTGGAAATTTTCTGTCTCGAAGATACATATGCAGATCGCGAAAATCCGACTTCGAACGAAGAGTCTACGGTGTTTTGGTTAAAAGGATGAAGTCTGAAATTTTCTGGTGACGTATTTCAGCAAAATTACTCGTATGCTCACATGGATTCTCATTAATTCATTCACAAATAAGCAATTTCATACTTCTATGAATATATTACAGGAGATATGCTTACTAGGGGAGTCTCTAAATCATTTGAAGGCTCGACAATGCCGGAATCTCCATTGGCAACACCGCTATCTCTATTCGGTTCGGGATTTCGGGAATTCTCCATATTCCCATATCCCAAAGAAGAGCACGCTTCATAAACATGCTGCTTATCTACAATGATTTCTTCCTGGATTCATCAACAACAATTATTATTATTTCATTCAAGGAGATGCCACAATCACCTGCACGAAAGAGATACTCACATCGATTTCTTCATCAGATTCCTGAATTGTTTGGCCGGGAACAAGTTGAAGACCGTCAATCGATGGAGCAAAAGTATGAAAAGAAATAACAAACCTTGTCTCGTGATCCTAATTGCACGGTCAAAGTCATGAAACAAGGAGCGCTAACAACTCACCAAAGAAACGGTCGGGGACTGCACGTCATTTGCTAACATCATGCAGTCCTTACTTCTGGATTCTCCGCTCCCGCAGACTTTCTTCCATTTCCATGGAGTCTACATTGATCCAGGATCTCACTATACGATCATACTATGGTAAAGCTAATGAAATAATCAGGAGTACAACTCAGTATGAAGGATCTCTCACCACCACTCAGAGGTCCCAGAAGTACCATTTCTTAAAGTTTCGTCCGTAGAGATGTTATCTATGGAAACACCATCTTTGGAAGTGTCATCATGAGAGTCAGACATTCTTTCAAAGTGGCTACTTCAGCACGTCGTTCATACAGAGCGCAGGATTCAACAAAACAATGAATCATGGAATAAAGGTGCTCACAACAGCATCTACAAAAAATGGTAATCCTCAACTCTTACCTATTTACGATTTCACGAACTTAGTGATAATAACGTAAAACCCTCGAAAAACTTGCTCGCTTCTTCAAACTTGCCAAGACGAGCAAAATTCATTATTTAAAGTCAACACCTGACTTTTCATGAAACTATGAATAATTCACATAACCTTTCATGTGAACATTCACTGATTTTCTACATGTGTGCATACACTATAAAATCGCCAAACTCATACATACATTATTTCATCACGTATACAATTGTTTGCTTTCAGCAATCATTCAAAACCATAACGTGATTTTCATAAAACTGTGAACAATTCACGAAACTTCCATCATGTCAACAATTCACATAATTTTCACTTTATGAGCCACTCCCACTAGGTGAACATTTTTGGGTTTTTGTGCATACGCTGGCAAATCACAGAACCCAAACAATCAACGTTTTATCAAAAAATTGTTTACCTCTAACAATTGCTGGAAATCAAAATTTTGATTTTACATAAATTTTTACTGAGTGAACATCCACTGGTTTTTCGAAAATTGGACAGACGCCCATTCTACAATTGCGAAAACTCACATACAGATATTATTTCACCATGAATAATTGTCTACTTTCAATAGTTGTTCAAAATCAAAACATTGATTTTACAAAAATATATAACGTGAAACTCACGTAACTTTGAAAATATGTATCTTCTGTCTTTGAAATGAGAGTATATTTTCAAAAATAAAATTTTTCATGAAAGCTCATAGACAAAATTTATATCATTAGACTCGGGTCTATTTGGTTTGTTTCTTAAACTAACGAACGAACGCCTGTTCTTAAAACAAGGATTTCTTTTTTGGGGTCGAACCCGTAAACGCTAAACTGACCAAAACTGGACGTCCGACCGACCAAATCAAATCAGCAGTGCCTCATATCTCCATGCTCATGGGATGACACTCTATCACATTATCAGAATCCTCACCCGAACTTTTGCTCGTACATGACATCATTGGGGTAAATCGAGGATTCTGAAACTACCTTTGTAGGTCGAGTTCATTTCGTCGACTGAAAATCACCGTTTAATGCTTACTGCGGAACATGACTGTTCCTCACTAAGTAGGGGACTTAATGTAGATGGTGGATTTTCAACAAAGGGCAAAATCGTAAAATCATGAGGCATATTTTGACACGGCTTTCAGGCATGATTCATATTTTACGAAGCCATGACGAATATGTTTTCGAAAAGCCTCCACTAGCTGAGCGTTCGATCCCTGGCATTTCGTCGTGCCCTCTATGCAGAATAACGTATTTGGGCGGTTCTCCGTAGATTGAGAACTTAACTCCTTCAGGACATCGGTGATACTCACTGTTCCCTAACTGCAGGAGAGAGACCCCCCTCCACATGGAAAAATAGTTGGGAGGCGGACGCCTTCAGGACGTCGGTGACACTCACCGTTCCCTGATTATGTGGAGAGAGTGCATAGATTCAGGCGGTTCTCTGTAGATTGATAACACTAACGCTTTCAGGTCGTAAACAACATCGTGACTCCCTGACTGTGCACCATTCAGAATGGATGTGACGCTTTAACTGGCTAATATCTTTTCTGAAATAGATTACTTATGCCGTGACATTCACTAAGGAATTCCCAGAATAATCTATTATTGATCCTATTCCATGGTCGAATCCACGGCCTGATCCCATGGAATGGCAATAACAATTCTCTTTTTCCATGGTTGAATCCATGGCCTGATCCCATGGAATGACAATAACAATTGCTCCTATTCCATGGTCGGATCCACGACCTGATCCCATGGAACGACAATAACAATTTGCTCCGATTCTATGATCGAATCCACGTCTTGATCTCATAGAATGGCAATAAAACAACAGTGCTATCTCATTACTCCGATTTCATGATCGAATTCACGGCTAATCTCATGGAATGGTGATATATAATCATATTACTCTGATTCTATGGTCGAATCTACGATCCCAAAGGGTGGTAATGCTTATTTTATTATTCTGAATTCGTAGTCGAATCCACAGATGATCCTATGAATTAATAATGAACATCTATTCACTTTTATTACTCAGTTTCATGAATTATTCTCCACTGAATCTCATAAATTGGTAATAAATACTCAACAACTGGGCATATGGATCATCACTGAGTAAGCCCCACAAAAATGGTGCGAGTGTATTCGACAATGATGCACGACTTTGCAACCGGATACACGAACGAGCATCCAAAAATATGAAACAATGAGGAATCTTTCACAAAACAGGAAAGAGAAAATAACAATAATAAAATAATGGAGAAGCGCCCATGGGCCGGGCCAACCGGCCGGCCGGCCGTGCCCTAGCCGTGGCCGGTCCCATGCTTCCTCCATTATTTTTCCCTTATTTTTGTTGCTTTCATAAACTCATGAAGACTTCTCCATCTTAATTCCTTATTTGTGCAAAACTCGTGAATTCTCCACAACTTCGTGGATTCACCAAATAATATTATAAAATAAGAAAAGGTGTGCTTGACCAGGCATTCCAGCCGGTCGGCCATGCCCAAGCCGTGGCCGGTCCCACACCTCACAAATCCTTAGCTTTTTATAATTAGCATTCCTAATCTCACGAAACTCCTCCGTTTCAATAAGAACTCATGGATTCTCCATATCTTCAAGGATTCCCATAACTTCAAGGATTCATGAAAAATAATAATAAAATAGGGAAAGGTGTGCGGTACCAGGCAACCTGGCCGGCCGGCCATGCCCTATCCGTGGTCGGTCCCACACCTTGCAATCCATAATCTTTCATAATTATTATTTTTCTCAACTCGTGAAACTCCCGGGTTTGAGCAAAATTCGTGATTTCTCCATGTTTTCTCAAATATTACTCGAATCACGAAAAAACCAAAAGCCAACATGGTCACACGACTGGCTAGCCTCCCACATCAATTTTAAATATTAAAACACTTTTATTTTAATATTTTCAAAATATTGATGAATTGAGCATACATGCTCATTCCACCAAAAATCGAGAATTCTCAGTCAAGCTGAAACTCTTCTGAAAATTCACGATATTGCTCAAACGCGCATCAGAAAATACTGAAACTCTTAGTATGGAGAGACGGACATCATGGCGACACGTGCATGCCTCCGTGACCGACCAGGTCATTCCTAGGGCTTGCACGAAGTCGGTCCCACACGTTTTCGCACCTAATTTGCTCAATTGCTCATACTGGGCCCAAACTCTCTCCAACCAACTGTAGAATCCTCCAAACGACCAACAATTGGTCGCGTGACCACCAAGGTCCGATACCATGCCCTTTTGGTCGGTCCCCATCTCTCATACCTAGGTTTCACCACCTAGTGCTGAATCCAACAATATTTTCAGTAAATGGTGAAACCACCATCTAACCATTATTTTTCACCAACTCTCAAACTGAGAAACCCTGGTGCGTGTTCACTCGAGCACTGGGCACCACATGGACGTTCCTCATCCCATGTGGTCGGTCCCTATCATTCATGATCAATTTTCAGCATTTCCCCAATTGATGGAGGATTGACCAAAAATTAGGGTTTCGAATGAACGCTCTGTGAAACAATCATTCTGAGCAATCTTCAAACACTAATAAATTTATGTTGATCCAGCAATCAGTATCTAAATTAATTATACAATATTCGGTAATCTACCAGTATTTTAATTAATATTTTACTGGGTCACGTCACCAGTAAATAATTGGCCGAATCGAGCAATACTTGCTCAATTGCCCGAATATTAGTCAATATTCAACAACTCATCATAATTTGTCGAATTGAGCAATACTTGCTCAGTTGCACGTCATATTATCAAAAATCACTAATTTAGTGAATTGAGCAATACTTGCTCAGTTGCTCGTCAAATTCTCAATATTCAGCAATTTGCAGAATTGAGCAATACTTGCTCAGTCGCTCGTCAGTAATTCATCAATGAATCAACAATACTAACATCCCTTCAGAGAACTACATGTTCGATCCACGAATCGCCGAGCATTCATCATTCATGCTCGATTCAATGAAACTACTCAGACTCATTGTCAACACTTGAATAATCAAAACATGTCTGCCCTGCAGACTCAACGATTTGTGAGACGTCAATCACGTCACAAATGGGGGGATATCACGTAGGGTTTTGGTATGGCGGTCTACGACACGTGGATTCATCCACAACGAGAAATGTGCGTAAGTCGTGTAAACGGTTGAAGGAGTTAGCAAAGTAGTGGGTGCACGATCAGAAGTCTCCACACGACATGGAACTGACTTTACCACGATCTCCCACTTTCCCACTCTTTCACTCAAGAAACCGTCACACTTACATGGATCAAGGTGTTCACGACTCTGACAATATAAATAAGTCTCTGAAACCATGATTGAACAGGACAGACTCTCGTCTACGTAGAATTTCTCGAGCTATCACTCCCATGAATTCATCAATCCATCAGAACTTATTAGAACTCAACAGTTCACCAATAATGCAAAAACCTTCAACACACCCACAATCCTCGATCATCACTGATCCCACAAAATTCTCAGCTTCCCTCCTACAGATCAACCCATCTCCCTCTTTGCGACCGAATTGACTCTGGAACGACCATTGTCTTGGTTTAGGCCGGAGTCATACAGATTGATTCCCGAATCTAAGCATCCCCTTTGCAGCGGTGCATCTGTGTGAGGATTAACATTTTGCCCGGCTGAGGAGTCTCGACAGCACGCTCGACTCTCCACTTTCCCGAAAAACCGGCGACCCGTTTTTCCCCATCCACAAACCCATGGCTCTGGTGGGTTCACACTCGGGATTCCAGAAGCTAAGTCAAGGAAGACTGGGTTAAACAGAGTTGGGTTGGAATCTGTGATGTATTTAGACAGAAACTTGCCGAGAAACAATGAAGAAGAAAGGTGCTCTTGCCATCAGATGAATGGAGGGATTGAAGTGGCTTTCGGTTGCTGTTAGAACAGGGATTCGAAGTAAGCTTTGGAAGATAAGGCATGGGTTTGCAATGAATTCTAATTGGAAGCAACAGTTTGAGCCGGATTTGAATTTGAAGAAGAAAAAAACTGTTGCCATTGAGTATTGATGATAAATGATGAGTTTACTGTGTGTTGTAGAGCTTATGAATGAATGTATGAGAATGGGTTTGTGTCACAGATACTCATTGCAGGGAAAAGAGTCGTTTTGTGCAATCTGCAGTATACAAATAGTACACAGCCTTCACCAGTTAACCAGATGCACTGCGGCTGTTCGCAGAAATGCCTGAATTACACAGCTATTGCTAACTGCAACTGAGCCAGCTTTGCCATCAATTAGATCACGGTTCTGGTGGGTTTTTGCTGAGGGTCAGGACATGAATTCGAAGCCAATATAGAAACAGAGGTTGGGTACGAGTTGTTATGGCTTTTGGGTCGATTTCTGGCAGAATTACAAGCCGAGAAAACATCCAAGTATGGAGCTGTAGAAGTTGATATTGGTATTGAACGGCTGAAATATGGAAGCTCTCAGAGTTTGTAATTGATTAGAAAATTGGGTTTGCAGGGAATTCAAGTTACAGAGAGTTTTGAGCGAAGTTTGGCGACAAATCAGGGAAGAAGTGACAGAGTTTTGTGCTAACCAAAGTGAGTTTGCAGCCGTTAAAACAATGATGAACGGAGGATATTATGGTGTGCTTAAGAAGTCGAGAAGTATTAGGAGATGTGTCTCTATTGCAGGCTTGGAGAACAAGAATCATTGGGTTATAAAAGAAGGCACCCTCGACTGACAGAAAGGAGAATCGAATACCCCCTCTTCACGACTGCACACAACCCTAGTTTCAGCGAGCTTTTGCTCGCTGAACAATCCAATACCCCCTCTCACGCCTGTTTTGCATCACCACCAGAGATGAGCTCTCTGCTCCTCTCCAATCATCACCACCAACTCCATTCACATCACCTGCATCAACCACCTGCATTATCACCATCACCACCACTTTCACTCCCTTCATCCATCTTCTGCATATCCATCTCCACCTGCATACCACCTTCATATCACCTGCATCCACCTTCACCACCAGTCTACTGCATACATCATCCACCACCAGTTCGCAGGCTCACTTGCGCCAGTTTGCAGCTATACAAGTACCTGAATCTGGACGTGAGGTACACAACAGCACCTCCACAGACCACAACCACCAGTCCACCTTCCAGAATCCGTTCGCAACGCCACCAATACTGCTGCAGTCCGCCAACAGTCCAGCTAGGGGAGATTCCTGCTTGCACTCATATCACCAGCGCCACAATCCAGTCCGTATAATCCATAGAAGAGAAGTGAAGAACCTGGACCTGATCTCTACTTGTTGGTACCAGCAGCAAGGAGACCTAGCACATCATAGAAGGAGGCCACCAACACCTTGGTTTGCTGTTGTGGTTTGAATTCGAAAATCTTTGGTTTTAAAGCTTTTTCTTTCTTTGAATTTGATTATTATGAACTCCATTATGTGTAGCTAAATACTTGTTTGATTAGGGATATTTCAGAAGCTATGTGATTTGATTTTTATTCTCAATCTCGTTTTATTGCTTGTCTTTTACCGTGCTTATGACCATGAATTGTTTGCAAGTTGTTTGAGTGGCCAATTAGATAACTTGTTTGCAATTCTAATTCTAGATTATTGAACCGTAATCCGTAATTGTTGTGGTAATTAAACATAACTAGCGAAACATCAGTGTTGCAATGAGATGTTGTGGATTTTGATGTGTATTTGACAACCCTAAGTTAACATGTTGAACTTACGAGCATGTGGTTAGGATCAATCCAACTCATAGAACATACCGGGTAGTTAAGTTACACTAGAGAGCTTATTCAAAGTGGCTTGATTAACTAGACACGAGTAGAGAACTTATTCTACGAAGTGACTTTTGGAGTTTATTAGACTCGTTGAACCTATAACTTGTCTAGGATTGTTAGTAAACGTATTTCGAAGAAGATTCATGTTCACTAGTGGAGAAAGAACCCCTAATCATTCTCATCCTCATTGTTTGCTTTAATATTTGTTTCGTAGTTTTTGCATATTCATATTTTCAAAAATTTAATAAACAACTTTAGCTCAACTCTCCCTTAAGAACGAACCTTCTTGTCATTGTACTACTAGTTAGTTTAAAGATAAGTAGAGAAATATTATTTTTGCAAGTTTGACACCTCTTCAAAATTGGCGCCACTGCCGGGGAGCAGTCGGTAGTTTGAATTGTTATTTGATTTTCTGATTTTTGCATTTGTTATTTATTTAATTTTTTTAGCTTTTATTAATTTGTTTCTTGAGAATCTTATTTTTCAGGTGCAATAAATCACTTGTTTTCGGTGTGCACAATTGGGAACAAGAGGTAAGTCTCTAAACGAGTTGTGTGCATAAGTTTTCAAGATGTATCCTTTTGGGAACATATATATGGTTCACAAGACCAAGTATACTATGGTAATAATTCTGATTTTCAATCTCACTCTTACAATAACTTCCAACCATATGTCGGATATAATCAAAACCAATCTTTTGGCTATGGTGACTAATCTACAAGACCTTGTGATTATTCTCATACATCGCAGCAACCTTTTGATGGTTATGTAAGTGAAAAATCACAAGGATGAGGGGATAGTTATACTTCTCATACGTTCCAACCTAGTTTCATGCAGATGTTTGAAGAATTCAAGGATTTTCGACGTACATGGAACCAGATTGACTCAACTCCCAACGTGCAGAGTTTCGTACCAAGTGAAACATATGATAGTGTATTTAGACCTGTTCCGGATCGTACTTATGATCTTTCACCCTTCAACGGGAAGAGATGTGGTCTAAAGAACCTATTGTGAGTAGTATCGGAAAACGTGTTAACATAAAGAAACTCTTTAGAAAATATGAGCAGTTGGAAGAAGAGGGAGCAACAGAAGAGACTCTCCAAGCAATTTCTAGGGCCATACATATGGAGGTTCACCGCCGTGTGGATAATGGAGAAGAGCCCCAAGAAGAAGATTCCGAGGATGATGAACCCTTGGAAAATATTGATAATGATAGTGCTACTAGTTCAACTCATGATTTTAATGATTATTCTCCTATTCAAAAGGAAGAAGTTGAGTCTAGAAACACTACCATTATTGATGGTAAGACTTATGTTGTGTATGAGAGAGATGATGATTATGACTTCTTTGTGGATAACACCCCTAGTTCAAAGATTATGAATACTTTGAATGAGAAGTCAATTTGTGATGAAGAACGTAAGGATTACGATGAATTACTTGGAGCAGATTTCAATTCTGATGATGAAGATTTGGAAGTTATAGAAGACACTGATGAAGAATGGCTTGTAAAGAGTTTGAATGAGAATAACGATATTTGTGATGTAGGATAATCAATGGACTTTTTCAGAAGTACTGAGGATCCCGAAATACTAGAGATTTTGCAAGGTTTGTCTAACCCTTTATGTGAATCTCTATCTAATGATGATCCTCCCAAACTTGAAGTAGTTTCTCATAAAGTTGTTAATCCATCTTTTAAGAAGGTATCTCATTTGAGGTTGGAATTGTGTGCTTCAAAAATATTATCCGAATTTCTTGCTTCTAAGTATCCACCATATGTGTTTGAGTCTAACACCATGCAGGTTTGCCAAGAGGAACGAATAGAAGTTCCTTGCACTTATGTTTTGTATACACTTCCGAGTGTAGAAAAGACCAAGTGTGGGGGTGACTCTCGTGGGATGATAATTTTACTTTTCCCACCATTTGCTAACATTCTTGTGAAGCTTTTGCTATATATGCAGATTGTTTTGTGGGTGGATCCCCAAATTTTCAGATTGTTGATATATGGGGAATCTATTTTGAATGTTACTCGTATGCGTCAATCAGGTGAACAATTTCAATTCTTACTTCCTTGTCTTTTTCAAGTATTCCTCTTTTTTTTTTTTGCAATGGTTTGAAACATTGAGGACAATGTTTGATTTAAGTGTGGGGGTCAGGTTCCTTAAAAAGATTGACGTATACAAAACTTCCAACTTTTAGAGATTTTAGAGTCACTAGCATCTTCTAGATATGTTTACATAGAGTTTTCTGACCGACATAACTGAACTTGGAAGTTTTAGGGACTACGTTCGGATTTGTTACTTGTTAGAGTGTTAAATAGTGGATTTAATCATGCCGGTGATGCAAATGAGGAGCAGGGAGAATGCATTATTAGAGTTGTTGATCAATCATTAGTGGAGACGACCTATTTTCATATCAACAGAGGCACCAGACTGAAAATTCTTAGTAGCTGACTAAAGAGCTTTCTTTTGAGTGTGTGTCACCGTACGTTAATTCCGGGTAGAATGGTGAGCTACCCAACTTCACAGCATTTTCAGCACTATTTTTGATCTCTTGAGTGCTAATTTTGTCAATCATGAGGGTGACGTCTATATATGAAAGCCTCCTTCTTATAGTTTGATTTGCAGTTAGCACAATTCTCTCGACAAGAACAGGTCCATAGAAACACACATCATCATCAACAAGGGAGCGACATCAAAATCTACAAGGAAAGTTGAAGACGTTTAAGGTTTACAAGCAACGATACAAGTAAGGGCAAATTTCATATCCAAGTAAAGCAACATACAATGAGCATAATTCTATATCCAAGTATGAAGACTTATGTACAAGAGCGAAGAAAATCAAAAGGTGAGAGTTATTGAAGTTTACGATACGAAGACAATACAAGTTGTGAAGAATCAAGCGGTAAAGTACTTTTCCCACGGCTATGGTTCGTTTTATTTTCACTTTGTTTTGTATTTTATTTCTCTTGTCTTCATAAATTGAACAAAAAAAAAAAGGAAAAAAAAAAGAAAAAAAAATTGAAAATTGAAAAAAAAAAATGAGACAAAAGAAAAATTTATTATTGTTTTTAGTTTTTGTTTATTCAATAAGCCGTGGGGATGGAAGAAAAATCTATAAAGAAGTTTCAAGCGACAAGGATTTTAAGGAAAAGAGTTACAAATTGTCAAGGATCTAGTTCAAGAGTTTATCATCAACTGTTGAAGCCGAAGACGAAGACCAAGAAGATGAAGAAGACGAGCCGAACGAAGACGTTTCTATTGGATGATGTGAGAGTGGTGCTACCATTACTGCCAATCGGATGTGAAGGTGGTAAGTAATCTCATCCTTGCAAATATGGTTGATTTCCTTTCTTAGAGATCATCTGAAAATATTTTTATTTCCACGATCTTGTGGAGTCTCCAGAAATAATTCGGAAGGTTTTCTTCCCACCATTCAACGTGTGTAGGATTTTTATCTTAATTCCTACCTGCACACATATGAGACCCATAAAAAAGTTGTCTTTTTGAGTGCAATAATCATAAAATCCTTATTGGTGAGGCAGAAGTCGAGGCGAAATGCTTATTGATCGTTCTCAAACACGCGTTCTCTCATTATGGTGTGGTTATTTCTCACTCAACATTTAAGAATGAGAATATGTTCTTTGGTATTTCTAACTTCTTATTACTAGCATGCAGAAACTCTATGTCCTCATAGCTCTTTGGATGCTTGCGACGCTGGAACGTTTTGTAAGTTGGAAGATTAGGTTTTGTGGGTATATCTCTAGTAAACCCTCACGAGACTATAACTCGTCCACTAGGGACACCTAGGGGTTTAAAGGCTTGTTATTTATGCTAAGAGTAACCGTATCCTCAACGACATGGAGTTGTTGTATTTTAGTTTTATTTTGTTTGCTCGAGGACTAGCAAAGAATAAGTGTGGAGGAATTTGATAAGTGCCTAAAATATATCATTTGAGTATCACTTTTTTATGCTTTTCTTAACTATTTTCTCTTGTATTTTTGGATATTATGCTTGTTTTGCATTTTATAGGTATTTTGGAGTCATGAGAAAAAATAATAAAATATATGAGCTTAATTCGTTGTTGGGGTACTATTGGAGCCGACGGACTCGAAGCTAGCAAGAATGAAAGTCTTTCACCGAAGTCAGACTCACTGTTTCTGCAAATTAGCAATTACAGCACCAGGCACTATTTACAGTAGGGCTGCCAATGCAACCCTCTTGAGAATTGCTAAGGGAAGACAGTGGTTCGTTAAGGGCCACTTGTTCACATTTAGTACTCAACTACAAAACTAGGTCGTGTTTCTCCTCCCTATTTCAGTTCAGGTTCATAATTTACAAGTTCAGGTCATGAGATGACTGCACCATTATCAACTCCGGCATAACCCATGGCTCTGATGGGTGCACACTCAGGATTCCAGAAGCTAAGTCAAGGAAGACTGGGTTAAACAGAGTTGGGTTGGAATCTGTGATGTATTTAGACAGAAACTTGCCGAGAAACAATGAAGAAGAAAGGTGCTCTTGCCATCAGATGAATGGAGGGATTGAAGTGGCTTTCGGTTGCTGTTAGAACAGGGATTCGAAGTAAGCTTTTGAAGATAAGGCATGGGTTTGCAATGAATTCTAATTGGAAGCAACAGTTTGAGCCGGATTTGAATTTGAAGAAGAAAAAAACTGTTGCCATTGAGTATTGATGATAAATGATGAGTTTACTGTGTGTTGTAGAGCTTATGAATGAATGTATGAGAATGGGTTTGTGTCACAGATACTCATTGCAGGGAAAAGAGTCGTTTTGTGCAATCTGCAGTATACAAATAGTACACAGCCTTCACCAGTTAACCAGATGCACTGCGGCTGTTCGCAGAAATGCCTGAATTACACAGCTATTGCTAACTGCAACTGAGCCAGCTTTGCCATCAATTAGATCACGGTTCTGGTGGGTTTTTGCTGAGGGTCAGGACATGAATTCGAAGCCAATATAGAAACAGAGGTTGGGTACGAGTTGTTATGGCTTTTGGGTCGATTTCTGGCAGAATTACAAGCCGAGAAAACATCCAAGTATGGAGCTGTAGAAGTTGATATTGGTATTGAACGGCTGAAATATGGAAGCTCTCAGAGTTTGTAATTGATTAGAAAATTGGGTTTGCAGGGAATTCAAGTTACAGAGAGTTTTGAGCGAAGTTTGGCGACAAATCAGGGAAGAAGTGACAGAGTTTTGTGCTAACCAAAGTGAGTTTGCAGCCGTTAAAACAATGATGAACGGAGGATATTATGGTGTGCTTAAGAAGTCGAGAAGTATTAGGAGATGTGTCTCTATTGCAGGCTTGGAGAACAAGAATCATTGGGTTATAAAAGAAGGCACCCTCGACTGACAGAAAGGAGAATCGAATACCCCCTCTTCACGACTGCACACAACCCTAGTTTCAGCGAGCTTTTGCTCGCTGAACAATCCAATACCCCCTCTCACGCCTGTTTTGCATCACCACCAGAGATGAGCTCTCTGCTCCTCTCCAATCATCACCACCAACTCCATTCACATCACCTGCATCAACCACCTGCATTATCACCATCACCACCACTTTCACTCCCTTCATCCATCTTCTGCATATCCATCTCCACCTGCATACCACCTTCATATCACCTGCATCCACCTTCACCACCAGTCTACTGCATACATCATCCACCACCAGTTCGCAGGCTCACTTGCGCCAGTTTGCAGCTATACAAGTACCTGAATCTGGACGTGAGGTACACAACAGCACCTCCACAGACCACAACCACCAGTCCACCTTCCAGAATCCGTTCGCAACGCCACCAATACTGCTGCAGTCCGCCAACAGTCCAGCTAGGGGAGATTCCTGCTTGCACTCATATCACCAGCGCCACAATCCAGTCCGTATAATCCATAGAAGAGAAGTGAAGAACCTGGACCTGATATCTACTTGTTGGTACCAGCAGCAAGGAGACCTAGCACATCATAGAAGGAGGCCACCAGCACCTTGGTTTGCTGTTGTGGTTTGAATTCGAAAATCTTTGGTTTTAAAGCTTTTTCTTTCTTTGAATTTGATTATTATGAACTTTATGTGTAGCTAAATACTTGTTTGATTAGGGATATTTCAGAAGCTATGTGATTTGATTTTTATTCTCAATCTCGTTTTATTGCTTGTCTTTTACCGTGCTTATGACCATGAATTGTTTGCAAGTTGTTCGAGTGGCCATTAGATAACTTGTTTCAATTCTAATGCTAGATTATTGAACCGTAATCCGTAATTGTTGTGGTAATTTTATCATAAGTAGTGAAACATCAACGTTGCAATGGGATGTTATGGATTTTGATGTGTATTTGACAACCCTAAATTAACATGTCGAACTTACGAGCACGTGGTTAGGATCAATCCAACTCATAGAACATACCGGTTAGTTAAGTTACACTAGAGAGCTTATTCAAAGTGGCTTGATTGACTAGACACGAGTAGAGAACTTGTTCTACGAAGTGACTTTTGGAGTTTATTAGACTTGTTGAACCTATAACTTGTCTAGGATTGTTAGTAAACGTATTTTTAAGAAGATTCATGTTCACTAGTGGAGAAAGAACCCCTAATCATTCTCATCCTCATTGTTTGCTTTAATATTTGTTTCGTAGTTTTTGCATATTCATATTTTCAAAAATTTAATAAACAACTTTAGCTCAACTCTCCCTTAGGAACGAACCTTCTTGTCATTGTACTACTAGTTAGTTTAAAGAGAAGTAGAGAAATATTATTTTTGCGAGTTTGACACCTCTTCACTGGAGCCGTAGACAATCGACATATACAACAACTTTTCCTACTCTTGATGATGGACCTAATTATTATGATCACCAAGAGTACGCATGCGAGGTTGCATTAGCTTCTGAAAAAATTCTTTTGGATACTGATTCTGATTCTATCGAAGAAGTGTTCCATAAAGATCCAGTTGCTAATAATCTTCCTAAGGAATGTCATCAAAAACTCTCGGAAGCTGAAAGCACCATACTCAGTGAGAAAGTTGAATATGACAGACCTCGTTGTCGGATTAAAGATTTGCAAGACCAACTTGATTCTATTGGTGCAAGAGATTATCTCAACGAAATACGAATGCTTAAAGAAGAAATTTCCGGAAGTCAAGATCGTAAAAATATTCTTCAAGCAAAGCTAGATAACTTGGAGAAAATTGAGATGAACTTGTTATTTGATTCAGAACGAGAAGATCTCAAAGTTCAATGTGAATCATCCAAGAATGATCTAGTTATTGCGCTCAAAAAGGTCAAAAAGTTGGAAGAAGAAAACTCGAGCTTAAAAGAGAGTTTTTCTAGAAATAGCAGCTCAGAAAAATTAACCTCGTTATTGGGAGCATGTAGAATTCATCGTGATACACGAGGATTGGGCTATGAAGGAATAGACGCTCCTGGTATTAGCAAAGAGGTAAAATTTGTCAGAGCTAAAGATTCTTCTAAACCAAAACCTTCCACGGTTGACAAAAGTGAAGGATCTCTACCAACTGTCGATGACGAAAAGAGGAAATTCTGCCAAGCTTCAAAGCAAGAACATACACATTCAGGTAACACTAAACATAACTTTTTCTATTCTACTAAACATTGCTTTTATTGTGGAAAACCAGGTCACTTGCAAAGGAATTACAGATATCTTAAACGAGATAAAGCTAGATCTGATTCTGTTAAGATGACAAGATCTGATGTTCCAAACTGGAGAAAAACTGAGACTCATAATTTCAGTTCTTCTAGTATTCCCTCCAAGAAGTTTCATAATTGTATTGGGGAGAAAAATAAATATGTTGCTCCAAAAGCTACTCAGAAATGGGTACCAAAGAAGATCAATAAAGCAACGAGTACTATTAAGAAGGATCTCCTAGACAAGAGTTCGACAAGGGATAACATCTTAAAAAGGTATGGAACATTTATTGAAAGTTTCAAGGAAGTTGTTAAATTCCTAGAGTCCATGCACGATTTTGTTTTGAATACCTATTGTGCGCAAGATTTTGTTCACCTCAACACAACCTGATTGTGTTGGAAGTGCATCCCCACCAAAAAGCCCTTGTAAATACGGTGAGGATTGCAAAAGAATTGGCGCGCACATATTATGTTGGGTAATTTTTTATATATGTGGAAGCATTTTTGATTTAGTTAGATTCATCTTACATTCTTGACAAAAGTCATGTTGATTATTTCAATATCTTGCAAATTTCTTTGATGCTAATAGTGTGTGAAAACGGCTATTGTCATCCTCTAAGAATGTTTCAATGATTGAAATAAAGAGTTTAGAATCATGTAACCATCTTTGGATATAAGCATATAGTGTGTTCACACATTTGTGTATAAGTCCAAAACCGGGAACCAAATGTATACATATTTGAGTGTGTACTAATTGGTTAATGGAGACTGGCAAAGTATGCGTAATGGTATGCATACTGGCGGAAGTTCACGTCTATGAATTTCTGCTGAGTTTGGAAATCAAAAATCAACTCAACCAGTTACCAAAGTATGCGTACCCGTACGCATACTGGCGGAAAGTTCATGTCGGTGAATTTCTGCTGAGTTTGGAAACTAAAACAAACTCAAATCCGGTTACTTAAGTACGCATACCCGTACGCATACTTAAGTGGTTACTTTCTAAAATCGTTCATGTACCTGAACCTAAACATTTATAAAATAAGGAATGAAATCTTTAAACCGTGGCTATAATGTTCATGTATTGATTCGAGTGAATCAAACCGATTTTGCTTCAATTGTGTTCTTGTATAGTTCTATTAGAATATAGCAATTGAACGACTCTTTAACTAGTTTCATTTGAGTCATTTGAACTAGGTATGGTTAAGATGAATATGGCTAAATATCACGGGTATAATTCTTAATTACCTAACTTCATTTGTGATTGAAATTCTTAAGTGTAATAGGTTAGAAGCAATAATCAAAGCCATTGGATGTTGGTTTTTACTGTCAAAGAAACTTTTTCATACACTTATGGTAACCATTCTTGGTGTAAATCCTTATGAAAAAGGTTATTCTTCCTTCTAAGCATATCAATTCTTGTTTATACAAGTTTGTATCTTAGAAAAGATGATCACAATACTTGATCTTCATGATTACATATTATGTATTGTTACCATGAGATAGTTCTATTGTTTTTAGTAACACGATCTCATGAGAGACTTTCAATGATTGGTTCTTAGTTCGTATCTCATTGTGGGGTTTCTAAAATCCGATATATAAATTCTTATCTAAGGTCACTCTTGTTGTTCTTTCGGGAATGAAATTTTATGGGGGAGAGTTCTTATTGAACTTGTGCTTAATTGCTATATCTTTGAGGGGAGAAGCGGTTGTGGAACATGTAGGGGTTAACTTGTATCTTAATAAACTCCTTGATGAAGTCACTAAGTTTCGACTCTATGATATCATCTAAAGTAAAGTTGATATGTTTTCTTTTGGTCGAGAAGTTTCTCTATGAAAATTTCATTAGGATCCCACTAGTTTTCGTACCTTTGCCAATTTATGTTGATAAAAAAGGGGACAATTATTCTATAGTTCACACTACATATACATATGGTTTACGGATCATTATGTAAGGGGGAGTTGTTTTTATTGTGAGATGAAGTATTGACTAAGGGGGAGTGATACATATCACCGTAGTATTATTGTCAAAGTTGTGATACAATTGAACTTTGATGTTGTGTAATAATACTATGATGGATCTTCAACAAGTAGAGGATGAGCACACGCATAGTTGAAGAACCAAGGAAATCAAGCATGTCGGACTTTGGAGCTGTAATACTTTTAACAAGTACAATCCATATGTAAAATGGTTTTGTCACTAAAATTGACAAAGGGGGAGATTGTTAGAGCATTGCTCGGTTGAACCCACTAGCGTTGGTATGTCCAGTTAGTTGTCAATTTTAGTTTCCAAAATGCATTCTTGATTTAGTATACTAAAGATAGTTTCGGACTAGATTAAGACTAAGAAGTAGAATCGAAGCTATCCTTGAAGGATGGAGTTTGAAGACTACAAGAAGACATCGACAATGACTTCATCAACAAAGTTATGAGTTAATTGATTTCATTTGGATTCTTGTTCAATTCTACCCTTCTAATCTATCCAAACAAATGCTCACTCTATGGAACAATTCCTATGACGGTAAATGTACATTTATGTATATATACTCGAGGTTATTTGAGCCACGACTTTTTTGATAATAACCTTTATCCCTGGAAAGGTTCTCATGTTATAGTGAATGAGCTTACGGATTCAACGAGCCAAGAATCATTTAATTCCGAGTTATAACGATGAAGTTATGATTGATTTATTAAAGTAACAATTATAAGTGTTGTTGTAATTGTTACAGTTCGTTAGTAGGAAACAATCCATGAACTGTTTGTAACGGTTCACGAACTTGAGCCCAATTACGCGACTAGAAATATTTTTTAGTCAAGTTGGTGATATTTCCTTATCTAGGCAAGTTGGCTATTAATCCAAACATATTTGATTACCATATTAAAGTGTTTGTGATAACCTTTAATTCTTGCCTAAGTTGGAATGTGATTTATTCGCATAAATACAATATTTTCTAATTAATTATTTATTTAATTATTTTAACAAGAGTTGTAACTTAGGAAAGACTCCCAAAATTAGGAGAGTCTTAAAAAAGGAAAATAGCTTTGCTTTCAAGCTACCTTTCACTATAAATAAAGGGTTCGTGAGTGCTACACGTTTTTCATCCCCTTTGGAAAATTGGTGTAAGCTCATAAGGTTGTTTTCCATGTCTTCTGTTCTTCGTGAACAAGAGTGAGATAAAATTCTTTGTATTGGGGATCACAAAGCCAAGTTGGGTTTAATCTTCGTGATTGATTATACAACTTGTAATCTAGGTTTTTCACCTGTTGTCTATTCTAAGGTTTTCTCTTCTGATATAAAACCATTCAAGAGTTGTTGATCATAAACCCTAGGTTTTGATAGATTTCAGTTTCCGATCGTATACCAACACTTGTTAGTCGAAATCGGAAACTAGAAAGAAAACTTCGATTAAGGTATCTCGTAAAAATCCTTAAGAAGTTTTAAACAAGATATCTCTAGATTTATTCTAGTTGTTCTTGTTGTAGAATTATTAGGGTTTTCTTAACTTGGAAATTGATCTTTGGAATCTCCCAAATTCACTTACAAAAATCAGGTTCACGGACTCCTTGTGTGTACGCATACTGATTGTAAGTTAAAACCCTAATCTACAAGTTTGTTTCGGTATCTCTACTTTTATTTGGTAGTTGTTCGAAACAAACAAAAGATTTCCAAAACCTTGATTTACATCTAAAGAGAAATCAAATAGGTGTTTTTGTAAAAACAAAAGATCGAAAAGTATCAATCGTGTTGTTGTATCTTCTAAAGAGAGCCTTGGGCGTGTTTATAATGGGCGTGTTGCACGCCGCACGCTGTAAACCGCCAGACCAATACCCTGATGAGTATCCCCCATTTTGTGACATGTTTGATGTCTCGAGTGTTTTCGTGGAAAACGTGTAGCAGGTTGCTATGTGTGGCAAGTCAAAGTCAGGAGACTTGCCGCAGGAGAATAACATGTGATGTTATTAGGGTTGTCTTGGCTGGTCGCCTAAGCCTTGCCACAGGCTTGCCAATTCTGTGGCGAATTTGGACGGCTAATATTGTGACCCATGAGAAAGGGTGGCCATTGATTATGGCCACATTCTGTTGGCGCCTGATAATGACACAATGGCGTGGTTGGCATAGTTTGTGCATGCCAGTGGCACGGTGGTGCGAGTAGAGCCTGGCGTACCCATGGCCGCCAGATTTTGGCATATTGGTGTTACACAAATATGGTTTGGAAACATTAGTTCTATTTTCCACACCAATCCCAATGCTCTGGGTAGCATGATTTGGCTCGGTTGGCGTAGCAACTTCGCCCAAATTAGGGTTTGGCATGCCGAAACCCTAATTAGTGCGTGTGGCATGCGGCCGCGGCATGGTAACACTTTTTGCAAACGGCGCCATAGTCATGCCAAAGGAACTATAGTAAGGACATAATGTGGAAACGGCCATAGGAGCAAGAATTGCTATGAGTGACTACGATATGGCGCCATTCCTAGGGTTTTCTGGGTTCCGCATGGCTCGTGGCATGTTGTGGGGCCCAAAGTGGCGTAACTTGAGCCACAACTGGAAATTAGGGTTTTTGTTAATGTGCCTAAAACAGAGTCGTGATTCTGACTAGAAAACCCTAATTTAAGCACATCATGGCGTTGGCCACGAACAGGAGGTAGGTTAGCACGTAGAGCTATTTACAACACGTTGGCATGTTTTGGCATGCTGCACGTTTGGCGTGACGGAGTGGCATGTTGGCATGCCGTTCAGCCTATTGGCGCAACATGGCAGGTTTGGCATGTTGGCGCGGTTTTTGGGAAACCAATGGCTTTGTGACCATTTGGAGTAGCTTTCCTCTTTTAACAATGTGGAAAGTTTGGAGAAACCTGATTGGTTAATATAAGAGAGGCCGGCCAAGCATGGGCGTGGACACACTTATGGTATATGTGTGGCGGATTTAAAGCGACCTGATTGGTCGATGGGAAATAGGGCCGGCAAGTATGGGCCCAACCATCGTGTGGAGGGTTTAAGGCGACCTGATTGGTCGAAAGCAAATAGGGCCGGTTGGGCAACATGGGGAGTGCCTAAAGCATGGCCACACCTCCCTTTGCTGTTGCTCCTATTCCGCGGCTCCTTTCTGATTTTGGGTAGGATTTTGCACCTACTAATCCATGGAAAATTAATTGCTTAGTTCGCCTAAGCTTAATTTCGACCAACGGGGTCTAATATATTGCGCAAGGCGCAAAACCCTAATTTTTGCAAATTAGTCAGGGTAATATTCGAATCTTGCGAATTATCACAAAATTGATTGAATTCTATGTGTTGACACAGAGTTCTTTAAGTTTATTGCGAGAGAGCAGTATGCTTTCTGATTGAGTACTTTATGCAAGGACCTTAACCTTGATACTTGGAAATTCGTGTTACTCTGCTGGGAGTGAACACAAATTGTCATGCCATATCAATATTAAGGGTTCGGCCGGGGAACATAACACAAAAAGCATTCAAAGAAACTTATAATAAAGGCAAGGCAAGGTGCCGAAATTTATAGAATCTCTGGGATTGTTGCTACATGTCCCATTCTGGATAAATTTCATATGAAAATATTGAATTGCTCAATAAATGCGCCAGTGAAGAGGTTGAATCACTCATCACTTTTATATGGCTCCGTTTCTTTGCAGAGTGACAGCATATTAAATGCAAGGTTTACAATTTTAACCCTGAACTAAAAACCACCATCAAAAATAGGTTGTGCGTAAGTTCAATCAATTGGGAATCCAACCTTTGGTTGTTGATTAAATTGATTGACACTTGGATATTGGTTTTTGATACCGTCCAAGTTATTTCTTATATTCAATCGGGCTCGCAAATTCCTATTTGTTTGATTGCGGATTGAATTGAGAAATAGAGATATAACTCTTTGATATACTTTACTCTAGATTGAGTCTGACTGTCTAGTTGATTCTCTAGAAAGTGTATTGGAGTAAGTCATCTCAGATTGCCAAACGAATTGTTGGGTGTGGTTGTTAGACCCCCGTATTTTCAATTGGTATCAGAGCACGCAAACACGTTAAAGACCTTATAAGTCTGTGTTTGTAGCGATCTGATATGGACAGAAGTGCTATCTCTATAAACGTACCGCCAGCCTTCGATGGCACGAACTATTTATAGTGAAAAATTGTTATGTGTGCTTTTATACAAGCGCGGGATTTTCAATCATATGGGTTCGAATTGTTAATGGATATAATCCTCCATAAGTTACAATAGACGGTGCAAATGTTTCGAAGGATATTGGTGATTATGATGATCTTGAGATTCTTGCTGCCAAGCAAAACTCGGAAGGATTAAGTGCTATCATCCATGCCATTACTCCAGATCTCTAGCATCATGTGACTACTTGCGATAAGTCCAAAGATGCTTGGATATCTTAGAAACCGTATTTGAAGGGAATGCCGCAGAGAAAGAAGCAAGGCTTCAATACCTAGCTTCTGACTGGGAAAACCTTCGTATGTCTGATGATGAAACCTTTGATGAGTTTAACCAAAGACTATTTCAAATAGTTAACTCCTCATTTTCATTAGGAAGAACTATTCTGGAGAAAGATATTGTGTGCAAAATTCTCAGGTCTCTACCATCAAGATACGAGTCTAAGAAACATGTCATTGAAGAAGCAAACGATCTTTTTACAGTCTCCTGGAATACTCTTGTTGGAAAGTTAAAGATCTTTGATAATGAACACCGATCTGGAAAAGAGGTGATTTCTTTTAAGGCTGCAAACAATTCTGAATCATCTAAGGATAAATCTGGTTCGCCAGATGCTAAGGATGTTACTCCACGAAAATTTAGAAAAATCTTGAGAGACAAGAAAAAGAGTTTTTCTAAAGGTACAACATCTCCTAATGATGATGTACAATGCTTTAACTGTCGTGGTTTCGGGCACCTTTCTTCAGTTTGTCCTAGCTGGAGCCGTAAACAATCGGCATATACAACAGCTTTGCCTACTCTTGATGATGAACCCGAATATTATGATCACGAAGAGTACGCAGGCGAGGTTGAATTAGCTTTTGAAAAAATTCTTTCGGATACTGATTCTGATTCTGATTCTGTCGAAGAAGTGTGTTGTGTACCTGGATGTACAACTACAGGGTTTGGATCATCATTTGAGTAAGTAACCTCTTGATTCATAGTGAACCAAGCCTAAATGCTAAACTAAGTTATTCTATTTATAAATCTTCTCATTAGAGTTTCATTACAGGATATGAGAGTATATAACTCAGACACACACACACACTCTCTCCCTCTCTCAATATCCGACGATTATAAACTATCCACGTGGGCAAATCTAAACCACCCATTACACCCTACTAGATACTACTAAATACCCACATACATACGATACGGGCACCCCTGTGCACATGACATTCCACTCCCCTTGAAACCATCCTTGTCCTCAAGGATGAAGGTGAAAATAGAACAACTGGAGTGGTTGCAGGACAACACTAAGCTCCACAATCAAGGTACCATGCTTGCTAAATTTATCCTTGTAATGAGTCACAGAATCTTGTAAGAGCATATGCTGGATAGTAGCCATTGTATTGGTAGACCTGTCGAAGATATCAGTCGCCTTTGTTTTGCTTCTTAGCAACAACATCTTTTCTTTCTTAGCACCTGGAATCTTCAGTTGGTTGCAGTGAATAGTCCCCATGTACAAGTGATCAACTTCATCTTCCGTTTTCTCTTGAGACACAACCATATTCGGTATCATATCTGTACAGGCCTGACCATGAATGCACACAAGTACACCACTGAGCTGTCCATCACAGTTTGGTGCAAGTTTCTTGAGCTTGTAGTAGCCATTTCTCTTGTGATCAACCAACTGCTCAAGAATTTTAAATTTAAAACTAGCCAACACCGCAAATGTCCATTCCCTTGCGAACAATAGAACTGTACTTGCACATGCCACTGACTTGGACACAACTAGAGTGTGCATCTAAGTGTGTAAAAGTTGGACTGTCTGCTTCCTCCCACAGAACTCAAACTGGAGATAGCCATTTGGTGGTGGACAGACCAAACATGACAGGCGCGTATGACAAAATCCCAACACAAACTTTCCATATGCTTGGACTACTACAGTGGAGAAAATCAGTAAAAGAAGCATGGACCTGAATGTAGCACCACCAATTGTTGCACAATAGATAGAGAAGCATACTCGTACAACTACCAAAGGAAACTGCTGCATTATTCTCAGCACTAACCCAGAAATCTCCAACTGAAAACAGTTCCGTCTTGGCACAAGAGAAAAGTCATAGAATTGTAGAAAGGCACCTTCTGAACCATGAGTAGTTAACAGCTTGCCTTTATCATATATCCAACGAACAAACTTGAGGAGAAAAAAGAGATGTGCAACAACTATTACTTGGTAACTTGTCGTATCCAAGTTGTCAATCATGTGATAATTATTGAGTAGTCGAAAGCAAGTACCTCTTGAAAGTGTAAGCATCAACATAGAGGTACAATCATGAATTCCAACAAATTTGGCTGCTGAACTGTCAACTTTAAGCAATTGGGGTAAACGGTTTGCATAAACTGGTGAGAACGCGACACCATGAAGATATGAAGGTAAGAAAAACAAACCCATCGAGAAAAATCAAATGCTCCACAATCCGGTTGCAACCAATCTGGATTTCCACCTCAAATACTCTGTCCACCCCCACACATTTACAATCTGAAGTACCCTGAGCAAGACCTGAATGCTCAATCCTGTTATCAAAAATCTGGTCCAAGGATGATCTTCCCTTGTAGGATATACCAAACCCCACCAATAACATATGCTTGAGAGAAAAAATGCAGTTGTAGCACTAGTGTGAATGGACAATATGAGCACTGAAGGATGAGAACTGAGTTGCCAAGCCGTCTTCTCGTCACAGTGGTTACACGACATAAGGTGGAAACACAAGGTAGTGCAACACAGAAATCTCTTCAGCAAACTGATCTTGTCTATGTCAGGTTCCCAACAGTAAACATGTGCATAATCTTCACATAACAGATTACTCCACCAACTAGTTGAGAACAACTTGTATTTCCACCGCAAGAACTCAATCCACAAGAATACATTTAGAATTCGAATCCCAAAGAGTAAGACCTCTTCTTGTTCATGTATACCAGCGCCAACCTTTAACCATTCACCATTGAGAACTTGTGCAGCAGTAAGTAGTTCAGGACAAGCGAATTCCTCCAGATACTTGTTACACCAATGAGGATATTGGGTGGAATTGCATGTGTAAACCTCCATCAAGTGATGGCAGCGCGAAGTAAGATGTAAATCCCAGTAAAATGTGTGCAAACAAATTCTGGAGAGAAAAATTTGAGTTGTACCACTAGTGTGAATTGATAATGTAAGCATTGAAAGAATTTGAACCTCCCACAGAAATATATGGAGCACATCATGATGTCTAGTAACTCGCAGGAGTATATCGGTTTTTTCCTTATTCAAACTCCACCATCCAATACAACCACAAAATTCATAAGGAGCAACAGGAAAATAAGACATATCACTCATGACAGGCTTCAAATGATCTTTATGAAGAAATGCATAAAAATAAACACCACCATTAGGAAAAAACCACATAACACTATCAGCCAATGTACCCATTAAGTCATATGCTATGTCAATACCAAGTACTTAACCAACAAAATTTTGTCTCTCTGTGACATTTTAACAAACACCTTCCTCTCACCATTAATGTCAACAGATTGAACACATAAAGGAGTAATCGAATTGAGAAATCTCGAATCTGAGTTATACCCCAGGCTAAGAATTAACTGAAGAATGAATTTATCACAAGAATTTGATGAGACAACAACACACTTACCACGATCGTATAACAAGCGAGAATCATCAAATTGGAAGGAGCAACAATCCATACGGAGAAACTCATTGTGGTGACAAAACAACTCCTTCAAGTATGTAAAGTCGCTGCAGATTACTTGAAAAAATTTGACCCAATTGTGCATAGATAATTTAGGCACGCAGCTGGTTGTGAACACTTCCCGAGTTGTGAACTCACTGGAGCTGATGACTTTAACAACATCATTTTGCACCAATTCCTCATAACAAAGACTATCATCAGTCGACGATTCATTCGGCTCACGAAAGAAAAATGAAGGAATCAATTCCAAATCGGAAGAATTACATACGTCATCGACAGAATCAAGATAATCACCTTCTTCAACAACACCAGTAGGAATTGATTTCATTTCCTCAGATGTCGAGATCGTGAAATCACCAATTGAAATAGTAGGCTTCAATGTTGGCTGTCGATCTTAAAAACCCATTTAAACCCTTATCTGAACCGGTTTTAGATCCAGAATTCGAATTGGAATTGGAATTGAAAGTTGAATTTGAATTGTTACTCCTGTAAGTCACCCGATTTATTGTCCACGTGTTGGATCCAACGAGACTACACGTGAGGGGAGGGCCATTCCACTCATTGCAATTGGTTTTGAGTTGGATGCCCATATTCTAACAAAACAACACGTATTTCGCATGTTTACTTCCCAGAGAAGATCTTCTCGTCTGCAAAATACTATTAACCCTTGTAAATATCTATTCTTTTAGATGCAATTTTCTCTTTGAAGGTTTTTCTTTTTTTTTTTTGTTCCTTGAAAATTTGCACATCTAAACGGTTCGACTTGTTTAAATTACACGGCTAAGTAGAAACTTGGATGACTCGATTCCGAAACACAATAAAAAGGGCGAGAGGTATACTACGAATGTTGCATATACGAGGACAGTTTTTTGATGATGCAAGTCTAACTTTAGGCTTTTGTTATCCGTAACTAAAAGTCGCGATTAAACATAATTGTGTTAATTTAGTCAACGGATATGCTATAATGAATCTAAGGCCCCTATGTAAGATATGGAGATCGAGTGAACTAGTTAAGGTCGTTATGTTAATGATTAGTTAACCTAACTCCCAATGTTTTTCCTTTAACTAGGTAAACATTTTGATTGCTATTCACCTCTCTGGTATTATCCTACAAGTTACGATGTTAGTTAGCTATATGTACTTGTGGCCGGTCACGGTACCATAGAGTACTTGCACTTTAAAACCGTTTTAAGTTGCATCCGCATAATTGACAAATACAACATTCTGCAATTTGAACCGGCTTGGTTGTTCAGCTGGAATTTCGGACGGCGCATTTTCTTAGGACATGAATATCTTATTTTGCTTAGCCAAAATCTTACAAAATTGTTTGATATATTTCTATAAAAAGCATCTAAAGATATTTATGTTTTTACTATTTGTCTTCTCATTTAAAAAGGAAATTAACTTTTCTCGAAAGATTTCTTTAAAAAGAAATTATTGATAAAGTAGTACGAATCAATCAATTAGAAAATATAGATCACAGTAAAAAAAACAAAACTATGCAACGATGACTGTAATTCATTTACTGTTTTTTTTAGCACATAGTAATACTGTTCGGCAAGACAAATTCACTTTGGGTCTTTAATCCCAGTTACAACATTTTCTTATACTGCATGATGATGCATCAACCAATTTACCTTTGAAGCAACCAATTTATGCTTTTTTGCCAATGTTCTGAAAACCGGTCCAGACGTCGACCCGAAAAAATTACCGGATTAGAATCAATTGGGTCAACCAGTGATTCAACCCGGGTTCACTGGGTCACATATATGTAGGACCCTATGAACTTGTAAGCGTAATAGTTATATATTTTGAAGTAAAAGTCTTAAAGTTAACTCCAAAATAATATCTAAGACACAAGACCAATCATATATTTAAATCTAAATAACAATCCAATATATAAAAATCTATCATAATAAGTTAATAACTAGTAACAATGAGAATTCGACACATAAAAAAATGTAACTATAAGATTATTTAGTAAGATTATGTTGCCAATCTGTGCACTGGAGGATACAAATGCCATATCCACATTTTATATTTTGCTAAGTCAAGTTATAGGAAAATGTTTTCGTGATTACAATAATTATACAAAATTTTACACTTATTGTCACCAAAGAGCTGCTGGCTTAGTGGTAAGGGACGTTATTTAAACGAGCAACAGGTTCTGACGTCATTCTCACGATAAGTTTTTGAAGAAAAAACTAAGGAACCTAGTTATTGATAATGACTGGACCACGAGTCAACTCATATTGGTTCGGCGGATCACGGGTCATCCGGTTCTCATTACATAAGCAGGTTTTCTGCAAGTTTGCTGGGTAACTAACAGCCCAGCCCAGAAAAAGTGACTGGGTCACGGGTTTACTGGGCTGACCGGCCGGGCCGGGCCGGTTTTCAGAACATTATTTTTTGCATATCTGATTCAGGGGCGGCCCCTGACATAAATAGCAAAGAGCTCTTGGTTGGTTTTTGCCAATTTGGCAATTCGTTACCCTGACTAGGAAATGTAGCTTAGCTATAGCTAGTTGATGACTATGATATGAGCCATCTTTTGGACCCATAACCATTACTGCTGCAGTACTAGTTGGTAATCTTCTTTGCCCGGTCAATCAGGTTTCTTCGTGGCCTTGCTTGACCAAATCAATTAATGTGTACCGACCGTTAAGAAAGCTAGCTAATTGGTTCGCTTTTCTGGGCCTAGCCAATCAGGTAGTTCTGCAGTCTGCGACCACCAATCGATACCGACTGTTATAGAAAAACGAAACTGAACCACCCTTCTTCGCTCAGCCAATCAAGCAGCTCCAGGTCTGCAGCTCCCGCCAACCAATCACTATACCAACTGTTATAAAACCAATTTGGTCCCAATTGGTTGATGATTCGTTTTCAGTTAGGCCAAGAGAGCTTTGCAACCCGAGCAAATCAATGAGACAAAGAAAAACAGTGTATTAATAGCTAACTAGTCATTGATCAAAGAGACCATTGGTCATGGTCTAATTATGGTGAACCAGCAATTAATCCACTTTGAGTGGAGTTAACCAGCACGCTTGTTTTAATACGTCTAACTCTGAGATTTTCAATTTTCCTTTAGTCATAGTCAAAACACTAATTCATCCTAGAGACTAGCTAGTGTAAAGAGCCGATTTGACATAGTGGGCTAGTTGTTGATCTAGTTTTAGTTATACACAACGAAAAGTTTATCGGGTTCTCAATTTCTATTAAATTGAGGATCTAAGGTTATTTGTTTTTCGGTGATTTGGCAGCTGACATCTGATTGGGGTCTGATTCTTGAACCAAATGTCTGCCTAACTGTTTCTTCATTCTTTTCACTGATTTGACTCCACTTTTGACTCGTGCCCAAGGCCTTTTCTTTTGAGTGTATCATTTTTACAAGGATAGATAGAGAGAAACACCCTTGAAACAGAAACGGGCATATAGCATTATAACCATTGAAGATAAGAGGGGAGTAAATCAAACTGTATTGATTCCTTGGTACATGGCTGCTCTGAGAAAACAGTAAACTGGGAAAGAAAGGTACCAAATCAATGCATGTGCATAGATTCTATGAACATCAGATGTTCTGTAGAGAGACAAACTATTTATCTATCGATTCTATCTATTCCCACTTTCTCATGTTTCTTTCTTATGCATGTGGTTGAAAGTGAGAGATGAGAGTTTGGATGTATGGGTGAGAAATTTATCCCATCCTATTGGTTGCTATGACATCACTATCGCCATCTCTTAATCCATTAGTATATGCTATTTATTTTTGATGGAATTCCAATCTGAGCATTGATTTGTGGAGCTGAGCTATTTGGGCACACCACCACGGACCATACAAAGAAAACATCATCACCACCATCTCATGCAGGTTCCCCTATCCATATGCATACTTTCATGACATCCTAGCAACCTATATACCGTTTGTACCTACACATTTACGACTACATAGCCACGACTGCGTACGTATGTAGATAAGTAGCCAAGACTTTGGCCGACAATGTATAATTAGTTTGTTGGCATCTGTGTGCATATTATCTTGACCATGGTTTGCTTTTTTTTTTCTTTTTTTAATTATCCTTCAGAAAATAATTCGACATAGCAGTTCCATGTTCAAATTGGCTATTATCTTGAGGCTTATACCATGTTTTAACAATGTTGGTATACTCAAAGTTCATACTACCTAAGGGTGCACACGGTACGGTTCGGCTCGGTTCTTGCCGAGACCGAGTACCTGTACCTCCCTATACTCGGTTCCAAAATTTTGGACCGGTACCTGTACCCTATACCTCGGTTCCGGTACTATTCGGGACCAGTACAGTACTAGGTACGGTTCCGGTACTAGACTCGGTTCCAAACAAAAAATTTCCTGTTAATAAGAAACATTCTTTGAGTTTAACAACAACAACACTCTATCTTCTCGCTGGAAATTCAAGTTCAATCCGCACCATACTGGCACAAAGATTAATTATTTTCGTTGTAACTTCATTCTAGCACAAACCCACTTCATTCTAGCACAAACCCGTATCTCCATATGATCCCCACAATTACGTCATAACCAATGGCAGAAAACTTGGTCGTAAAACAGAACTGCCTGAGGACATGACCTGCCGTTCAGGCATTTTCTCAAGCATTCAATGTGCGTATTGCGAGCTGATAAAGGTTATGCACTAGTTGTATTTTGAGGACGGCAAATCAACTCCTTCCCTGCAAACCAATTCGATTCCAACAACAATAACATTCACAAATTCTCGAGAGCACACATTATTCTCAATGATTCATTCTGAAACCACGGCAGCACACTTCCATTCAAATCAACGGCAGCTCATCCTCGTTCTTCTTCACTGACCTTTCTAACTTCCAAACTCGAGCTTCTCTGACTGTAAGATTGAATCAGACACGAACCCACTCTTCCTCTTCATTCTTCTCGGATAATATCTTGTTCAAACCAATCGTCCTGCCCTGTACTCTCCGTTCATCTTCAATTTGAACACCAACATCTACAGCTTCTTCACTATTTTCCGGCGTAAAACAAAACCCAATACCATCACATATTCGTACATAACTACTACCCCTAAATCCAATGGTTAGAATTATTCGGTATATTCGGTACGGGACGGTACGGGACTAGGACAAGACCGTGTACGTGTACCTGCTTAGTCCCGGTTCCTATTTTTTGGACCGGTACATGTACCCCTTCCTCGGTTCGGTACAAAACCAGGTACGATTCCACCGGTTCCGGGACGGTCCGTCGGTCCGGTTCGGTTCCTGTGCACCCTTAATACTACCCACATTTTTGCTCGAATTCCCTTTTTCATAAGTAGAATTCTTAAAGAAACCTCTTTTTACGCCATCCTTTGCAGCATTTCTGGACACACCTTCCTCCTTTCCTCTTTCCCTAAGATCAGTAACTTCTCTACCATCTTCACATTGAGTGCTGACATTGTTGAGAATCACATAATCAGAACCTTCCAAACCACCCCTGCTGAAACCACTATCACTGCCAATGTCTGTGTTATTAAAATTATTATTACTGTCTTCGTTTTTTTGGGAGAAACTTGATGCAAAACTTGTTCTTCCTTTAGACATATTATCCAATCTATCTAGAGTTTCAAGCCAATTCTTCATGTTTCTCTCCTCCTTAGCTGACCAAGACCAGTCCTTCTCAAAAAGCAACCTAAGTCTATACATCCTTGTCAATACAACATTCACTTCTACAGTACTACATCTGTTAACCTCAAAATATTGAAAAGATTTAAAACAGTTATTGAAGTTCATATCTAACATTAAATCCTCCATTTCCACTTTTCCTTCCATTTGAACTGAGTCACCAGAGGACTCCATAACCTGCCAAGACACTGCAACATTTTTATAATTTATTTTAGATAACCACTGCATTACATGTATCAATGACTTTCCCATGTCTTCATTGTTTACACCATGGGGTGCACTGATGCACCTAGCTCCTCTGAACTTTCCTTTATGATCTGTTGCAAACATATAACCATTAGGATCATTTTTGTTGTTGAAAACAGAAAAATAAGCTTTTCCATGTTGTCCTTCTTCAAATCCAAATTGTTTATGCACTTTCATCTTCTTCACTGCCAAAATATGAGTCATTATCTGAAAAGCAGTATACTTGTGATTTGGTTTACTTCCATTGAACACAGTTTCACACCTAGTTTTCCAAACAAACCACATAGTGATAGCACAAAGATTCTCCCAGCTAACATCATTATGAAAAGGGTACTTTTTGTTATGAAACCAAGTTCTAATCCAATTATTTAGAGTATTACTTTCAGTTTTCCTTTTATTTGTTTTATATGGCAGATGTTTCCAAACATTTTTAATATACTCACATTTCATGAATAAATGATCTAGACTTTCAACAGACCCATTAAAAAGCACACAAATAGTGTTGATTTCAGGTAAAATTCTACAAATTCTTTCTCCAACAGGGAGAATATCATGTAAACATTTCCAAAGAAATAATTTAATTCTGGGCATAACCCACATATGACACATTCTTTTCCAAGTCCCACTCCTAACTCCATTATTGTTAGAAAAGTATTCAGAATCCATACTAAGCTGGGTATACAAAGACTTAACAGAGAATTCCCCATTTTGGGTCAAACTCCACCTGAGCCTGTCTTTTTTGTTGACATTAATCTCAATTCTTAAGATTTTTTGGATTGTTTCATCCTCAAAGCACACCTTTAGTTTGTTAAAATCCCAGTCATTCAACTCAGTATTGAAAAGGTCACAGACATTAACAAATCTATGATTCACAGAGGAATCTAAAAGTTGAACTAGGTTATATTCTCCAGGAAGCCACTTATGGATCCGAATATCAATATCCTTTCCATTGTTAACTTCCCAAAAACTGTATTTTCTAAGATGCTGAAAACTTTTCGCAATTCTTTTCCAAAGCCACGAATCAAAGACTTTTATTTTAAAATTGTCATCCAGAATGTCACCATTAGGAAGATACTTAAGCTTAGAATGATAGCCCAAAGTGACTCAGGGTAAGACACTAGCCTCCATCTTATTTTAGTTATCATCGTTTCATTCTTTAACTGAATGTTTCTAAACCCTAAACCCCCCTCTAGTTTAGTTTTACAGATTGGTTGCCAAGATTTCAAATACAACCCTTTAGATTTCCCATCTTCCCCCCCCCCCCCCCCCCAAAAAAAAAAGCGACGGTGCAGAGCAGTAATTTTCTTTAAAGTATATTTAGGTATCCTAAAACAGTTCATCTGATAATTAGGTATAGTTTCTATAACAGTTTTAGCTAAGACACCTCTACCTGCCCCAGAAATATTAATGCACTTCCAACCTTTCAGTCTACTCGCAATTTTTTCCACTATTGGATCAAAACAAACAATTTTAGAACTATTTGTAAACAAAGGCGATCCAAGGTATTTATCATCCAATTTTATTTTTTGAACTTTTATGATTTTTATCATCATGTTGTCTGAAATTTGCCTATTAGGAACATACGCAGATTGAAAAGGTGAAATAAGTTTATCTAACAGGGGTTTTGTATGATTAGCAAGCAATTTTGAAATTATTGTATACGCCGTGTTACACAAACTTATCGGTCTAAAATGGGAAGCTTCATCTGGCATTTTGGTTTTAGGGATCAGAGAAATAAAACTGTTGTTTAACTCTTTGAGAAGGAAAGTAGTAGTAAGAAATCTTTGAACCATATTCACAATATTCGTGGACACTAAGTCCCATTTTTTTTGAAAAAAGACAGCTGGAAACCCATCAGGTCCAGGGGATGAGTTAGGAGCCATATTGAACACAATATTCCTAATTTCATCATATCGTGACATCTTCATGAGGGTACAATTATCCTCATTAGTAACTATACAAGGGATATTAGAGATTAGATTCTCATCAACAACTGGGTTAGAGGTAGCAGCCATATTAGAGAAGTGTTTAAAAAGAACTCCATTAATCTTAACTCTACCCCACAAAAAATTTTCATCTTTTAAAGCACAAATAGAGTTCCTAATAGTTCTGGTTCTAACAAGCCCATGAAAATAGCCAGAGTTTTTGTCACCCATATTCAACATTTTATCTCCACTTTTAATTTTCAAGAAGAACTCACTTATAGCATACCATTTTTGAACCTCTAAGCTGAGAGTTTTCAAAGTTTCAGATTTATTGTACAAGCATTGATTATTACTAGCACAATCTAGATCATGTTTAGCTTGTTCAAGTCTTAAGTGACATTACCAAATTTAGTTTTGTTCCACAGACTTATATTTTTCTTGGCAAAAGACAGTTTTTTAACAACCTTATAAGATGGAGAGCCATCATGATGAATTAGCCAGGAATCATTTAAAATATCAATGCATGACTCAGTTTCTAACCAAGTACCAAAACACTTAAAAGGTTTAGCCCGGTCATTCATAACCTGCTTAGTATTCATGATAATGAGACTGTGATCAGAAGCCATTGCACTTAGATGAACCACCTTAGCATTCAGGAACATGTCCAACCATTCCTTGTTAGCTAAACTTCTATCTAGTCTTTTATCTATCAACTTAGTATCATTTCTGTGATTTGACCAAGTAAACAGATAACCATAAAACCGCATATCTATCAATCTTGCCTGATTAACTGCCTCAACTGATCTCTCTATCTCCAATCTGTTTGTTCTTCCTACTCCTTTAGATTCTTCTTTATTTAAAGTAAAATTAAGGTCTCCAATTACCATCCAAGGAATAGTGGTATCCATAGACATTTGTGTTAGAAAATCCCAAGTTATTTTCTTATTTTGAGAGTTTCCATAAAGACAACTAAGAGCCCAATCCTGATTCGTTATTTGATCATTTATGCATACGTTGACGTAGAAACTAGACGCCTGAATCGAGTTTATCTTTACCGTGTCCAAACAAGCTAAGGCAACACCTCCAGACTTCCCTATATGGTCCATTACATGCATATTTTTGTATTTAACCGATCTAAACAAACTTTCTACTTTCGACTTAATCTGCTTAGTTTCACTTAGAAAAATCACATCCGGTTGAACTGACTTTACTAAAGCTTTAAAATAATCTCTAGTGTAATTTTTTCCACACCCTTGACAATTCCACGACATGATTTTCATACTTCCAAATTGAATGCATTCCTTGTACCAGACATAGTTATGTAAGTTTAATACAACAATGTCAATCAGATAAACTAAATATCCTCTATTCTTATTCACATGCAAATTTCCTTTTATACAAATAATTGACTGATAATTGATTTTTTGATGGGGTTGTTGTAGTAAATAGGATTCGAACTCAAAGATTTGTGAAGATTAAATTTAAAGGTTTAATAAAATTATATACAGAAATATTAACAATGGTGAGAGTTACTGGGACTTAGGATTCGGCCAAATTCATTTCTTAAATGGTTCAGAAATTAATTCTAGGCAATTATAATTCAAAACAAAATGAATATTAACTCTATTCTTTGCCAAAGTAGATTTTATAAAATATTACTTGTATTTCTTAAGCATGGCATATCAAAAATCCCTAGGACTAAGCATAAACCATCAAATGAAATCACAAATAATTAATTAAAATCTTAATTCAATTAAAATTGGTGCAAAAAGTAAATAAAGAATTAAATAAAATTACCACATGGATGAATTAAGGCTTCCTCCGTCGCCCCAGTGTTGGGGTTTAGCTCCTCATATTAATCATAATCTCAAAATACATGTATAAAGCTCAAAAGTTGATTAAAGGGAGTAAAACAATTGAACAGAAAAAATTGCAACAGAAATAACTGTTGCAAAGGCGCTGTTCAACTGTTATAAGAAGAACGATACAAATGTTATGATGTTGCAAGACCCAAACTACGACCCACACTACGACCCACTGCTCTGCGTCGTAAACACTGTTGGAGAACGACTGTCTATGCAAGTCCGTTCTTCGTGTTCTTGGCCTTCATCAATGGCAGCAGCAGCAGAAACTCAACACGTGATTTCTGCTTCCTGCGCTCTCCTATCTTCTCCCAACTCTCGACACCCTCTCTAGTATACCCAAAGAGCCTTTATATACTGTTTAATGCCTTCAAATCTTCACAATAACTCCCAGAAATCTCCATTAACGTCGGGAATATTTTCTTTGTATTTCATGCAGGATATGGGATTTTCTTCCCTGTTTAACTCTTCTACGCGTCTCTGGATTGTCTTAAATTGTTCGTATAATATCATGAGAGAATATCTTCCCAAATATCTTCTCACAATCTTCACACATCTTCCGTAATTAACATAATCTTCTAAAATATCTCGGTCCCCTGTTTACTTCCAAACTCGGATTTCTGGCCCAATTTTTCAATCCAATTCATTGTACCAAGCCTGTTAGGCTATATTAGGTCCATCCCAATCATTTCCAGCGATTGAATCTCGCTCAAAGCCCACACAAGATCGAACCCTAAACTGCCAGTGAAGTGTGCATGGCATAAGATTTTCCCGCCATTTTTTGAATGGTGAAGAAAGGGTGTCCCCCTAACCACTGTTGGGTGTCCCTTTAGCAACTGGGGTGGAAACATCCTTTTGGGGGGGAATAGTAATTTTTCTGGGTTCCTCCGGGACATTTCTGGGACGTTTCCGGTGCATTTCTGGGGCGCTACCGACATACTTTCGGGGTACTTCCGGTTCACTGTTTACAGAGGTCCAAATGCCACATATTCAGTCACTTTCGCCGCAAAACCTTATTTTTCCAAAAACACCTACAAATAAATAAAATACCATAATAAGTACAAAAATGGGTACTAACAATATATACAATTGGGCTATATTAGAGACATAAATGCGTCTATCAAATACCCCCAAACTTATTATTTGCTAGTCCTCGAGCAAATCTAATCTAGAAAGTAAAATGACTACACTTAGCACGTGCAGCAAGCCGTTAAACCACTAGGTGTCCCTAGTGGCGGAGTGTTGTCTCCGGAGGGTTTACCAGAGGTGTACCCACAAAACCTTTATACTCCAGACCCTAGCTATCTACGACGAACCTTGGAAGGCACTAAAGAATCTCCTTGGTTGGCATACTTATTGACTACAAGAGGAAGTACCCTGATGCGAAATTCCAATTGATGTACACGAGTTTCCACTCAAGCATACTAAAATTCATATATAAGTGACAGAGCTCTATTCAGATAGTTGCACTATGGACATCATATTCGGAGTCAAACTAATCACATGGAAAGATTAAGAGATGGGTATAGAAAAACATAGATGGTTTTGATGTTTACTAAGTGAATGGCGTTTCCCATATCTGTCTGAAGGCCTCCGCCAAAATGAACCTATCCTAATGGATTGAGATACTAGTCTGACTAATATCAACACACTGGCATATACAAGGGTACCAGTGGTCGATAACCTAACTCTAGGTCAACACAACTGGCATATACAAGGGTACCAGTGGTCGACTTTATTGAATTTATTCCTTTTGGTCAAATGGTCTAGTTTCAATTTTATTTTTTTTTCAACTTTTTGGTAACTACCATTTTTTTTATCCCTTTTCTCTTTTTCTTTTTCAACTTTTTTTTTTCATGGTATCTCAATCACTCTAATTCACCCTAGCATTGGTAACAACTTGAATCGTGGGCCACACCTATCACTTAGAGAAACATAGTTTAAAAACAAAATAAAATAAAAATAGAAGTGACAAGGACTCAACGAGATATGGTGAAACTATCATGTTATTTCTAACACCTGAGCTATGTGCTTTTATGAATAGACTCTTCTAGATGTTGCCACCTAATCAGATTGGTTCCTCAACTCCTACAACCAAAATGCTTCCATCCACTTAGATTGGTTAGTGCAATCCTAAATAGGCATAAATTTCTAAGCTCTGGAGTTTATTTATTGCAACTAAAAAGTTTCTCCCATACCCCCAAACTTAAATCTAACATTGTCCTCAATGTTCTAAAGATGAAATTAAAAGCATGAACAAGGAGAAACTGTTACCATTTGAAGCAAAAGAGATAAGGAAAGATATTACCGTGTCGCATGATATTGGGTTACCTCCCAAGAAGTGCTAAGTTTAAAGTCTTCAGCCAGACTAAGCAAGGATTAGTCAACTCGAACCGTATAACAGTAGCCGGAATAACTGTGGGTCTTCAAAACCAAAAAGAGCTGACAAAAGGAAACTGCAATGAACCAAGAAAATGTACAAGACTAGCATGCCCTTACCTAGTTTCTGGATAACTATCTAATTGCGGTTCAGGTTCAGGTTCTATGAAGGGGTCTAAATAGACTTTTTCTTGGATGCATTTCCTCATAGGTATGATCCAAATTATTAGTCCTAGAGTCTGGAAAAACTCAGATAAGAACCTGGAATCACAAAATAACCTAAATAATTTAGGATCCTCTAAGTCAATTAGGTATGACTTACATAGTTGACCACAGTCAGAGTAGTGGTCATTCTGAAGCAAATGTGTCGATTCTATTTCCTAAAGTACTTAGGCTAGTCTCAGAACTTAATAAGTGACACATTGGAAATCTATACGTTCCCACAATTGGAAAACTATTTGGTGGGAAAACAAAGTCAATCTGGGTATCATAGCCTGGGAAAACCACATCAACCATAGGATGGGTTTCTAATAACTGAGCTTCTCTATGGACATCATTAGGTTCGGGAAAACGTGTATGAAGATAATCTTGTAAGATGGTTGAGGCAAAAATGTCAAGTCCTACAGGAGGGTACTTTCTAAGAGTTAAAGCACACGGAGAATGATAATCACCCCCAAACTTAGAGTTTTCTGTGTCTCTAGAAAGACTAGTCATAACTTCCCTAATTTCTAGGTCATCAGATTCCTGGAAATGGTCAATAGATTCTTCTAAGTTGGGTTCATCCTCACTCATTTCTACGAGTTTATCATCTTCTAAGACTAGTGTTTCTAAATCGCTAGATTCTAAAACAGTATTCTCAGGGTAAACTCTTTCCTCTAAACCATCATCACAATCATATAAAGTATTATCAGAGAAAGGCTCATAAACTAAGGTTTTAATCATAGTTACCTCCTCCGATTCACTGATAGGCACATCAAATAATGGATTATCCAACATACTGCAGGATAAAGGATCATGAACTACATCGTCTAAAACGGTGGTATCTCTAGTCAAATCCTCATCCTTTTGAATAGGTGAATAATTATTAAAATTATTTGGATTTGTACTAGAAACAACACTATCATTATAAAGCTCAACCGGAGTAACAAATTCCTGATCACTATGCCTACATATTTCATGTTCTTCATCAATACTATCCTCATCATAATCATAACATGAAAATAATCGAACCTTATCAAAACAAGTAGTGTTACCAATTCTAACCTCGTCCTCTAAATTAGGCAAATATTCACTATTGATATCAAGGGTAGAATTAGAAACACTATTTTGGAAATTTATATCATTTCGAGCAGCATTAGCTAACTGTTCATTTTCTGCCTCTAGACGTGCCTGAATTTCACTGAGCATAACACTTATACGTTCACCACTCTCGTTTATCATCTCAGAATATCGTGTACACTCTTCTTTTGAACTATTCATTGGAACTAAACATTTATACGTCCTTTCAATCCGTTGTTGGGTCTCTTCTAGAGATGGAACAGGTTCAGAAATATCATAATCAGGACTAGTTTCCAAAAACGAGTAACCAGTACTACAGTGTTCCTGATTTTCTTGCTCGTAAGACCAATTCGCGTGTGGATAGTAATTGGGATCACCATGGTATGAACCATAACCTTGAAAAGGTTGGCGTTCGCAACTACTATTCCCACCATGGTCATAAAAATTATGATGTCCATAATCAAATTCAGATCGATACTCATTGTATTGGCTTCTATCATACCAGTTCGACATTCTTAATTGCAAGGGAATTCTACACAACCACAAACAAGGCCGACTCGACTCCACCAAAACAAACCTAAAGATTTCTAGCAAACAAAAAGCATGATGGCTCCACTTAGATTGTTTCTAGACCAGCTTCTATCTTTCGAAAGGGAATTCGTTGCAATTTGAGCAAACCCCTCTGGAATCAATCCGAGTCAAAATAAGTTGAACTGAGGCGAGGGAAGCTCAGTGGAGCTTTGATACCCAAGGCCTCACCACTATAACAAGGCGGCGCAGTCACGCATTCAACTCACAGAAACCATCATGAACTTTGGAGTGTGCTTAAAGAGCAACCAATATTTTTCGAACGAGTTTCCTATTAAGCTCGTTACCCTATCGGTCTCGTTCTATTCCAAATTTTAAGCTTGGGTTCGCGTTAGGTTTCGTTTTCCTAAGGCGGGCAAGAAGGGAGCGGTGATGAAATCCGAACCCTTATCTTGTATTGGCCAGACCTTGCCCTTTACTAGGAATTTAAAAACAGTCCAAATTCGCCCTCAATCAGTGAATCACCTTAAGGAATGCAGTAACTCGCTTACAGGAGATTCGCGAGTGTTTCGATGGACTTACCTCCCGTACCAGACGGGGGATGAACCGTTGAAGTCGACTCGGGCCACGACTCCTATGTCATGTACGAACCCGAGGGGCCGAGACGATATAGTAATCGTCGTCCTTCCTTGCACACAGTTTATATATAATTTTTTTTATTAATAATAAGACCCTTCCGTAGGGTTAAAAAATGTCCAAAAGTCCAGAATAAAGTCCAAATAAAAAGTCCAAAAAAATTACAAAAATTATGAAAAAAAGCCTATTTACAAATTCTAAAAAAAATAAATAAAAGCTATATACAAAAAAAAAATATTAAATCCTAAAAAAATTATGTCTTTTTTTCTTTCTTCTCCTTTAGCTTTTAGCTTTAAGCTTTTTGTTCCCAAGTCCTTAGTATTCCACTTCGAACCTGTAAATCAAAGACACAAAAGAAACGTAAAAAGGAACAAATAATAAATAATAAAAACCTAAAAATTCTACCTAAGCACAAATCCGCGTCGGCGGCGCCAAAATGATAATTGATTTTTGATGGGGTTGTTGTAGTAAATAGGATTCGAACTCAAAGATTTGTGAAGATTAAATTTAAAGGTTTAATAAAATTATATACAAAAATATTAACAATGGTGAGAGTTACTGGGGCTTAGGATTCGGCCAAATTCATTTCTTAAATGGTTCAGAAATTAATTCTAGGCAATTATAATTCAAAACAAAATGAATATTAACTCTATTCTTTGCCAAAGTAGATTTTATAAAATATTACTTGTATTTCTTAAGCATGGCATATCAAAAATCCCTAGGACTAAGCATAAACCATCAAATGAAATCACAAATAATTAATTAAAATCTTAATTCAATTAAAATTGGTGCAAAAAGTAAATAAAGAATTAAATAAAATTACCACATGGATGAATTAAGGCTTCCTCCGTCGCCCCAGTGTTGGGGTTTAGCTCCTCATATTAATCATAATCTCAAAATACATGTATAAAGCTCAAAAGTTGATTAAAGGGAGTAAAACAATTGAACAGAAAAAATTGCAACAGAAATAACTGTTGCAAAGGCGCTGTTCAACTGTTACAAGAAGAACGATACAAATGTTATGCTGTTGCAAGACCCAAACTACGACCCACACTACGACCCACTGCTCTGCGTCGTAAACACTGTTGGAGAACGAATGTCTATGCAAGTCCGTTCTTCGTGTTCTTGGCCTTCATCAATGGCAGCAGCAGCAGAAACTCAACACGTGATTTCTGCTTCCTGCGCTCTTTCTCCCAACTCTCGACACCCTCTCTAGTAGACCCAAAGAGCCTTTATATACTGTTTAATGTCTTCAAATATTCACAATAACTCCCAGAAATCTCCATTAACGTCGGGAATATTTTCTTTGTATTTCATGCAGGATATGGGATTTTCTTCCCTGTTTAACTCTTCTACGCGTCTCTGGATTGTCTTAAATTGTTCGTATAATATCATGAGAGAATATCTTCCCAAATATCTTCTCACAATCTTCACACAGCTTCCGTAATTAACATAATCTTCTAAAATATCTCGGTCCCCTGTTTACTTCCAAACTCGGTTCTGGCCCAAATTTTCAATCCAATTCATTGTACCAAGCCTGTTAGGCTATATTAGGTCTATCCCAATCATTTCCAGCGATTGAATCTCGCTCAAAGCCCACACAAGATCGAACCCTAAACTGCCAGTGAAGTGTGCATGGCATAAGATTTTCCCGCCATTTTTTGAATCGTGAAGAAAGGGTGTCCCCCTAACCACTGTTGAGTGTCCCTTTAGCAACTGGGGTGGAAACATCCTTTTTGGGGGGGGGGGAATAGTAATTTTTCTGGGTTCCTCCGGGACATTTCTGGGACGTTTCCGGTGCATTTCTGGGGCGCTTCCGACATACTTTCGGGGTACTTCCGGTTCACTGTTTACAGAGGTCCAAATGCCACATATTCAGTCACTTTCGCCGCAAAACCTTATTTTTCCAATAACACTACAAATAAATAAATACCATAATAAGTACAAAAATGGGTACTAACAATATATACAATTGGGCTATTAGAGACATAAATACGTCTATCAAATACCCCCAAACTTATTATTTGCTAGTCCTCGAGCAAATCTAATCTAGAAAGTAAAATGACTAGACTTAGCACGTGCAGCAAGCCGTTAAACCACTAGGTGGCCCTAGTGGCGGAGTGTTGTCTCCGGAGGGTTTATCAGAGGTGTACCCAAAAAACCTTTATACTCCAGACCCTAGCTATCTACAACGAACCTTGGAAGGCACTAAAGAATCTCCTTGGTTGGCATACTTATTGACTACAAGAGGAAGTACCCTGATGCGAAATTCCAATTGATGTACACGAGTTTCCACTCAAGCATACTAAAATTCATATATAAGTGACAGAGCTCTACTAAGATAGTTGCACTATGGACATCATATTCGGAGTCAAACTAATCACATGGAAAGATTAAGAGATGGGTATAGAAAAATATAGATGGTTTTGATGTTTACTAAGTGAATGGCGTTTCCCATATCTGTCTGAAGGCCTCCGCCAAAATGAACCTATCCTAATGGATTGAGATACTAGTCTGACTAATATCAACACACTGGCATATACAAGGGTACCAGTGGTCGATAACCTAACTCTAGGTCAACACAACTGGCATATACAAGGGTACCAGTGGTCGACTTTATTTAATTTATTCCTTTTGGTCAAACGGTCTAGTCTCAATTTTTTTTTTTTTCAACTTTTTGGTAACTACCATTTTTTTTTATCCCTTTTCTCTTTTTCTTTTTCAACTTTTTTTTTCATGGTATCTCAATCACTCTAATTCACCCTAGCATTGGTAACAACTTGAATCGTGGGCCCCACCTATCACTTAGAGAAACATAGTTTAAAAACAAAATAAAATAAAAATAGAAGTGAAAAGGACTCAACGAGATATGGTGAAACTATCATGTTATTTCTAACACCTGAGCTCTGTGCTTTTATGAATAGACTCTTCTAGATGTTGCCATCTAATCAGATTGGTTCCTCAACTCCTACAACCAAAATGCTTCCATCCACTTAGATTGGTTAGTGCAATCCTAAATAGGCATAAATTTCTAAGCTCTGAAGTTTATTTATTGCAACTAAAAAGTTTCTCCCATACCCCCAAACTTAAATCTAACATTGTCCTTAATGTTCTAAAGATGAAATTAAAAGCATGAACAAGGAGAAACTGTTACCATTTGAAGCAAAAGAGATAAGGAAAGATATTACCGTGTCGCATGATATTGGGTTACCTCCCAAGAAGTGCTAAGTTTAAAGTCTTCATCCAGACTAAGCAAGGATTAGTCAACTCGAACCGTATAACAGTAGCCGGAATAACTGTGGGTCTTTAAAACCAAAAAGAGCTGACAAAAGGAAACTGCAATGAACCAAGAAAATGTACAAGACTAGCATGCCCTTACCTAGTTTCTGGATAACTATCGCTAATTGCGGTTCAGGTTCAGGTTCTATGAAGGGGTCTAAATAGACTATTTTTCTTGGATGCATTTCCTCATAGGTAGGATCCAAATTATTAAGTCCTAGAGTCTGGAAAAACTCAGATAAGAACCTGGAATCACAAAATAACCTAAATAATTTAGGATCCTCTAAGTCAATTAGGTATGACTTACATAGTTGACCACAGTCAGAGTAGTGGTCATTCTGAAGCAAATGTGTCGATTCTAATTTCCTAAAGTACTTAGGCTTAGTCTCAGAACTTAATAAGTGACACATTGGAAATCTATACGTTCCCACAATTGGAAGAAAACTATTTGGTGGGAAAACAAAGTCAATCTGGGTATCATAGCCTGGGAAAACCACATCAACCATAGGATGGGTTTCTAATAACTGAGCTTCTCTATGGACATCATTAGGTTCGGGAAAACGTGTATGAAGATAATCTTGTAAGATGGTTGAGGCACAAATGTCAAGTCCTACAGGAGGGTACTTTCTAAGAGTTAAAGCACACGGAGAATGATAATCACCCCCAAACTTAGAGTTTTCTGTGTCTCTAGAAAGACTAGTCACAACTTCCCTAATTTCTAGGTCATCAGATTCCTGGAAATGGTCAATAGATTCTTCTAAGTTGGGTTCATCCTCACTCATTTCTACGAGTTTATCATCTTCTAAGACTAGTGTTTCTAAATCGCTAGATTCTAAAACAGTATTCTCAGGGTAAACTCTTTCCTCTAAACCATCATCACAATCATATAAAGTATTATCAGAGAAAGGCTCATAAACTAAGGTTTTAATCATAGTTACCTCCTCCGATTCACTGATAGGCACATCAAATAATGGATTATCCAACATACTGCAGGCTAAAGGATCATGAACTACATCGTCTAAAACGGTGGTATCTCTAGTCAAATCCTCATCCTTTTGAATAGGTGAATAATTATTAAAATTATTTGGATTTGTACTAGAAACAACACTATCATTATAAAGCTCAACCGGAGTAACAAATTCCTGATCACTATGCCTACATATTTCATGTTCTTCATCAATACTATCCTCATCATAATCATAACATGAAAATAATCGAACCTTATCAAAACAAGTAGTGTTACCAATTCTAACCTCGTCCTCTAAATTAGGAAAATATTCACTATTGATATCAAGGGTAGAATTAGAAACACTATTTTGGAAATTTGGATCATTTCGAGCAGCATTAGCTAACTGTTCATTTTCTTCCTCTAGACGTGCCTGAATTTCACTGAGCATAACACTTATACGTTCACCACTCTCGTTTATCATCTCAGAATATCGTGTACACTCTTCTTTTGAACTATTCATTGCAACTAAACATTTATACGTCCTTTCAATCCGTTGTTGGGTCTCTTCTAGAGATGGAACAGGTTCAGAAATATCATAATCAGGACCAGTTTCCAAAAACGAGTAACCAGTACTACAGTGTTCCTGATTTTCTTGCTCGTAAGACCAATTCGCGTGTGGATAGTAATTGGGCTCACCATGGTATGAACCATAACCTTGAAAAGGTTGGCGTTCCCAACTACTATTCCCACCATGGTCATAAAAATGATGATGTCCATAATCAAATTCAGATCGATACTCATTGTATTGGCTTCTATCATACCAGTTCGACATTCTTAATTGCAAGGGAATTCTACACAACCACAAACAAGGCCGACTCGACTCCACCAAAACAAACCTAAAGATTTCTAGCAAACAAAAAGCATGATGGCTCCACTTAGATTGTTTCTAGACCAGCTTCTATCTTTCGAAAGGGAATTCGTTGCAATTTGAGCAAACCCCTCTGGAATCAATCCGAGTCAAAATAAGTTGAACTGAGGCGAGGGAAGCTCAGTGGAGCTTTGATACCCAAGGCCTCACCGCTATCACAAGGCGGCGCAGTCACGCATTCAACTCACAGAAACCATCATGAACTTTGAAGTGTGCTTAAAGAGCAACCAATATTTTTCGAACGAGTTTCCTATTAAGCTCGTTACCCTATCGGTCTCGTTCTATTCCAAATTTTAAGCTTGGGTTCGCGTTAGGTTTCGTTTTCCTAAGGCGGGCAAGAAGGGTGCGGTGATGAAATCCGAACCCTTATCTTGTATTGGCCAGACCTTTCCCTTTACTAGGAATTTAAAAACAGTCCAAATTCGCCCTCAATCAATGAATCACCTTAAGGAATGCAGTAACTCGCTTACAGGAGATTCGCGAGTGTTTCGATGGACTTACCTCCCGTACCAGACGGGGGATGAACCGTTGAAGTCGACTCGGGCCACGACTCCTATGTCATGTACGAACCCGAGGGGCCGAGACGATATAGTAATCGTCGTCCTTCCTTGCACACAGTTTATATATAATTTTTTTTATTAATAATAAGACCCTTCCGTAGGGTTAAAAAATGTCCAAAAGTCCAGAATAAAGTCCAAATAAAAAGTCCAAAAAAATTACAAAAATTATGAAAAAAAGCCTATTTACAAATTCTAAAAAAAATAAATAAAAGCTATATACAAAAAAAAAATATTAAATCCTAAAAAAAATATTATGTCTTTTTTTTTTCTTCTCCTTTAGCTTTTAGCTTTAAGCTTTTTGTTCCCAAGTCCTTAGTATTCCACTTCGAACCTGTAAATCAAAGACACAAAAAGAAACGTAAAAAGGAACAAATAAAATAATAAAAACCTAAAAATTCTACCTAAGCACAAATCCGCGTCGGCGGCGCCAAAATGATAATTGATTTTTTGATGGGGTTGTTGTAGTAAATAGGATTCGAACTCAAAGATTTGTGAAGATTAAATTTAAAGGTTTAATAAAATTATATACAAAAATATTAACAATGGTGAGAGTTACTGGGGCTTAGGATTCGGCCAAATTCATTTCTTAAATGGTTCAGAAATTAATTCTAGGCAATTATAATTCAAAACAAAATGAATATTAACTCTATTCTTTGCCAAAGTAGATTTTATAAAATATTACTTGTATTTCTTAAGCATGGCATATCAAAAATCCCTAGGACTAAGCATAAACCATCAAATGAAATCACAAATAATTAATTAAAATCTTAATTCAATTAAAATTGGTGCAAAAAGTAAATAAAGAATTAAATAAAATTACCACATGGATGAATTAAGGCTTCCTCCGTCGCCCCAGTGTTGGGGTTTAGCTCCTCATATTAATCATAATCTCAAAATACATGTATAAAGCTCAAAAGTTGATTAAAGGGAGTAAAACAATTGAACAGAAAAAATTGCAACAGAAATAACTGTTGCAAAGGCGTTGTTCAACTGTTACAAGAAGAACGATACAAATGTTATGCTGTTGCAAGACCCAAACTACGACCCACTGCTCTGCGTCGTAAACACTGTTGGAGAACGACTGTCTATGCAAGTCCGTTCTTCGTGTTCTTGGCCTTCATCAATGGCAGCAGCAGCAGAAACTCAACACGTGATTTCTGCTTCCTGCGCTCTCATATCTTCTCCCGACTCTCGACACCCTCTCTAGTAGACCCAAAGAGCCTTTATATACTGTTTAATGCCTTCAAATCTTCACAATAACTCCCAGAAATCTCCATTAACGTCGGGAATATTTTCTTTGTATTTCATGCAGGATATGAGATTTTCTTCCATGTTTAACTCTTCTACGCGTCTCTGGATTGTCTTAAATTGTTCGTATAATATCATGAGAGAATATCTTCCCAAATATCTT